>NC_092337.1:433285500-433622500 GCF_046630445.1 Rutidosis leptorrhynchoides
TGGCGCCGTTTGAAGCACTTTATGGTAGAAAGTGCAGGTCTCCGATTTGTTGGAGTGAAGTGGGGGATAGACAGATTACGGGTCCGGAGATTATACAAGAAACTACCGAGAAGATCATCCAAATTCAACAACGGTTGAAAACCGCCCAAAGTCGACAAAAGAGCTACGCTGACATTAAAAGAAAAGATATAGAATTTGAAATTGGAGAGATGGTCATGCTTAAAGTTGCACCTTGGAAAGGCGTTGTTCGATTTGGTAAACGAGGGAAATTAAATCCAAGGTATATTGGACCATTCAAGATTATTGATCGTGTCGGACCAGTAGCTTACCGACTAGAGTTACCTCAACAACTCGCGGCTGTACATAACACTTTCCACGTCTCGAATTTAAAGAAATGTTTTGCTAAAGAAGATCTCACTATTCCGTTAGATGAAATCCAAATCAACGAAAAACTTCAATTCATCGAAGAACCCGTCGAAATAATGGATCGTGAGGTTAAAAGACTTAAGCAAAACAAGATACCAATTGTTAAGGTTCGATGGAATGCTCGTAGAGGACCCGAGTTCACCTGGGAGCGTGAAGATCAGATGAAGAAGAAATACCCGCATCTATTTCCAGAAGATTCGTCAACACCTTCAACAGCTTAAAATTTCGGGACGAAATTTATTTAACGGGTAGGTACTGTAGTGACCCGAACTTTTCCATGTTTATATATATTAATTGAGATTGATATTTACATGATTAAATGTTTCCAACATGTTAAGCAATCAAACTTGTTAAGACTTGATTAATTGAAATATGTTTCATATAGACAATTGACCACCCAAGTTGACCGGCGATTCACGAACGTTAAAACTTGTAAAAACGACTTGACGATATATATATGGATATACATATGGTTAACATGAGATTATGATAAGTAAGTATCTCCATAAGTATATTAACAATGAGTTATATACATATAAACAAGACTACTAACTTAAGGATTTCGAAACGAGACATATATGTAACGATTATCGTTGTAACGACATTTAAATGTATATATATCATATTAAGATATATTAATATATCATAATATCATGATAATATAATAATTTAACATCTCATTAGATATAATAAACAATGGGTTAACAACATTAATTGAGATCGTTAACTTAAAGGTTTCAAAACAACACTTACATGTAACGACTAACGATGACTTAACGACTCCGTTAAAATGTATATACATGTAGTGTATTTAGATGTATTAAAATACTTTTGGAAGACTTCAAGACATATATCAAAACACTCATACTTAACGAAAATGGTTACAGTTACTTTCCCATTCTTTTCTTTCATCAAGAATTCTAGTCGTATTCTTACCCGTATTATACACAGCTTCAAAACGTACTTACTATGGGTATATACCAATAGGAACTAGCATGGGATTCCACTCTTGATTATGTCATGTATGACTAATCAATTTTAACTTCTACCATGAGCTAGTCAACTAACTAGAACTCCTTTTAACCCCACTCACCACTCACCAATTAACACTCATCATTCACTCCATTTCACTTCCAAATCTCTTTCTAATTCTCTCTCAACACACCCACACTATTATGAACGTATTTTTCCAGTAGTTAATCATCATCTTCATCAAAAATCACTTCAAGAATCAAGCTATAATCATCATAGGAAGAACACTTCAAGAATACTTCAAAAATCCCTTCAAGTTTACTAATTTACTTCCAAGCTTTCTAATCCATTCCAAGTAATCATCTAAGATCAAGAAACCTTTGTTATATACAGTAGGTTATCTTTCTTATTCAAGGTAATATTCATATTCAAACTTTGATTCAATTTCTATAACTATAAACTATCTTAATTCGAGCAAAAATCTTACTTGAACTTGTTTTTGTGTCATGATCCTACTTCAAGAACTTTCAAGCCATCCAAGATCCTTTGAAGCTAGATCATTTCTTGTCACTTCCAGTAGGTTTACCTACTAAACTTGAGGTAGTAATGATGTTCATAACATCATTCGATTCATATATATAAAACTATCTTATTCGAAGGTTTAAACTCGTAATCACTAGAACATAGTTTAGTTAATTCTAAACTTGTTCGCAAACAAAAGTTAATCCTTCTAACTTGACTTTTAAAATTAACTAAACACATGTTCTATATCTATATGATATGCTAACTTAATGATTTAAAACCTGGAAACACGAAAAACACTGTAAAACCGGATTTACGCCGTCGTAGTAACACCGCGGGCTGTTTTGGGTTAGTTAATTAAAAACTATGATAAACTTTGATTTAAAAGTTGTTATTCTGAGAACATGATTTTTATTATGAACATGAAACTATATCCAAAAATTATGGTTAAACTCAAAGTGGAAGTATGTTTTCTAAAATGGTCATCTAGACGTCGTTCTTTCGACTGAAATGACTACCTTTACAAAAACGACTTGTAACTTATTTTTCCGACTATAAACCTATACTTTTTCTGTTTAGATTCATAAAATAGAGTTCAATATGAAATCATAGCAATTTGATTCACTCAAAACGGATTTAAAATGAAGAAGTTATGGGTAAAACAAGATTGGATAATTTTTCTCATTTTAGCTACGTAAAAATTGGTAACAAATCTATTCCAACCATAACTTAATCAACTTGTATTGTATATTATGTAATCTTGAGATACCATAGACACGTATACAATGTTTCGACCTATCATGTCGACACATCTATATATATTTCGGAACAACCATAGACACTCTATATGTGAATGTTGGAGTTAGCTATACAGGGTTGAGGTTGATTCCAAAATATATATAGTTTGAGTTGTGATCAATACTGAGATACGTATACACTGGGTCGTGGATTGATTCAAGATAATATTTATCGATTTATTTCTGTACATCTAACTGTGGACAACTAGTTATAGGTTACTAACGAGGACAGCTGACTTAATAAACTTAAAACATCAAAATATATTAAAAGTGTTGTAAATATATTTTGAACATACTTTAATATATATGTATATATTGTTATAGGTTCGTGAATCGACAGTGGCCAAGTCTTACTTCCCGACGAAGTAAAAATCTGTGAAAGTGAGTTATAGTCCCACTTTTAAAATCTAATATTTTTGGGATGAGAATACATGCAGGTTTTATAAATGATTTACAAAATAGACACAAGTACGTGAAACTACATTCTATGGTTGAATTATCGAAATCGAATATGCCCCTTTTTATTAAGTCTGGTAATCTAAGAATTAGGGAACAGACACCCTAATTGACGCGAATCCTAAAGATAGATCTATTGGGCCTAACAAACCCCATCCAAAGTACCGGATGCTTTAGTACTTCGAAATTTATATCATATCCGAAGGGTGTCCCGGAATGATGGGGATATTCTTATATATGCATCTTGTTATTGTCGGTTACCAGGTGTTCACCATATGAATGATTTTTATCTCTATGTATGGGATATGTATTGAAATATGAAATCTTGTGGTCTATTATTATGATTTGATATATATAGGTTAAACCTATAACTCACCAACATTTTTGTTGACGTTTTAAAGCATGTTTATTCTCAGGTGATTATTAAGAGCTTCCGCTGTCGCATACTTAAATAAGGACGAGATTTGGAGTCCATGCTTGTATGATATTGTGTAAAAACTGCATTCAAGAAACTTATTTTGTTGTAACATATTTGTATTGTAAACCATTATGTAATGGTCGTGTGTAAACAGGATATTTTAGATTATCATTATTTGATAATCTACGTAAAACTTTTAAACCTTTATTGATGAAATAAAGGTTATGGTTTGTTTTAAAATGAATGCAGTCTTTGAAAAACGTCTCATATAGAGGTCAAAACCTCGCAACGAAATCAATTAATATGGAACGTTTTTAATCAATAAGAACGGGACATTTCATAACTCATCGTTTCTCTACTCCGTACCACCCACAAATGAGTGGTCAAGTGGAGAACACAAATCGTGCCTTGAAACGAATACTTGAGAAGACGGTTGATAACAACCCTAAGATTTGGCAATGCAAGTTGGATGATGCGTTGTGGGCCTTTAGGACTGCTTTTAAAACACCAATCGGTACCACACCATTTAGACTTGTATACGGTAAAGCATGCCATCTTCCGGTTGAAGTGGAACATAGAGCATACTGGGCATTAAAACTTTGTAATTTAGACATGGAAAAGGCTGGTGAAAACCGATTCATGCAATTGCATGAATTGGAAGAGTTGAGGTTAGAAGCGTACGAGAATTCGAGCTCGTATAAGGAGAAAACGAAAAGGTGGCATGATGCCCGATTGAAAGAAGTGAAAGAATTTAAAACCGGTGATAAGGTTTTGGTTTTTAACTCACGGTTTAAATTTTCTCCCGGAAAGTTGAAGTCCCGATGGACGGGACCTTATTTGGTGAAACAAGCATTCCCATCGGGATATGTTGAGTTGTTTAGAAATGGAAATACCTTCAAGGTGAATGGTCATCACTTGAAACTCTATTTCGATGGAGTGGACACCACGGTTCGAGATGACATCACCCTATTCCCCAACGCTAATTAGCTTGGGACGGAGTCGCGTGAACGACTCGTTAAACTTCACAACATGTATATAGTCCCACTCGTGTACGTATTTTAATATATTTGAGTGTTTTGAGTGATTTCTAAGTTTTTATACGAACCAAGTTGTTTAGGGACCTTCCGAAATGTTTAAAACGCGAAAAAACGTCAAAAGCTGGTGCAACAGGTGCAGATGCGCCGCATCTGTGATGGATGCGCCGCATCTGCAGACAAGAAAAATCCCGTGAACTTTGAATGCGCCGAGAAAGGGTCATGCGCCGCGTTTGGACCATCTGATGCACCGCATCTGCTTCAGATGCGCCGCATCTGAGCCAGATGCGCCGCATCTGCTACAGATGCGCCGCATCTGTGCCTGTATGTTGGATTCTGCCCAATTTTTTTGCACAAATACGGGAGTTTATCATTTTTTCTCATTTTTTCACCTACTACTCCGAATTCCATCTCATTCTCTCTCAAAATTTCAATCTCTACTCACTAATTGAACCGATTAATCCCATCTTTGAGCATCAAATCCAAATATCAACATGAGAAAGGTAAGATTAATCCTAAACACTTCATGATTCTTGTGTTCTTCAATCTAAAAATCAGATTTAGCTTGTTCTTAGTGTGAGGATGTTTGAATGTTCATGTTTTGGTCATTATATGCTTAAATTGTTGCTACTAATCCTTATTCATGCTCTAATTTCATGATTATTTGCTTAAATCTTTACTTTGGAAATTAGGGTTCTTCATGAATTTAGGGGTTTCGGACTTTTGGCCATTAAATTATTCAATTGAGATATTTTGAAGTTTGATTACTAGTATACATTAACAAAATCGCATGAACCTTTGTTGAATTACATGAACACACAAATTATTGAATTTTAGGGTTCTTGAATTAGGGATTTTGACTTTTGTTAACTAGTAAGTGTTCTAAGTTGAAGTTATGCAAATCATTACTTATGGTAAACACATGTGAACCTTAACTTGGTGTTATTTCGATTTGAAAGTAATTATTATATAAGTTAAGGATTATATGATTAAGCATTTTGATGAAGTTGTTGACTTGAGATGAATTTAATGTTCTAAATGTATGAAAACCATTGATTGCATATTGTTTAACATGCTTTTTGATGAATGCCTATGATTCCATATGTTATGACATTGCAAGTGTTTGGTGAAATGAAGCATGCTATGTATGATTATACTTGTAAAGTGATTTGAATCAATTGGCATACTAGTTCATGTTTGCTAAGAGTGAAAATAGTTCATACCATGTTAAGATATTGGTTAACATAAACATTGAGATTTAATTGGAACTTAACATATCCACATGGTTTTCGCTAGGTACAATATGAAATATGTTTTGAAATTCTTTAATGCTAATCAACTTGGTTTGTTATTTTGTTTGTTTGGTTTTGTTGTGTTTTTGTAGACTAGAGCATCATCATCAAACCCAAAATCAAAGAAGCAAAAAGCCCCAGCAATTGTAGATGAGGATACAAGTGAAGAAGAACATGCTGCTGAAGAGGAAGAAATGGATATTGATAACCGGCAGTTAAATGTCCGTGGATTAACCACTCCAGATCCATGGATCAATGCAGTTTTGAGGCATCCGGAATACCATGAACGGATGAAGGCACTTCTACACAAAGATGTATATCCGGGGAAATATATCGATTGGACACCATTAGAGGAAGCCGGCGAATATCAAAATTTTCGCAACCTTTTCCGAGTAACGTATCACGGACATCGAATATTTGCTTGGGAAAACCTGTTCAGAATGCAAGAAAAAGTGTATCCACTTTTAGTCAAAGAATTCGTTGGTTCACTTAGGGTTGATTACATGTCACCAACATCGGGTACATTTATGAGATTTCATCTTGGAGGGCAAGACAGGACATTAACGCTGCTGCAATTTGTGAAGGCGTTGGATATTTATGAAGGGTTGCCACATCAACTGATGCAAAATTACTTTAATCAATGTATATACTATGTTTCTTCTTTTAATCATTCAGAAGCATGGGTGGACATGAGCAATACCGCATATAGTGCAAGCAAGCAGACTTGTAGCAAGCTACGTACCTACGAGCACCGATGCGTCCAACGATTCATTTCAAGTACCATAAACTGTCGAAAAGACAGTAGTGAAAAAGTCACCAACTTGGATATATGGTACATTCACGCGATAATGGATCACTCCCATGTTCATATCCCACGAATGATTCTCACTTTCCTCCTCGAAGAAAGGAAAAAGATTACACCAATCATGGGCGGCCATTTTGTAACCAGGATTGCCGAACATTTTCGAATCAACACAAGTAGGTTAGAGGAGAAACATATGATTGCCTTTGATAGAGTGAGTTATACAAGGGCGAACATTTTGATGAGAGGGTCGAACGGCCTTCTAACTAGGTATGAGGATCCCGTGAACAGGCAACCAGAACAACCCCAACAGCAACCAGATCCACAGCCGAATGTTGGAAGTAGTTCGGGTCCGGAAAATGATTGGGAGGCTTACATGGCGCGCCAGTTTTCATATATGCGACTCCATAGTGATCAAAACACCCAAAAGGTAATTGATCACTACGATGCAGGTAACAGGGAGATGCAACATTACATTGATGTTGCGAATGATCGAACATGGTATACTCAAGCGGGGCAGCAAAATCAGCTTAATTGGATACATGAACAGACAGTGTCATACGCTGCAGATCCCGCTAACTATACCCCCTCTCCTTGGCCTGCATACGATCCTTGGGTTCGAATGGGTGATCCATATCCTGCGCCTTATCCTCCTCCTCCTAACCCGCCTACTGAAGACACTGCGGTCGTCCCTGCTCAAGGAACTTATCAGGGGTACAACCCCTCAATATTTTAGGACGACGACGCGGGAAATCAAAGCGAAGGTGGAGCTGGCCCAAGTAACTCATTTCGGGGATTTTTCTGAGGATGACGTAATTTTTCCTGATGTGTGACAGGTTTGGTTGATGTTGGTTTATTTCAAAAACAATTTCTTTTCAAGTTTGGTGTGTAATAACTAGATAATATTTTGGATAATTGTGATTTGAATAATTTAGATAATTGTAAGTGGGGTTTTTAGTACATGGAGTACACCCCCATTTATTTGTGTGAATCGTATGGTACCTTTGTTTGAATTGCTACAGGTGAGCATTGTGCTATATGCTGCATTTTTACAAAGACTGGCAGTAAGTTCAGCGCATACTTGATTGGTGATTGTTTTGTGGTTGCAAGAAGCGGATGATGTTCTTATGCTGGCATTCAGTTCAGCGCCATCATCCCGTGAACTTCGATTTTAAACCTTGAAAGTAATAAACTCTCTTACACTCTTTGACCCTCTTGAATTTAAATTTTTCTGATTTCTTGTAACGAGGACGATACATGAACTCAAGTGTGGGGAGGAAGTTATAAATTCTTTCGGGTTTTTGATTTTAGTTAAAAAGGCTTAAAATGGTGAAAATTTTTAAACTTTTATCTTCATAAATTCAAATTTTGTTTAAAATTTGTAGATTTTAAAACTAGGTGTATACACCGAAATTATTATCACAAAACAAATTAAGAAACAACCAAATGATTGAGTTTGTCATATAAAAGATATAATCATCATGCTATACCACATTCTGGATGAAATGAAAGTCATCAAGTAATTTGTTGTTCTAACAATCTAATCCAATGCTCATCCATGTAATGATTGTGATGGAAGTCAAGTCTTCCAATATGACACACTTGCTAACTTATGTTAGAAGTCGTAGTCCAGAACAGCTGTAGGTTGACGAAAAATCTTGAAAAGTCATCTCTATCATCGGCTGGAAATCCACCTCACCTCAGCATCAAACAGGGTTTTTGGTGGTCAGACTTATCCTAACCATGAGATGGATCTGTCTCGTACAATGGGGGGCACAGTGCAAATTAGCTTTTTAGACTAATGAATCTAATCCCCAGATGGATGATCTCTGTAAAGATCAACCGCATCTATGTTGACCGCGATTAACATACATATGCCATAACAAATTGAGGTGTGCAAACTCATGGTTCACCGATGATATTTGGACATGATATAGTTTCTTCTAAAACTTAAGCTATTTTATGAACTATATTGTGTAAAACCATTTTTAGGACATCAGGTTTCAAGTTCCATGATACTTCAATCATGGGGGCGAGTAGCTTGCTAAGCGCCGACTGAGGCTTCGGTTTTCAGTTACCCTCAATCGGACTTTGAGGTTAAAACCGGAAAACTTGATTAGTGTAAAAACTAACATGAATAACTTTCAAAACATAAAAGGTTTTTAGCAAAGGTCCTAATTTCCCTAAGGATCCAAATTTTTAAGAAATGTGGACTTTAAAACCCACTTTCCGACTTTGGCGTGATTTCATTTCGCGTGTGTACTCCAAAGGTGTGTGTACTCAAAACGCGTGAGTTTGATTCGTGTGTGAAATAAGTGTGAGTGTGATATATTTTGACCCGAGTGTGATTTCCATATAGCGTGAGTTATTGTGTTACTAAATAACTTGTGTGTCTTGTGTATTATATCGAGAGAGTGTGAGTCCCATTTTTTTTTGTGTTCTCATTTAAATAAGTGTGTTTACTGTAGTAAATTTCGATTTCTTGTAAGTCTTGCTTGAGGACAAGCAAGGTTTAAGTGTGGGGATTTTGATAACTCCAAAATTATACATGTTTATTGTCGTTATTTCGATCCAATGTTGTTGCATTTGTATGTAATTGTTATACGTATGTATTGTAATTCATGTACATTTGTAAAAAGTCCATTGTGAATGAATAAATGAAGACCAACAGCGAAAACAGAGTTAAAACGAAGATTGAATGCGTAAAACAGCCCAAAACCACTGAAACAGGTCCAAATGCGGCGCATCTCTCTTAGATGCGGCGCATCTTTACACCAAATAACTCCCGACAGTTTCAGATGCGGAGCATGAAGACTTCTGGGCCAAAATAGAAACAGATGCGGCGCATCTGAGATGGATGCGGTGCATCCAAGCCAGATGCGGCGCATCTGACCCCCTGCCGACAGTCCTGAGTGCAAAATCGAGCTGGAATCTATTGAACGTAAAGAGATGCGGCGCATCCCAAAGAGATGCGGCGCATCTGGTCACTTTCTGGCCAAAATACCTAACTTTTGAGGCTATTTAATGAAGCAAATGGCTACTTACTTGGGGACCTTCACTACTACGTTCTCCCCCAGTTTTAAGACGATTTTCAAGGTCCAAAGGAAGGCTGCAAGTTAATCTCTACTCTTTCAACATCAATATTAAGCTAGGATCGTTTATCGCAATTGGTACTATTGTTCTATATCTTTTTAACATGAATTCAACTTGTATTTACTGTTTCATTAGTTCTACTATGATTATGTTAGGCTAAAAGCCTTGTGTGTTTGCTTCAATGTAAGATTTATGGCTTGGGATTGTTCTATACTTTGATGTTATGCTAGTTATACATATGTTTGATTGATTTAATTATCTAGTTCAACCGTAAGAACCATTGTTATGCATGTTTAGATCATTACTTCAATTATATAGATTGCAACCTATTAATGTGAGTTAACTAGGAAAACAATCTATACTTCAATACATCTAGTAATCTAGACGATTAGATACATACACTTAAGTGATTTTGTTATGTGTTTAATTCGGTAATTGAATAAGTTCCAAAGCAACATAGTTATGAAATTACCTCAAGTGATTGTTGTAATTAAGGTTTCACGTGAGTTTAACCGGGTTGAATCTAGTTAGTTAATCAATCTAAATCACCATGTTCTTTCAAGAAATCCATTGTTGTAACTATCTTTATATTCTAGTTCAATTATACGAGTTATGACTTGATTTATGTGAATTTATCAAAGGCTATAATTTGTACTTCAACACCTAGTGATCTAGACGCCTATATGTGAATATAGGATGGTAATTGGATGATATTTAGGTTTTACAATCATGTAGTTTACTTAGAGTGATCTTAGTAAACTAGGTTTTATGTGAATTTAACCAAGAAAGAATCCTGTTGATTAAACATAGTTTTTAAGTTTATAGATATTGTGAAATTGATATAAACTACTCTATTGTAACTATCGCATAACGGTTTTAATTATAAAAGAACAATCCCTGTCATCTATCAAGCATAGAAGTAAACACCGCATTCTCATTATTGGCATTCATTATATTTATTTACTGTTTCGTTAAACAAAAACACAACTTCAAATATAAACCCCCTTTTTAGAATAATTAATCGTGGTAAAATCATTTAAACAAACTTCTCCCTGTGGATCGAACTGGTCAATTTACTTGCTAGTTACTACATGATCGGGTTTTAGTTGCCTGTATTATGTGTTAATTATTAAGCATATTGTCTACATTTTAAAGGTTACGTCTTGACACATCATCTTCGTAATTTTGTAGCAAATAATGAGGGGGACTTCATTACTTTTGGCGACTTTAATTCGGTCCGTTTTCCTCATGAACACTATGGCGGTAGATTTTGTCAGTCTGAAGCAAATGAATTCAATAGCTTCATTGATGAATGTAGATTGGTTGAAATCAATCTGGGCGGTAGATCTTTCACTCGTTACCATAAAACATTCACGCAACGTTCTTTGATAGATACATTTCTGGTTTCGGATGGGATCTTAGATATATTCTCGTATCTGTCATGATGTATTCTCTCCAACTAATAGTCCGACCATTACCTTATTCTTCTCCATAACGAACAAACTGATTATGGGCTGATTCCTTTTAAGCTTTTTCACTCATTGTTTCAAATTAATGGGTTTGAAGATTGAATTCTGCTTTGAACGAGTCGATCAGAGCCACAAATCCTCAGCTACAGTTCAAAGACAAACTTAAAAGGGTCAAAGAAGCTTTAAAGTCATGATTCAAAGTGTACAAATCATACCAAGAAGCTGAAAGGAAAAATCTTACATCCTGCCTCAGTGACCTGGATGAAAATTTGGATGCAAGTGCTGACCCATCTTTGTTAGTGCTAATTAGATGCTCAACTCTCAAAGCGCTGGAACAAATGGATTCTTTAGAAGTTGAAAATAAAGCATACAAAGTTATAAAGATTGCGTACTATTTGGGAGACGAAAACTCTTCCTTCTTTCATTCGTAAATCTATCGAAAATGAAGGAAACTTCAAATTGAGGGTATCATGTCTGACGGCAACTGGATTACAACCCCCTCCAAAGTGAAGGAGGTTTTTTTAATGTATTTCATTGCCAAATTCAGGCATGTTGGTCACGTTTCTATTTGCACACGAAGTCAGCATATCCGTGTTTTATCTCTGGATATGGGTGATCTTACAGGTTCTTTTTTCTCAGAGCATGATTTTAAGGATGTTGTTTGGTCTTGTGGTAGAGAAAAGTCTTCGGGACCGGATGGTTTTACATTTAAATTCATGAAACACTTTTGGGACCTTTTTAAGCCAGAAACTTTTGAGATGGTCAAAGACTTCTTATCAATGGCCTTCATTATTCCAAGTGGTTGTTATAGCTCATTTTTCTCTCTTATCCCTAAAAAAGAGAATTCAATTCATGTACAAGATTTTCGCCCCATTAGTCTTATCGGAATCCAATACAAGATCATCGCGAAGCTTCTAGCTAACAGACTTACTTTGGTGATTAACGATGTCATATGCCTGATTCAAATTGCATCCATTACAGAAAGGCAAATTCTGGATGGTCCTTTAATGATTAGTGAAGCGATTAATTGGTGTAAAAGAAGAAAAAAGAAAGCTTTTTTATTTAAAATCGATTTTGAGAAAGCGTTTGACTCTATCCATTGGGAGTACATTTTTATTATGATGCATCACATGGGTTTTAATGCGAGATGGATCTCTTAGATTCGAGCATGCCTTACTTCTTCCAAAGCCTCATTGCAACTTCACGGTAGCCCTTCGATTGAATTCCCGATTGGTAGGGGTTTACGCCAAGGAGACCCTTTATCACATTTCCTTTATATTATTGGAATGGAAGGGCTTCAAGCAGCTATCAAAGATGAAATCGATGCTTCGTTATACCATCCTTTACGTATTGGTAATGCTTCTAACGAATGTGACTTATCGATTAGTTTTTACGCAGATGACATCATTTTTTTGGGTGAGTGGAGAGAGTCTAATCTAGATTGCCTGATTGATATCTTAGCTTTCTTCTTCACCATTTCTAGATTGAAACTAAACCCACATAAATTGTCCTTATATGGTGTGGGGGTTCCTTCAGCCATTGTTGAGCAGGCTGCAAGTCAATTAGGATGCATGGCAGCAACCCTTCCATTTGTCCATTTAGGGTTACGAATTGGTCGAAGCATGAATAAGGCAAAGAGCTGGGATCCAATTGTTGAAAAAGCAAAAAAAACATCTCGCTTCTTTGAAGTCTAACTTGATTTTAATGGGAGGAAGACTCACCCTTGTCAAGTTCGTGCTTGTCTTGGTAAGGACTTATTACATGTCATTGTTCAAATCTCTGAAGGTTGTCATCAACAAACTTTAATCGATGAGGGTCTCGTTCTTTTGGGGTGAAAAAGATAATACTCGAAAAGTGCATTGGGTTAATTGGCGTCTATTCCTTTGTAACACCTCAGCTTAACATGACCACAATATTGTCCGCTTTGCCCGCAGGCGCACGGCTTTTTCTTGGCGACCACACACGAGAAGCACTTTCTCAGGAGGTCACCCATCCTGGTAGTGCTCTCATCCGAACTCTCTTAACCACAACGTACTCGCACACCCGCTCTGTCTGTGCTCCCAAAACGCGTTGTGTCATTTAAGCGTGAGTATTACCTTATAATCCCATGATCACTCACGTTCGTGGACAATGTGGGATTTTCCTAGGGTGTCTTATCCTTAACCCGTTAGATCGTGGTGGTTTAGGAGTTCCTAGCCTAAACTCTTTAAACATTGCCTTGATTTACAAATGGAGATGGCTTTATCTATCAAATAAGAAATCCTCTTGGGCTCGAGTTATCACTGCCACACAAGGGCAATGTAAAGGCATTATTCCCTGCCTTCAAAATGCATCAGGTATTTGGTCTTCTATTTCCCAAGTTGTTAATTTAATTCACCAAACCTACTCCTTAGATGCTGCCTTAATGCACCTCAATCTTGGTAACGGCAATGATGCAAGCTTCTGGTTTGACCCTTGGCATAATGGTTATCCCTTAGCTGCTTCCTTTCCAAGTCTTCTAGCTCTTAATACAAACAATTATAGCTTGTGGCATCACATTTTATGGAGAGCAGGTGGATTCTTTCTTAGCGTCATCCTTCCAGCTACTGAATAGAAGTGTCAAATTTATATGACCCTGAAGCTATTCTAAACAACATTGTTTTAAGACAGTCCTCTGACTATTGGACATGGGATGAGGTTTCATATAGTGTTTCTAAAGCTCGCAAAATTATTGATGCTCATGACCTGGATCTTTTTACTACGCCCACATTTTGGTGCAACATAGTTCCCATAAAGATCAACATATTTGTTTGGCGTCTAAAGCTTTCAAGGTTGGCTTCGAAATCTACTTTGTTGGACAGAGGAATTGATTTAGAAGACTCGAATTGTTCTCTCTGAACAGGTCATATAGAAGACGAGACGCATGTCTTTTTTCGTTGTGATACTAGCGTTCAAATTTAGTCATGAGTGGCACAATGGATTGATCTTTCTTTGCCAGTTTGGACTTTGTTCGATAACTTATGGGCTTGGATAGATGGCGTTCCTATTCAAGGACACCAACGTATAATAGTGAGGATCATTGTCTACTCTACTCTTTGGAATACTTGAAGACTTCGGAACAATATCAACTTCAAAGATCGTTCTTTTCGTAAGTGGCATGTGATTGACAGCATTGTGACGACCGGTTTTAATTGGATTGTTGCTAGATTTAAAAAGAAGCGTTGTAACTGGGCCAAATAGATAATGTATCCTTTATATTCCCTGTAATTTTTACATTTTCTTTTCCTAGCATTTTGCCATCTATTTAATAAAGTTTTCTGCCGTTCTAAAAAAAGCTATTTTATTTTTGTTTTACTTTTCTTATCTTCTACATGTTAAAACCTTTTTGAAAAAAAAAATATGTTCTTTTTATTTACAGTTGAATTCTGTTTCAACATTTCATTTATAAACTTTAATATACATTATTTTTAATTTTTATTAAATAAAAAATTTGTATCAATTGTCGATGTGTGAATTGTAATTATAAATGTATGAAACGAAATAATTTTCGGCAACAATGCGGGGGCCCATCAACACTCGTTTAAAACCAATAAACATATTGAACATGTATTCGGTTTTGTTTTTGTTTGACTGTTTGGGTTATGTTTAGGTTCGCTTACAATTAGTTGTTGGTTTTGTCCTTGCTTATCCCATGTTGACTGCTTTTGTTTTGTTTGGTCCATTGTAACATCGAGTGGGTTTGTTTTATTGTATGATCTGGTTAGGCTCGTTTGTCGATAGTGATTGCTTGTCTTAACTTGGAGCTTTGCATTTTGTCTCGAGCCTAACCATTTTGTTTGGTTATGGTGTTTTGGTATTTTATATTTCGATTAATACCTTTATTATATAGCTATCATTATTTTTGTTAAAAATAAAAAATACACATTTAAAAAATCTCTGATACTAAGTGTAAATACAAAATGACGTCGTTGGTACCTGTGGTTTGTATACAATTTCATGAGGAAATCTTAACTTTGTTTTTTTGAATCGTTGGTACATGTGCTTTGGTGAATTTTCGTAGATGGTACCGAATGGTAACGTCCCTAATTTTTTAAACGATAATCTGTAACAACCTCTATTTTTTATGTTAAATATTTAACGACCATTACATAAACTCTATGATTTGCCATATTAGAATTTTTTTTTTCCTAAGAGCATTTATGTAACAACCCAACTTTTTCGACTTATAATTATATTTTATACTTTCACGAAACTGAGTATTTGTACGTACTGAGTTAGATTATATTCTGGGATCATTATTTATGTTAATTACTTTTGTAATGCCATACAACATGTTATTAAGTACTTGGTTACTTAACTTGATCCTCGAATGAATTTATGACCGTTAGTGTCACTTGTCGTTTAAAACGAGCTACGTACTTGGTACACGTTAAACTTTTGTCATAATTGGAGCGTTATGACTACTTAATCGTAATTGTTATTTATTAATGACAATTACTTAGCTTGATGGTTTATTAATTACGCTTAGTGTTTACTAATGCACACTAGTTAGTTACATGGGCTTAACACCTTAATGGACCTAGTTTATTAAAGATCCACCCTACTTAACTTAATGGACTAGCTTAGTGGACTAATTAATGGACTAGTTAGCCCATGTAATGTAAGACAAAACCCATGTAAATATTAAGACAAGTAACTAGCATGCTTATGGACAACTACTTACACCATTTAACTTTTTACCCCATGCCACCCAACATACCAACACTACTTTGTACCACCACCATGGACCATACCATGCCACCACCACATGAGGCCAAAATGGTCCCCCCCCCCCCCACACTCCTTTAGCCATCGGCCATAAAGCACCACCACCACCACCATTTCATTTTTCAAATTTCATTCCATTTTCTCTCAAAACACACACATTTTTCTCTCTGGTTGCTTCTCACTCTAACTTCTCTCTAAAACTTTGAAGAACTTGTAAGTGTTCTTGATTTTCTTTCTTCTTTTTTTCTTTCTTCATTTTCGTGAATCATCATCATCATGATCAAAGATTCAAGTTTTGTAACTTGAATCTTCATAACTCTTGTAGATTCAAACTTTATTTTGAAAAGTCTTCAAGAACATGAAGGATTCAAGCTTTTTAGCTTTGAATCTTCATTATCTTGTTAGATCTAAGTTTATTAACTTAAGATCTCTTTATTTATGATTAAAGATCAAAACCTATGTTTATGATCTTCATGTAACTTGTAGATCCAACTTTTTACTTTAAGGATCTTCAAGAAAATTAGAAATTCAAGCTTTCTAGCTTGAGGTTTCTACAAAAAGTTGGTTGGAAGATCAAGTTCATGAACTTGTGACCTTCTTTAATTTGTTGTACTTTAAATTATGACTTGTGTTTTCATTAAATAAAAGATACAAGCTTACTAGCTTGAAGTCTCATAAGTGTTGTTAGGAATCCAAACTTTCTAGCTTAGGGTTTCATTTTTGTGTTTGATCTAAGTTATGTAACTTATGGTCTTCTACTTTGTTTAAACAAAAGCTCATAAGCTTACATTCATTTTTCTTTACAAAATCTAAGTTTCATAACTTATGGTGTTGTAAAAGTTAAAAGTCTAAGTTCTATGACTTAGGGTTTCATCAAGAACATAAGATCTAGGCTTTCTAGTCTAAGGTCTTTCATATTTAGCTAAGATCTAAGTTCTATAACTTAAGGTCTTGCTCATTTAATTTGATTCAAAGTTTATAGCTTAATAGAACTTGTACTTGTGTCAAAACTAAGAACTTGATGTAACTTTGGTTCATCATCTTGCTCAAACTCTTAAATGAGTTGTAATTCTTTCTTAGTCTTGACTTAGTTTGTTGATGGTTAAAACCTTGGTTAAAGTGATGCTAAAACATCAAGAGTTGTACACTTGAGGCTTATACGCATCAAGGATGAGAACCGTGATGAGCATCAAACACCAAGAAACCCACCGGAGCACTTGTTTTCTATTTTTAAGGGTCTGGTCAGACTCATGGGCTTCTGGAAAAGTTGATTTCTAGATAGTTCGGTTCGAATAGATGACTTTTCGTTTAAGACTTGCCTAAATTCGATATACGGTTTACGATTTATAGCCTTTCGAAAATCACTCCGCCTTTGTAACGACGTGCTGAAATTTCTTACCTACTCGCGTTTGAACCGTGTCCACGGTCAAACAACATCGAGTTAGGAACTGAAATTGGACAACGGTACAAGGACTCACATACGGAGCCTTGGCCACTGACCGCACGTCATTTCAGTTTGTATAGAGGTCGTAGCAGCTGAACGAAGCCAGCCCTTTGTTTCAATCTCTATTCTTGTTGAAAACTTACTTTACTTTTTACGTATGATGATGATGACCCTTAAGACTTAACTTATTTACTTTTAAACCTTTTGGGACGATTTACTGACTTAGTAACCTTTGACTTAGGTTGAGGACCTTTCGGACCGACTTACTACTTGCTTACATTTTCGTATTGATTTTACCGCACATTCACTGTGAGTTATAGCTTCCCTTTTTACTTTAACTATTTTTGGGACTGAGAATACATGCGCTTTTTATGTTTTACATACTAGACACGAGTACTTAAACTTTATATATGTGTGGGTGATATAACGGCACAAAGATTCCCCTTAGCACGGTAACGTTTAATCATTAGTTTTTGAACTGATGAACGGGAATATTAGATATGGATCCATAGGGTTTGACATCCCCACTCGGGCTAGTCGCGCTAGCATTTAACGGGTGTTTATTACTTCGAGGACATATGCACTCGCCAAGTGTACTTTTAGGGGGTGATATTTATTTTACGTTAAGTTAGTTACCGGGTGCCCACGGATAAGCATATACTTTATCATACTGTTTTGATTTACTGATTTGAAATACTGATTTGAAATGCTGCTTGAAGCACTGAAATCTCGTGGTTTACATTACATTACTGATTACAAACAAACTATATCTCACCAACATTTGTGTTGATATTTTTAAGCATGTATTTCTCAGGTGCTTAGACGTTGCTATTAGACTTGCTGTTATAGTCTTGGTGCTATAGACTTGCTGTTACAAACTCGCTGTGTTAGACTTCCGCTGCATTGTCGAGAGATGTCTCAATCATGAAACTTTTACTTTGCATTCACAACTAATGCTACATTTGAACAATGGCTTTGTAATGACCTTTGCGTCACGTACTTATGTTAATGCTTTCTATTCGTAGAAGCACGTTACCTTTTGTAAAACATTTGACGTTGGTAAAAATGTTACCTTTTCATGAATGCAAAACTTGTTTAAAACAGCATATTGTATTATACCGTGTAATGGACCTGTTGTTGATGATCCGTACATGAAGGTTTTGTACGGGGCGTCACAATTTAAGAATATATTATTTTAATATGTATTCCGTATTATATGATTACATGCTTCGGGTTATAAGTATTTGAAATTTTTTAGAAAAACTCCATCGGTTAGTGAAAGCGGAAACCGGCATTTATGACTTATGTAATAACCCGCCTTTTTCCGTTAATTTATTTTAACGCCCGTCTTTTTTTTTTAGATAATACCTTTCGTTATCTAAATTCGTATCTTCCGTTAATTAGCGTTTTCAGTATTTCCGTTATTTAATTATAACATCTCTCGTTTACTCCAGCGTATCTAAAATAATTCGTGTGGTTAATTCATGCACCCGCTTTTGAACTCGAGGAACTAAAGTTGCCAAGAACACCATTTTCACATCTTCAAAGATTCATCATCCATTTCAAATCTAGCAAGTTAACATCAAAATAAACTACATATTTGTGATCCTTGCATCATCCTCTTCAATTTGGTACCAATTTCATAGCTTGGGTTAAACTTTTCAAAATCTCTAATTTTCATAAATTAGACCTTTAAACTTAAAAGTGTGTTAATTAGTGTCTATGGCTCAAGTCTAACATGAATATATAATTCGTTTGCTCGATCTTGTTATTTTGGTGTAACTAACATGAACTTGAAAATGAGTGTGTTTAATCTTGAGTTTTGGTTGATTAAATGTTGTTGTTATGTTAAAGTTCATGTATTAAATGCTATGAAACTTCATTAACATGATTAATGATTTTGTAATTTTTGGTTAGGGTTTGATAGACTTAACTACGAACTTTTGATGCATTGAATGCTATGAAATATTGTTAGTAAGTGTTTAGTTGCAATGTATGTTTAATTACCTTCGAAACGGCATATCGTATGTGTAAATTGGATGCCCGAATCATCTTATGCGTTTATGGGCTTGAAACTTTGAATGATGAACATTTAATGATCATTCGACGAGGATTTTGTTATTGTAAATGATGGATTTGGTAGATTATATGTGTTTAGTTGTATTCCTTGTTAAAAGAGCTTTCCAACGATATAAGATATGTGTTTTGCATGTTTCTTGATCATTAAATGTGGTGGTTTGTGTGTTGATTCGTGCATTAAGTGTTCAAAACTGCCAAATTGCTGATCTGACACCCTGAGCGCCGCTCAAGGCCCCCACATGCCTATTTGAGCGTCGTTCAAAGGCTTGGAGCGCGGCTCCGATTCCTGCTGACCAAATTTCGCATCTTTTAATGTTCCTGACGACTCGCAACTCCGATTAACATGCAACTTGTTCCAACATGCTTATATATGACTACTTTTTATGTACAATAGTCGGAAACCCGACCCGACCCGTTGACTTTGACAAAAGTTGACTTTTATTCAAACTTAACCAATACTTTGGTTAATCATTATAACCTTTCGTTTATACTTATATCTTGCATGAAACTTGACAACTTGACTCACATGCTATATAATCGAGTCGTAACGAGCCATAGGACTAATTGAACAACTTTGACCGACCTCGTATTTTAGCGGTATTGATAAAACCTACTTGTTTATGTCAAGGCTAGCATTCATTCATGCACACGTTTACTTTGTGAAGTACCTTTATACTCGTGTACTCGAGGTGAGATCATAGTCCCACCTTTTCAACAACTTTTACTCTTTAAATCATGGGATGAGAAACATATACGTTATATACTTTTATGCTTTGAACACAAGTACGAAAACAAACATTCCACGTACGAGTTAGAACAAAAAGCCTCAATTCAATTATCATTAGTTACACTTGTAGGGTGTAAGCGAGAACTTATGTTGTGTGGATCCATACGGGTTTGACGAACCCTCATTCGGACGGTTCGCTACCGTCGGCGGATGAAATATATTTTCGGGTATAGTTTAGGTTCTAACACTATGATGCAGAGGTTTGTATACAGTTAAGCCTTGATAATTGGGTGCTCGTGATACAAACAACAACTTTTGGAATGTAAACGATTTGGATAATCAACTTATACTAAATCTTGTGGTTCAAAAACAATGTTTACAAATACACCTATGATTTTATCAACGTTTTTCGTTGACAGTTTTCTATATATTTCTCAGGTTCTTGATTGACTACTTGATACATGCTTCCGCGCACACTTTGATTACTTGCCTGGGGTCAAGCATACATGCATACGCTATTGATAGCATTCGTGATTTTCAACTTATATTATGTCGCAAATTATTCTTTTTATACTTTATAACTTTTGTAAACTTAAACTTATAGTCGAATCGTTTGGTAAACTTAAAACTTTGCAAGTCCTATACGTTTCAAATGAATGCGACATAATTTTGGTCAAACGCGTCTCATTTAGGGACTATGACCACGTAACGGGACCTAAGGTAACGGCGCCGTCAATGACGATTTTGGCGGGTCGTCACAACTTACAAAACTCCCAAACATTTAATTATATTAATTAGTTGTGTGCATTATAAAATACCTTATATGTGTAGGATTTCTACGTCTAGGGTTTCTATAACAAAGAGAGTGTTAAAAACCGTGAACCGCGAAATCACCGAAAATTGTATCGAGCGAGCGTGAGAGGTTTCGTGTCGTTTTGTGAAAATAAAAAGTTCTAGGAAACCCCTAAGAACTTCCCCAAACCGGCCCATGTCCCTCCCCATATATTTTTGCTTGTTCCCTAAGTTACTAAGTAATTAAGAAACCTAACCTTAATTAGTAACCAAATAATCTTAACATAATTTCTTCTGATCATTAAAAAATTCTCTCTTCTCTTCTCTCTTACTCTCAAATGATGGTTCCCGCTTTCACTAACCGATGTAGTTTTTCTAAAAAAATTCAAATACTTTCAAGTTTCAACCCGACGATGCATGTAATCATGTAATACAAAACACATATTAAAATAGTATCTTCTTAAATGTTTTTAGATTTTTTTTTTTTTAATATGGCAAATCATAGAGTTTAAGTAACGGTCGTTAAATATTTAACCGCAAACTCATTGTCATTATTAGTTATTGTTTAAAAAGTGACAGACGTTACCGTGACGTATCAATCACGAAAATTCATCAAAACACAAATACCAACGATGCAATAAACAAAGTTGAAAGTTTCCATACAACCGACACATACCAACAACTTAATTTTTTCGAGTACAAAATTGGAAGGCCATTGCAAAACAGAAATGTAAAAACACCAAATATAAACAAATAAACAAAGATAAAATAATCCAACAAACATTAACCACCACCACAAAACACATGTTCTTGATCTCATCATCTTTCTTTCTCATACACCATTCCCATAATCCCATCGATAATTAAAACAAAACCAATCAAAATGTCACCTAAAAAAACCTTAATCTTCTCATACGGCACACTTAAACAAGGTTTCGCTAACCACTCATTAATGCAAGATTTAATTTCAACAAACGACGCCGTTTTTATCGGTTCTTACATCACCGATCTCCACCTCCCACTAGTCCAAGGTCCATACGGTGTTCCTTTCTTACTCAATCTTCCCGGGTCGGGTCAACACCGTGTCCGGGGCGAACTCTACTCTGTCTCCGATTCAGGTCTTGTTCGACTTGATGAACTTGAAGGCATTACGCTTGGCCATTATGAACGGCTTCCGATTGCGTTGACGTCGGAAAACGGTGGCGTGCCGGCGGTGGTGCAGGCTGAGGCGTATTACGCTCACCGGAGTTTTGCGGCGGAGATGTGGCGGAAATGTGGTGACGTTGGGTTTGATGCTTTTACTCGGGAATTGGATAAAGATTATGTTAGGAGGGATTTGAGACCCAAAGAATCAAGCTTTCGTGATCAAATTCGGTTGTTTTGTTCTTCAAATTGATCGAATTGAAAGCTGTAAGTAATTTAATTACTGAATGTGATACTCAATTACCATTTTATATCATAATCATATTGGTATCTCTGTTTCATAAAGATGCGTTTATGCTAGTTTTATTTTCAATTTGTTGTGAATTATAGACATTTTATATAACAATTTCGTAAGAGATTTATACGTTAAGCCAATAATTTTGGAGTTGTGTAACGTTTGTTATGCAAAAGCTAGCATTTTTTTAATGCAATACTACTACACCCTTGTCCCCAAAAGCGCCTTATCATTTTACGTTAATTTTTACTTTTAAACGCGCTTTAATCGCTCATAAGTTACTTTAAAACATTCAATTGTGATTCGTTTAATTCTGTACCATTATTGACTAAAACTAAATGAATTCCCTAATCAATTTGAACGATATTACACAACTCGAAATCACACATTTGTAAAATCGCAACTCGCAATATGTGGTCATTTTTAAATAAAAAATTAGGACTTTGGTATTAATAAAAAAAGATCTCTAAAAATTACACGCTATTAAAAAACGATGCCTAAATACTAACTACAAATTAAAAGTTATCGCGATTTGAAATTTTTTTATCTTGACGGCCACGCTCAGTCGCAAGGTCGCAAGACCACCTTGCGACATGGCTATCGAAAGTTCGCAAAGGCAACTTGCGACTTGCGAAAGCATTATGCCAAATTTTATTTTTTCTGATGAATCGTTATAGTTCGTTAATGAGCATTTTAGTCAATTGTCGTAGACAATTAGGTTTTATTGAGTTCACATGACCAACATCATCTACAAACATGTTAGCATGAAGCCCAAGTTCTGCTAAAATGACTTTGCCTTCTAGGTTTATTTGGGAAGCCCATGTTAGGAGGAAGCCCAAGTTTTGTTATGCCTGCAAGATGAGGACAAGATTAAGCTCTTATAGAGAAATAAGCCACCTCGAACCAACAATGTCAAGCTTTAGGATCCCGAAACTTGCAAGATTGGGCCCTTGTAGAGAAACAAGCCACCTCCATTAACTGATCTTACGCTGAATGGAGTTCCACTCAGAATGATAGTTGCTATAGGCGATGATGTAGATTTGTTACTAGTAACCCTCTTCTACACGTTGCCACATTGTTAATAGACTTAGCACCATGGTGTACAAGAGGCGTTAGCTTTTGATAAAAATCTTCCGGTTTGTATAAGGATTCGCCATGTAGTTTTCTGTTATATCCGATAAAGACATATATTAGTCATGACTTTTTGATCCGTGGTGCTAGCCCCAACGGTTAGGTTCCGAGGGAACTCGTTCGATAGATTAGATCTATAAGGCCCATTATTACCCACTTAATTACATACAAAATTCCCATTTTGTATTGCAGCGAAAGCACATATTCCAAAACATCTTGATGAAACGCGTTGAGCCGCCTCCAAAAGAAACGGCTTTTAAAGGTGACATGGGATCATTATGTATATTCGTTTCACGTGGAACTGTAGAAGGGATGAGAATATTAAATATTTTCACTCGGTAATAGAAGGTACAATAAAGACAACATTTTCACACTTGTTATAAATGGCTTGTTGAATTAGAACAAGTTTCATTTTAACATTTTAAGTTAAATTAAAGGTTAAAGCTACAAATATGTCATATACTTTCACTTTCGTTCAATATAGGCTATATATTTCAAATAATACCATTGTAAGCATATAAACTTTCAAAAACTGTATTCATGTCAACATAACGTTACCTGCTATGCTACTGGTTGTATTGGTTAAAATGGTTGTGTGACATTATTTATTTTATTTTTAAGATGATATTATTAAGACAATTACAACCACGTCACCCTTTCTCTTTTACTCAACATCTTCATCCATGCCTAAATCATGAACCCTAAACAAATACTTTTTTCAAAATCTATTCCCAGTCTAAAAAATCAATCATATTTACAAACACTTTTGAAACCCATTTATAATTTGACCTTCAAAGCTACTGTACAAATGTCACACAAAATCGAATTCAATCTATTTATTGCAAATCACTGGCCTTAGATCTTAAAAATGTCTGAAGCTTGTGTTAGCAATACATTCTTATGTTTAAATGAGTACTATATATGTGTAATTTATTTTTTAAATTGAAAATAAAATACAATATTTACCGTGTTAGCAGTAAAAGATGAACATTCAGAACACATATACAAAATTTAGGTAATATGTACACGTACATTCATAAACTAAAATTAACACAAATATAGTAAAATACAAAATAAACTAAAATTATTTACAGATTAAGAAATTTTCTGGTGTATCATTACTTGGAGCATTGACTGAAGGTACCGTTGTCGAAAATGGTTTCCGATTGAGCAAGGAATTTGTTCAATATTCATCGCCACCATCGCTGATTTTATTCGCACAGTCGCCAGAATTTGTTCAGTCGGTGGTGGTGAAGCCTTTTCTTGCGAATGTTCCATCACCACCCAGTTCTAAAATGGGGTATGGGCTCATCGGAGAAAAGGTGGGTGTTGAGCGACGGTGGTTACTCTGGAGAAGAAGTGGATGGTTTGGATCTGATTTTGGAGCTCGTATTTGATTTAAAGGAGCTCGTATATTTAAACTTTTATATAGTTTTATATTTATAATCTCAGTGGAATTAATTGTAAAATATAAATACTATTTCTAATACTGATTTTTTTTATTTAATCTTGATTTCAGTATTTATTCATGACAACTGCTAATTATAAATATGAAATTAATTTATATATGGTATTCTTAAATGTAGTTCATATGCCCTGCTTTCGAGTATTTTACGAAAGAAAAAAATTGAAGTGGAGAGAAATAAAAGAGATGAAAGAAAAATCATTTCGATTTGGAAGTAACTGCCAGAGAAACAATGAGACACAATTTTTTCCCAAATTCCTTTTCGTTTCAAATGTATTTTTTTTGTTAAAAATTGACCTTTTGTATTCATCTAATTTATTTTTAATTTGCATTTATAATAATTAATTTGGTATGTTGAAAAAATGGTAAGACCACTACTTGTAGTATTGTTAAAGCTTGTTACCATCCTAGGTGGCCTTCGTTATCCGTTTAACACAGTAGGCATCGTTTAGTTATAACATTCGTTATCCTAACATTCACTATGGACTTAACGAATGAGTAACAGAGTATAACATTTGTGGGTCTCATGTCACTTTTGCATTAAAGTATCTCATTGATCATATTTACAAGTTAATATGCATATTGTATTACCTTTATTGTATTAACACTGTACAAGCTTTAATACATATCATACAATCATTTATATATATATTTAATTTATATTGTACAAACATTTATTCATATTATACAAATATTTATCTATATTTAATTCAAAATGTACAAACTTTCAACTATATTGTACAAGCATTCATCTATATACTTAGTATAATATCTCATGTACAACTTCTAATGCATCATTTTATATTTATTAATAAGTGTTATTTAAGAAAAATAATTATTTTTGTTTTAGTGTAAATAAATAAAATATAATTAATGACGTGACATTTAAGAGGAAGATGTTTTAGCATTGATCGTCAGAGTTTAGTTATGTGTTAGTTATAAGAATTTGATGCCGATGTGGCAGTTATAATGAGTAAAATATTAGTTACGATAAGGAGTTGTTTAAGACCACTACTTATCGTTCGGTGCCTAGTCATGCTATGTTTATGTGCATTCATTATGGAAGGTGATACTCACACACCAAGTTTTGATCCATATACACTTAAGTTACCATTATACCTTTACTTACAATAATGAAAGTTTAACTCCCTAAATAAATCTAGGAATATGATTGTAAATTTTATGATTAAAAATGTGTATAGATCAAAACTGAGTATGTGTGTATCACGTCCCGTTTAGAGTTACGATGTCATACAGACCAATTCACTATACCAATTCACCTTAAATTTGACAATCATATCTTTACTTGTGTGGGACCCTTGTTTTTTACTTTTGTGGAATATACTCTGTGACCATCTTGTAAAAAAAAAAAATTAAATAAATAAATAAATAAATTAAAAAATCTTGTAAAATTATTAAATCATATGTACAACTTTTTTATTTGTACATTGTTGGACATTAGAAGCATTGATCCGGAGTATCATTAATTCATATTGTACAAACATCGATCTATATTTAATTATTGTATAAATATTAATCTGTTATAAAAGAAATAATTGGATGATAATTTTATTATTATTATAGATATTGCATAGTATATTTTTTTGAGTATAAATAGGTGTGTTGAGTTAGAGTTTATTGTATGTATTTTTTGGTTAACAAAAACACTCTCTCTCTCTAGATTCCAAATGCCACCAAACTCTCATTGTACATTTTTCTATAAATAAAAAACCAATTACTCATACCTTTTGTTCAACCTTTGTTTTCTCCGTTTTACAGTATCTCTATCTCTATATACCTTCTACAGTCAAGAACCACTAAAGGTAGTTATAAGCCTACTGAATTATAACACGTTATCAGCACGATTATCTCAACATTTATACTAAATATGGTTGGCTCTGCCACCTAACTAATATATGGTCGGTTATACCACCTAAATGATATATGGTCGACACTGTCGCCTAATTTACATTTATGTTATCTAACATTTATTTATGTATACTAACATTTACATTTATGTTATCTAACATTTATTTATGTATACTAACATTTACATTTATGTTATCTAACATTTATTTATGTATACTAACATTTACAGTTATGTTCACTAACATTTATATTTATGTTATTTAAGTTATATATGGTCGGTTATACCACCTGAATTATATTTTCTGTAATCTAACTCTTATTAACTTCACTAACATTTATATTTATGTTAATAAGACCTCATGATTGTACGCAACATGTCATTTGACAACACGGTACTTTATGTACGCAACACGTCATTTGACAACACGGTACCATGGGTCGAGATTAATTCCGATCAATACGAATACGATGGGGTCTTTATATGTTATCTAACATTTATGATTACTTATGCAATTAATCATTATTTATTTCATGCATACTAATGTTTATTCTTAAAAGTAAATCTTAAAAGTTAAAATAAGAAAAAATAGTTTGTATTTTTATTAAAAGTAAATCTTAAAAGTTAAAATAAGAAAAGTAGTTTGTATTTTTATTAAAAGTAAATCTTAAAAGTTAAAATAAGAAAAAGTAGTTTGTATTTTTATTAAAAGTAAATCTTAAAAGTTAAAATAAGAAAAAGTAGTTTGTATTTTTATTAAAAGTAAATTTTAAAAGTTAAAATAAGAAAAAGTAGTTTGTATTTTTATTAAAAGTAAATCTTAAAAGTTAAAATAAGAAAAGTAGTTTTGTATTTTTATTAAAAGTAAATCTTAAAAGTTAAAATAAGAAAAGTAGTTTGTATTTTTATTAAAAGTAAATCTTAAAAGTTAAAATAAGAAAAAGTAGTTTGTATTTTTATTAAAAGTAAATCTTAAAAGTTAAAATAAGAAAAAGTAGTTTGTATTTTTATTAAAAGTAAATCTTAAAAGTTAAAATAAGAAAAAAAAATCTTGTCCTTTATATTACTCATACGCGTTTTGATATAGTGACTTTATTCGTTAACGTCAACTAACGACGTTACAACGGTCATATATACATAACGGTTGTTAACGTCAACTGACGACGTTACAACAACTATATTTTTCAAATATAAAATAAACATCTCCGTTTTCACATTTTCACAAATCAATCTTCATTTTTCAGATTACTACTCTCAAAAAGTTTTTGTAAAAATGATTCACACAAGGATGATTTTTCCTACTGTATTGGTCATATTAACTATCATCATTGTTGCTAATATACCACCGGGTGAACCTATATTCTATCCTGCCCTTGTGGTTTTATTATTTGTAATCATACCATTATTCTGTTGTTTGCTACTTATGAATTTAAAATGATTCTAATTTCATTTTATTATTTGTCTATGAATAGAAGTTGATTATGATTATGATTTATGTTATTCATCTTTTTGATAATAGAAAATGTCGAATTTGAAAAGGCTTAAAATTGCTCATTTAGAACAAGTGGGAACAACTACTTAACATGGGTTATGAATGTAGAAAAACATCTCGAATCAAACGGTATTTTAGAAACCCTGAATGAAAATAACAATTATTCCGAACAAGAGAAAGCAATAGTAAGTATTTTTCTTAGCAAACATATTGACGAGTCCTTAGAATCTACATATTATATGATCGAAAATCCAAGTGTATTATGGAAAATACTCAAAGATAGATACGATATTAATTATCAAAAAAAATAATAATAATAATAATAATAACGGTGATCCATGAAAGAATAAAATTAAAGATATTAGTAGACGCTCTTATAAGAATTCCGTAGATTCTTATTAATGATCTGGTAACGTGGATCATCAGTCTAGTTGTGATGACCCAGAAATTTCGACTAAATTTAAACTTAATCTTTGTATGATTAACATTTCCGACACGATAAGCAAAGTCTGTAAAACTGAATCTCAAAATTTTTGAATTACTTTTATATATTTAAATACCTTCGGTTATTTTCGACGATTCGCGAACAATTATATGTAAAAAGATACATATATACTATAACATGAAAAGGTAACAATGTATTAATTGTTTGATACCGTACATTAAACTTATTGGTTTAAATATCTATTTTAATGTATATGATAAATTTAAATATTTATTATTAAAATTTATTTATAAATAACGTCCAATGTGTATTTAAAAACTGATTTATGTATATTAAAAAGATATATACATATATATAATAAACGATAGTAACATTCGTTTATTGATTCAATTGATATTTAGATAAGTTAACTAAAGCGTTTAAGATGAACCAGTTAAATACTAATTTGCTACAGTGTTTTCAAATTGCCACATTACTCAAAATGCTACAGTGTTTTCGAAAATCACTATTTGCTACAGTGAATTGCTACAGTAAAATTTGACTTTGCTACAGTAACTTTGCTACAGTAAAACACTATTTTAAAATGTATTTTTAGCAAATAACGAGATGATGATTTATAGAAGTAAATGACCAAAATACTCGAAAGTTTAAGATATACTATGAGTGGTATAGTTTATGGATAACTTAAGGCTATATTTTGACAAAGGTACGTGTCACGAAACGTAAAATGCAAGTTTTCTCAGCGTACGAAAGGACATTCGAAAAAACCAGAACCGGGACATAAGTCGAGTGATGACGTACGACTTATCGGAACAAAAATTACAAGTCAACTATGCACGTGAATTTAATATAATATATAATTAATTATTTAAATTATATATATTATATTAATATTTAATTATGTCGACGAGCTAAATTACAAAACAATGTGAGCTGTCCCTGGTCCTCATGCGAGTCGCATGGCCAGAAGGCCATTTCCATGCGAGTCGCATGACTCCAGATTTCAGGCCAAGTGCTATAAATTCTCGAGTTTTGGCCAGATAAATCACACACACATATATATTATTTTTACTCCGTATTTATTTATTTTATTATTATTATTATTATTATTATTATTAATAATAATAATATTATTATTAATCTTATTATTTTTATTATTAGTGTTATTATTTTTGCGATACAAAAATAATAATGTACATAAAATATTACGACGGAGTGCTGTCCAAGTAATTTTCAAAATGAGTTTTCGAGCAAGCTAGAGCTAAGGAAATTATGGGTTATTGCCAAGGAGGTTATGGGTAATGTTCGGGGGTATTTTTTTGTGAATCAAACCTCGTGTTTATCATCTCCGATGCGTCTACGTGCTTTCCTGCAATATTGTATATCAATATTAAACAGTGAGTTCATTTGATTCCCTTTTACTCTTTATATTTTTGGGACTGAGAATACATGCGCTATTTTTACAACTGCTTTATTAAATGCTTTTGAAATATATTTTAACTGCGAATACATGCAAATGCTTTATTAACCGATATACAATATTTATATGCGTGAGTTTCATTTGCCCCCTTTTTAATTGCTTTTGCAATATATATTTTTGGGCTGAGAATACATGCACTTTATTTTAAACACAATGGATACAAGTACATACTAAATTCTACACTGAGTTTGAACCGAAAATCCCTTAGCTTTGGTAACTAGTAACTGCCAGTTATAAGAACTGGTGGGCGCGAGTAGTAGTATATGGATCCATAGGGCTTGATATCCCCGTCCGAGCTAGAGCACTAGCCTTTTAACGGACGTATGCTATTTGAGAAGCGTACACGTTGGTTTGCGTGTATTATTAAGATGATTATACAAAGGGTACAAATTATATAAGCATTAAAGTTTAGTTACCAGGGTGCTCAATTTTGTAGAACCGATTGATAAACGTTTCGGATGAAACAACTGAAATCTTGTGATCCACCTTTTATGTAAAACCTATTGATAAACATTTTGAATAAAACAACTGAACTTTTGTAAATCCACATTGATATACGGATTATGTGTAATATTAAAACTATGAACTCACCAACCTTTGTGTTGACACTTGAAGCATGTTTATTCTCAGGTTTCTAGAAGTCTTCCGCTGTCTGCTTATATGTTAGACAAGCTATGTGCATGGAGTCATACATGGCATATTTTTCAAGGAAACGTTGCATTCACCAAATCATCACCATGTATCTTATTTTGACTGTACTGTCAACGGAAGTACTATTGTAAACTATTATTTACAGTGATTGTCTATATGTAGAAATCATCAGATGTTGAAAACCTTTGATTTAAATATTCATTTATGGTGTGCCTTTTCAAAAGAATGCAATGTTTACAAAACGTATCATATAGAGGTCAAATACCTCGCAATGAAATCAATGAATGACGTATTGTCCATATGGATTTGGAGCGATCGTCACACTAGTATTTCTTGAATACATGAACATCTTGTTTAGCTCTACAAATAAGTCCCAAAAGAAAAGAAAACGAGAGTGAATCTGTTGACAAATCTTGATTAAATTAACCCTGAGCTACCTTGAGACTTGAATGGTTTGAATTTTCTAAGATGCCTAGTTTTTTTTATGTATCACTCATAAATAAATGGTTTTAGACCATAACGCATATGTTTTATTAAGTGTTATCTTTTATGTACTTCAGATTATAACTTGTTTGCATGTAATATAATTTGATTATCTTGCTGAAATATAACTCATTATTTGCTTATCTTATTTGAAGTTTTAGTATGAATCCTGCAGAAATACAACATCAATTAAATGGTAAAGTCCTATGTATTGCAGATAGTAGTAACATACACACTATGATCAAATCTAAGAAATATTTCATTGATTTAAATCAAATGAGGGAATTATAAATACTATATCAGCTCTTGCAAACTTGATATAAGAAACGAAAAAGGTAAAATTTCATATTACCAAATGGTACGAATTTTTTGGTAAACAATGTCTTGTTTTCTCCCAAATCAAAGAGAAATTTGTTAAGTTTCTCTGATATATATCATAATGGATATGATTATCAGTCAATGATAATCGAAAATGAGAAATATCTATGTAACACCGAAAAGCGCATAGGATTAAAAGCGCATATGATAAAAAGCGCATATGATGAAAAGCGCAGCGCATATGATTAAAAGCGCATATGATGAAAAGCGCATCGCATATAATTAAAAGCGCATATAATGAAAAGTGCATATGACGAAAAGCGCAGCACATATGATTAAAAGCACATATGGTGAAAATGATATATGATGAAAAGCACATATGGTGATTAATGAAAATCACATATGGTGATTAATGAAAAGCACATATAGTGATTAATGAAAAACACATATGGTGATTAATGAAAATCACATATGGCGATTAATGAAAAGCACATTGAGAAATAATCACCAATGTTTCTTGAAAGAATTCAAGGGTATATATATGGACCAATTCATCCATCATGTGGACCATTTTTCTAATAGACGCATCTAACGCATGGTCTCATGTTTGTGTGTTATCAAGCCATAATATGGCATTTGCAAAGTTTCTTGCACAAATTATTAAATTAAGAACACATTATTCTGATTACACCATTAAAAGGATGAGACTTGATAATGCTGGTGAGTTAACATCTCAAGCTTTTAATGATTATTATATGTCTACAAGGATTGTTGTTGAACATCCAGTTGCTCATGTGCATACACAAAATTGGTTTAGCTGAATCAATAGATAAACGCTTACAGCTAATAACTAGACAATTAGAAATGAGTACAAAACTCTCAATATTTATATGGGGACATGTAAATTTACATGATGTGACATTAATTCGCATTAAATCAAGTGCAAGTTATAAATATTCTCCATTACCAACTTAATTTTGGTGGAGACCAAATATTTTCCATCTTAGAACATTTGGTTGTGCAGTGTATTTTTAATTGAACAACCACAACAAATGGTTCCTCAAAGAAGGATTGAAATATATGTTAGATATAAAACATCTTCAATCATAAGATATATTGAACCCATGACGGGTGATGTTTTTACAGCAAGTTTTTGTCGATTGTCACTTTAATTAAACATTGTTCCCTATATTAGGGGGAGAAATGAAATATAAATAAAATGATGTTTCATGGTGTGAACATCAATTAAGGAATATTGATCATCGCACAAAAGAATGCGAAAAGAAAGTTCAAATATAATGCATATGCAAGAACTTGCAAATTAATTACTTTATGCATTTAAAGATACAAAAATAAGTGACTAAATCATATATACCAGCAGTAAATGCTTCAGCTATAATTGAAATTACAAAAGCTGGCAATAATGTCACTCATGAGTCTTTGCTACGGCAGAAACGTGGGAGACCAATTGGTTCCAAAGATAAAAATCCTCGAAAAAGAAAATCAGCTGATAATGAGGTAAAAGAAAGTGTTCAACAAGAACCACAAATCAATACTCCTTCTGCAGAGGATATTGATAAATGTAAATACATAAATTGCAATAAATTATGCAATATTATGAAACTGAAATGAAATGAAAAATCTTGATGAGATATTTTCATATAATGTTACAATGACATCATGAATAAAGATGATGATCTGGAACCAAAATCTGTCATTGAATATCAAAATAGACGTGATTGAACTCAACGGAAAGGAGTAATACGAGCTGAATTAGAATCGCTCAATAAAAGAAAAGTTTTTGGATCAATCGTTATCACTTTTAAAGATGTGAATCAATGGGATACAAATGAATTTTTATCCGAAAAGAAATGTACAAATGAAGTTACAAGGCAAAACTAGACTTGTAACTCAAGATTTTCCACAAAGACCAGAAATGAATTAGGAGAAAAACTTATCCTCCTATAATGAATATAATTACTTATTAGATACTTAATCAACCTGGTAGTTATTTAAATGCATCTCATGGATGTTGTTACTACTTATCTGTATGGATCACTTAATAGTGATATATATATGAATATACCTGAAGGGTTAAGGTATCATAAGCATCTAATGCAAAACCCAAAGGAATATATTCCATTAAATCACAAAGATTTCTAAATGGGTTTATACAATCGGGACGTATGTGGTATAATCGATTAAATTACTACTTGATAAGAAAAGGGTATACATATAAACTTATTTGCATGTGTGTTTTATAAAAACAATGTTCGGATATGTGATCATAGCTGTTTATATCAATTATCTTAAATAAAGAAATCTATGAAGCCATTCAACTTCTAAAGAAAAATTTTAAAATAAAAAAAAAATCAAGTATTACGTTGATTTACATATTGAGCATATAACTAATGACTTACTTATACATCAAACAACTTATACCGAAAAGATTTTAAAATATTTTAATATGGACAAGACAAAAACCATTAAGTACTCATATGGTTGTTAGATCTTAATATTGATACTAATCCATTTCATCCTCTAGAAGATCATGAAGATCTTCTTGGTTCAGAAGTTTCATATTTTAGTGCAATTGGGGCTCTTATATATCTTACAAATTATACAAGATCTGACATTTCTTTTGCAGTTAATTTGTTGACAAGGTTCAGCTCAGCCCCTACCAAAAGACATTGGAATGGGATCAAACAAATAGTTTGATACCTTCGGGGAACTACTGATTTATAATTATTTTATTCTAACGAATCAAAACAAGATTTGGTTGGTTATGCAGATGCAGGTTATTTATCTGATCCACATAAAGCTAAATCTCAAAATGGATATGTATTCCTAAATGGAGGTACCGCAATATCATGGCGTTCTCAAAAACAAACACTTGTTGCAACATCATCAAATCATGCCGAAGTAATTGCATTACATGAAGCCAGTCGGGAATGTTTTTGGTTGAGATCAATGACACAACTCATTACTGATTCTTGTGGACTAGAACGCAATAAAAGTTCAACAACTATCTATGAAGATAATGTAGCTTGCATAACACAGATGAAAGAAGGGTATATCAAAAGTGACCGAACAAAACACATACCCCCTAGATTCTTCTCATACACTCAAAATCTCATTAAGGACAACCAGATTGAAATGAGATATGTTCAGTCCAGCAAAAACTCTGCTGACCTTTTCACCAAAGCACTTCCAACTGCTATTTTCAGAACACACGTTCATAATATTGGCATGAGGCATGTTCAGAAGATGTAACAACTCAGGCGTTGCCTACTTGAGGGGGAGTCAACTCTATGCTGCACTCTTTTTCCCTTAGCTAAAGTTTTATCCCAAAGGGTTTTCTTTAGCAAGGTTTTTAACGAGGCAGTACTAGTTATTCACTAATAAAATTATCATCCAAGGGGGAGTGTTATAAAAGAAATAATTGGATGATAATTTTATTATTATTATAGATATTGCATAGTATATTTTTTTGAGTATAAATAGGTGTGTTGAGTTAGAGTTTATTGTATGTATTTTTTGGTTAACAAAAACACTCTCTCTCTCTAGATTCCAAATGCCACCAAACTCTCATTGTACATTTTTCTATAAATAAAAAACCAATTACTCATACCTTTTGTTCAACCTTTGTTTTCTCCGTTTTACAGTATCTCTATCTCTATATACCTTCTACAGTCAAGAACCACTAAAGGTAGTTATAAGCCTACTGAATTATAACATAATCCATATTTAATCAATATTGTATAAACATTCATCCTTACAGTACAACTTTTTTGAAACTTGTAATGTTAGGATTTGGTGGTTTCAAACAACAATCAAGTATATTGATCCTACAAACAACAAACGGACAAAATAATGCAAGAAAAGTAAACGACATAGGATATTAAATACTTATATGCAATCAGTGTGATTGTTTTAGTCCACAGTCAACTAGAGAGTAATTTTATCGATTTTTCGTAGTTTAAGGTTATATATTACAGAGTTCCTATTTATAGTGCAAATCAAAATAAGGAACGAATCTTCTCAACTTGTTGGATACGCAAGACTTCGCGGTGCAAACGTTGTTGCACAGACTTGATGGATTTGTAACCTGCTTCATGAACTTCATTGTCCGCTTACCACTGCTACTCTTGTATACTGTGACAACGTTAGTACTGTTTACATGCCTGGAAATCCGTGGCAACATCAGCGCACCAAACACATTGAGATTGACATCCACTTTTGTAACGACCCGTCAAAATCGCTATTGACGCAGCACGTTAATCATTGATTCCACAGTGAGGTTTTGACCTCTATATGATACGTTTTGATAAAATATTGCATTCATTAAAATAAGTGACTTTCTAAACATAGAAAGTTATAAACATGTGGGCGAGTGCTTAGGTATAAGCAAAACCCCAAAATACAAAAGTCTTTAATTTACAGGTTGACTTCACAGTCCAATTATTTATTACACAACGCAGTTTTATTTTGAATGCAATAAACTTTGTACAAAGCATGAGAGACTCCATGCAGGCAACAAGCACATCACAGCGGAAGCAGTCTAAGGACCTGAGAATAAAACATGCTATAAAGTCAACACGAATGTTGGTGAGTTATAGGTTTAATTGCTCGAGTCATAAACATATATAAAGATAGACCACAAGATTTCATCAAAAGTTTATCAATAGATTCTACGTAACAGAGCACCCTGGTAACTAAACTTAACGCTATAGTGATAATTACCCCATTCATTTTAATACGCGCAAACCAACGTGTCTTAAACTCAAATAACATACGTCCGTTAAAAGGCTAGCGCTCTAGCTCGGACTGGGATGTCAAGCCCTATGGATCCATATACAATTATTCGCGCCCACCAGTCCATATCCTATGTACTGGCAGCTACTAGTTACCAAAGCTAAGGGATTTTCGGTTTAACTCAGTGTAGAATTTTGTATGTACTTGTGTCTTATTGCGTTTAAAATAAATTGCATGTATTCTCAGCCCAAAAATATTTAAAGTATTTAAAAGGGAGACTATAACTCACAGTTCAATATTGCTATTCAATATTGTAGGCAAATTGCGTAGACGTAATGATGGTAGACGACTGTATGGTTGGTCTTGGATTCAAGAACAATACCCCGAACAATACCCAATATTTCCTTATTTTAAAACGGTTTGAAACCCGAATTAAAAATACCCTCGAATATACTTTATTATTATTAAGCTTAAAATTAAAATTATAATTATAATTATCAATATAAAATTTACGTACAGAAATGATTATGAAAAATTCGTCGAGCAAAACTGACCTTTTATAGTACTTTTCGATTTACTGTAGCTCATGCGACCGCATGAGTTTTCAGTGTTTTTGCCATGCGATCGCATGGGCGCCTTTTCCGTTTTTGTTTGCTAGTTCGTCGACATCAAATAGTATTTTACTGTAGCAAAATAGTGTAGCACTATAGCAAAATACGGTTTCACTGTAGCAAATAGTGTTTTACTGTAGCAAAATAGTGTTTTACTGTAGCAAAGTCATTTTTACTTGTATATATATATATATATATATATATATATATATATATATATATATATATATATATATATACACACATACATATATATATATATATGTATATTTACATAGTATTAAATCATATAGAGAATTGGTTTAAATTAGTCGAAATTTTTCGGGTCATCACATAACCTCCCCGTTAAAGAAAATTTCGTCCCGAAATTTTGATTAGTACCTGTTTCATGAGCGATATCAGTGAACAAATGTGGATACTTTTGCTTCATTTGATCCTCACGTTCCCAAGCAAACTCGAGTCCTCGTCTAGCGTTCCAACGAACCCTAACTATCGGTATTTTGCTTTGTTTTAATTGTTTGGCCTCACGGTCCATGATTTCAACAGGTTCTTCGATAAAATGGAGTTTATCATTGATTCGTATTTCGTCAAGAGGAATTACGACATCCTCTTCAGCTAAACATTTCTTCAAATTTGACACGTGAAATGTGTTGTGAACACTACTAAGTTCTTGCGGTAGCTTTAATCGATAAGCAACTGTTCCAACTCTTTCTGTGATTTCAAAGGGTCCTACGTACCTAGGACTTAACTTTCCTCGTTTACCGAATCGTACTACGCCTTTCCAGGGTGACACTTTCAACATGACTTTGTCGCCCACTTGAAATTCTAGCGGTTTTCTTCTTACATCAGCATAACTCTTTTGGCGACTCATGGCCGTTTTCAATCGCTGTTGTATTTGAATGATCTTTTCGGTGGTTTCATGAATAATTTCTGGTCCAGTAAGTTGTCTTTCACCTACTTCACTCCAACAGATAGGAGATCTGCACTTTCTACCGTAAAGTGCTTCAAATGGCGCTGCGTTGATGCTCGTATGATAGCTGTTATTGTATGAAAATTCTGCCAACGGTAAGTGTCGATCCCAACTGGTTCCAAAGTCAATCACGCATGCCCGTAACATGTCTTTCAATGTTTGTATTGTTCTTTCACTTTGACCATCTGTCTATGGGTGATAAGCGGTGCTCATATCTAATCGAGTTTTCAATGCTTTTTGTAATGACTGCCAGAAACGTGATGTGAATCGGGTGTCGCGATCAGATATGATAGAGATGGGTACACCATGCCTGGAAACTACTTCCTTCAAATATAGGCGTGCTAATTTCTCCATACTGTCTGACTCCTTTATTGGTAGAAAGTGAGCTGATTTAGTTAGACGATCAACTATCACCCAAATAGTATCATGACTACTTGCAGTCCTTGGCAATTTCGTAATGAAATCCATGGTTATTCTTTCCCATTTCCACTGCGGAATTTCTGGTTGTTGCAGTAATCCTGACGGCTTTTGGTGCTCAGCTTTGACCTTTGCACACGTTAAACATTTGCTTACATAAGTAGCAATTTCTGTTTTCATATTAGGCCACCAATAGAACTTCTTGAGATCGTGGTACATTTTTTCATTTTCTGGGTGAATTGAGTACCTCGTTTTGTGTGCTTCATCCAGTACTAGTTGCCTTAGGTTACCATGTCTTGGTACCCATATCCTACCAGCAAAATACAGGGTTCCATCGGCTTTTACTTCAAGCTGTTTTTCTAACCCTCTGCTTATTTTGTCTTTTTCATTTTCTTCTTTTAAAGCTTCTAACTGTGCTGCTTGAATTTGCTTTGTGAGATCGGTACGAATTGTAATATTCAAAGCTTGGACCCTAAGAGGTTTTCACTGTAGCACTGTAGCAAAATACGGTTTCACTGTAGCAAATAGTGTTTTACTGTAGCAAAGTCATTTTTACTTGTATGTATATATATATATATATATATATATATATATATATATATATATATATATATATATGTGTGTGTGTGTGTGTGTGTGTGTGTATTTACATAGTATTAAATCATATAGAGAATTGGTTTAAATTAGTCGAAATTTTCCGGGTCATCACAACTTTGTTCGTGACCTTTTTTTTTTTTTTTTTTTTTTTTTTTTTTTTTTGAAAGGCTCGTGACCTTGTTCTTAATGGTCATGTTCGGATTACATAAAGAAACAAGAGAGCAAAAAACAGTCCATTTTTGGTAAGTACATTTCGTCTTAGATTGTAACACGAGATATTTGAAATTTTACTTCACTTCCCTTTTTCCGTATAGTTTTGGTAATTATTACGGTAGGTAATTCATAACTTTCATTTCAATTTTAGTTTCCAAATATGGGTTAACTTATCATCTAAATAAATTAAAATTTTTGGGAATTGCAATCGTGCCATTATATCACACACTTTTTAATTATTAAATATAAAAAACAAGATAGCCAAAACACTACTTATGATGCAGAATAGATCAGATAACACTCACTAAGATAAATCTAATACCAAAAAAATTACGCCATTAGTACCTGTGGTTTGTAATCATTTTCATCACAACACCTGAAATTTAAAATTTGCGTCGTTAATACCTAAGTTTTGCGTGACTTTCGTGGTTAGTACCTACACCAAACGTCCGTCTACATTTAACATTTACCACCTCACATGTGCCACGCATGTGAGGATATATTCGTCCGTTTGCCCATAATTCTCATACAACTTAATCTACAGGGGTATTGGCGGTAGTGAATGCTTGTTGGTAAGTATTTTTTTTTTTTTTTAATTTTAATCTCAATACTTTCATTTAGCTTAAGAAATGCATATCATTATTATCATGTTATTGTTCACGTAGGGCCAAATGATCCCCAATTTTTTGGGACGTGAGTGCTTTTTTTTTTCTTTTTCTTTTTAACTGTATGCTATTTATTTTTATTTTATTAAATTTTGAAGACGTTATTTGATGTCGGTTTTTATTTTGTGGAATGAAATTGAAACAGAGGTGTTCCACCAGGTGCTAGCTTTGACCCTTTTGGTCCGCCAGATGTTCCTGGCTTTGAACCTAATCGTTTTACAAGGTAGTGCTTCTAATCTCTCTCTCTATATGATATTGGATTAAAAGGGCAAATTGAAATAGATGGAGCAGTTTCTATCAGTTTATATATATATGTGTATTTATTTGGATCATTTTATACATCAAGAGTGGGTAAATTAAATTGTAAGTTAGAAGGAGAGCAGGTTAAATAGGTAATCACCCAAGCTAATGCGTAAAAGATTAAAAGTATAACATGCTGAATTTGCTTTGAGGGTTTATCAAACATTTACTCTTCTAAATGTTTGATAATGTACCGCAGGTTCTTGAAAAGGGGTATTTGAAGAATAGGGTTATAGGTATTTGCAGTTTATTGAAGAATTAGGTGCAATTAGGGTAAACGAACAAATATACCCTCACATGCGTTGCACATGTGAGATGGTAACTGTTAAATGTTAACGGATGTTTGGTGTAGGTACTGTAACGATCCGACAAAATAGTCATTGACGGCGCCGCTAACTTAGGTCCCGTTACGTGATCGTAGTCCCTATATGAGACTCGTTTGACCAAAATTATGTCGCATTCATTTGAATCGCACAAGATTTGCAAAGTTTAGTTTACCAAACGGTTCGACAACAAGTTTAAGTTTACAAAAGTATAAAGTATAAATGAAATAACTTGCGACATAATAAGTTTAAAATCACGGTTGCTATAAATAGCGTATGTATGTAGACAAAAGTTTGAATCCAAATGTGCTATCACTAGCGTATGTATGTATGTATGCTTGACCCCAAGCAATAAATCAGAGTGTATGCAAGTATGCTTGACCCCAAGCAAGTATGAGTGTACGCGGAAGCATGTATCAAATAGCCAAGTATGAACCTGAGAAACATATAGAAAACTGTCAACGAAAAATGTTGGTGAAATCATAGGTGTTTGTAATAAACGTTGTTTTTGAACCACAAGATTTAGTATTCCCATAACGTTGATTATCAAAATCGTTTGCATTCCAAAAGTATTGTTCGCGAGCACCCAATTATCAAGACTTAACGTTTCCTTCCATAGAACCCCATCACAATAGTGTTAGAACATACACTGTTTCTCGAAAATATATTTCATCCGTAGACGGTAGCGAACCGTCCGAAATGAGGGTTTGTCAAACCCGTATGGCCACACAATATAAGTTCTCGCTTACACCCTGCAAGTGTAACTAATGATAATCGAATTGAGGATTTTTGTTCTAACTCGCTGTAGAATGTTTGTTTCCTTGTACTTGTGTTCAAAGTATCAAAATAAGTAGTATCAATTAACGTGTGCATGAAAGTTGCTTAGCCTTGACCAAAACAAGTAAGTTGTATCAATTAACCGGTTACGATACAAGGTCGGGCAAAATGTGTTCGATTAGTCCTATGGCTCGTTACGACTCGATTATGTAGCATGTGAATCATGTTGTCAAGTTTCATGCAAGAATCAAGTACTCCCTCCGTCCCAAATCTATTGTCCATTATTCCATTTTGGGATGTCCCAAATTAATTGTCCAGATTCTTTTTCAATCAATCAAAATAGGTTATTCTGGAGAGAGAGGAGATATATTATTGGTGGAGAATTAAGTTAGTGGGATTTCCTAAAACTGCGTGTTTTTTATCTGGGGACAATAGATTTGGGACGGAGGGAGTATAAAATATGATTAAAACGATTTCATAAGTGTTTGGTTAAGTTTGACTAAAAGTCAAACTTGGTCAAAGTCAAAGTCAACGGGGTCGGGTCGGGTATCCGACAATTTTTCCATGATGAGAAAGTATATATAAGCATGTTGGCCAAGTTTCATGTTAATCGGAGTTACGAGTAAGCAGGGGTGAAAACGTGAAAATCAAAAGAATTTGGGACAGATCAAAATGGCGCGCCGCTCCATTTAACTGTTCAGCAAGTCTGACAGTTTTCACACTCAAGCACGAATCTAACTTCAAACAATCATAACTTGTGAACCGTAAACATTCAAAACACGTATCTTATATCGTTAGAAAGGTATTTTGACAAGGAATACAACTAAACACATTTCATCAATCAAATCCATCATTAATAACAATGAAAAGCTCATCAAATGATCATTAAACGTTCAAAATCAAGGTTTCAAGTTCACAAAAACGCATTTCTTGACTCGGGAATCCAATTTACACATACGATACGCCGTTTTGAAGGTAATGAAACATACATGACAACTAAACACTTATCAACAACATTAACAAGCATTCAATGCATCAAAAGTTCGTTTTAAGTTTATCAAACCCTAACCAAAATTCATAAACTCATTAATCATGTTCTTGAAGTTTTCTTAATCAACCTACACATCAAAATGAAGCTAGTGATACTAGAAACACAATTAAAACATGAACTTTAACATTTAAACAACATTTAATCCTTCAAAATCAAAGATTAAGCACACCCATTTCAAATGTTCATACTAGTTACTCAAAACAACAAATCGAGTAAATAAATCATATATTCATGCTAGACACGAGCCATAGACACTAACTAACACCATTTCAAGTATATAAAATGAATTTAGAGAAATCTATTGTTTTTAGAAAGTTACCCAAACTTGATGAAATTGGTACCAAAATGTAGAGGATGAAGAGAGGATCACGAAAATGTAATTTGTTTTGATGTTTACTTCTCCAATCGAATTTAGATGATGATTGAATTGATTGAGAGAAAAAGAGTGTTCTTGACCTAGAGAGAAAAAGGGAGAAGATAGGTGAAGTGAATGAGTGGTGATGGTGGGGTTTGACTAGTTGACCTAGTCAACTAGTTAGGCCCCTTTGCAACTTTGGTCCCTCGAGTTTCAAAGCGGGTGCGAGAATTAACCAAACGAATAATTTAAAAAAACGCTCGAGTAAACGAGTGATGTTATAATTAAATAACGGGAATATTATGAACGTTAGCCAACGGAAAATACGAATTTAAATAACGAAAGATATTATTTTTTTAAAAAAAGACAGTGTTAAAAATAAATTTAACGGAAAAATGCGGGATGTTACATTACCCACACCTTAAAAGAAATTTCGTCCCGAAATTTAGTTGGAAGTAGTAGTCGTTGTTTCTTCCTCGAGATCTTGCGTTGTCGATTCTACGAATAAGTGAAGGTACTCCCTTGGGCATTTCAACTAATTTTGAAAATCGGGGTTTTACGTTGTTTTAAAGTTTGATTTCACGATTCAAAATTTCTGTAACATTCTCAATCGGGCCTAGCTGTAAGATTACTTTATTGCCCTTAAGTTAGTGTAGTGTTATTATATGCTTCTATTTTTTATCTAATGTTTAAGATTAATTGATGATGTGGTTAGGACCAGTTTGTGACAAGGGTCACATAACAGGTTTGTTTATTTAATTTGGACTTCGCTTGTGCTGCCAAATGATGTACGAAAGATATCAGATAACTGTAAATACCAGTGTGATACACAGTGTGAGATTTTAACCCACTTAACATGACTAGTGCAGCCCATTTCTGCATTCTTCCAGAAAATTCCCAAACCACACCCGTTCTTCATCTTCTCCACCTATCCAACCCTAATTTCTAATCCTTGTTTTAGAGCTCGAATCATTTACATATTTGTGTTCTTTGTGATTTACTGATTCTAACAAGGTAAGATTCATAGCTTTTCATGCTTTAATCTTCAAGAAAATGGAGTTTTTGTGTTAGTTTTTATAAAGAGTGTATTTTGGGTCAAAGTGGTTAGATTTGATGTTGTTTGAGTCCAAATCTTGTGGGTTTATGTTTCTTAATGTATAGTGTCTTCGATTTGGTCAGTTTTGAGGTCATAAACGAGCTCTAGAGCAAGAATTGGTCGATTTTGGGTGAAACCCGTCACTTTATCTTCAGCTTCTGCAGATGAACACGGTCGGCCGAGTGTCTCCTGACACTCGACCGACTGACTCGACCATCGACCGAGTGTGTATGACCCACGGCCGAGTGTGTCTGTGAGAGACCATCGACCGAGTGACTAGACAGTCGTCCGAGTGAGTGCGGGCAGTGAATATTTTACCAAGTGTTGATTTTTACCCGTTATGCTGCCCGTTTGTATTTTGGTGATCATGATGTAAATTTTGAAAATTTTTAGCGGACACATTTGGGGTTAACGGACAGAAACTAACTTGTGTATATGTTTTTCTCAGGAGAAAAGGAGAAAGAGAAGGTTCAGTGATTAGATAGCTGAATACCTTCTCGTTTGCTGGTAATCGGTGAGTGGGACTAACTGGAGAATATAGTATATAGAAGCATGTTATATTATGATTGCCATGCTTGTTAGATATACTTATTGTTGTGGTTAGTTAATACTTGTGATGATTGCATGTTAGTTGATACTTGTCTGCTGGAGCCCAGTGTGTCCCTATTGTGTGGTAGCCTCGGTAGGAGAGATCAACCTGCAGGTTGGGTTCCTCTGTGGTAGCCTAGACAGCCGTGGTTTATATATATGTGAATGACGCGTCCGTCGCGTGTGGATTATGTATATACATACGGTGGTGGAGGAACTTCTGGTAAGCCCCAGTCCGATCAGCTGGTGGTTAATGGTTTAGCCGAGCTGCCAGAGTCTCTGTAGACGGAACTTGGGTGATGTTTGTGCGTTAGACTATTGTGACATGATTAGTATAACACTTGTGTATGCTATGGCCTGTAGTTAGTCATACTCACTTAGCTTCGTGCTAATTCCCCTCCATCTCCTCCCTGCAGGTTGTTAGCTTTTGTAGATAGTGCTTTTGGGAGAAGACGGGCATGATGATGTTATGTTTGACAGGATTAACTCTGATGTGATCTTTTATAGTTTAAACTGTGATCTTTTATAAACTGATTGTAACTACATCTTCTCCGTATAAACATGTATTTTGTAATGACATGTGGTAGCCGATGCCTTGAGCAGGAAGGACAGAGAACCCATTCGAGTAAAATCTATGAATATAATGATTCATAATAACATTACTACTCAAATAAAGGAGGCGCAACAAGGAGTTTTAAAAGAGGGAAATTTAAAGGATGAAATACCCAAAGGATCGGAGAAGCATCTTAATATTCGGGAAGACGGAACCCGGTATAGGGCTGAAAGGATTTGGGTACCAAAATTTGGAGATATAAGAGAAATGGTACTTAGAGAAGCTCATAAAACCAGATACTCAATACATCCTGGAACGGGGAAGATGTACAAGGATCTCAAGAAACATTTTTGGTGGCCGGGTATGAAAGCCGATGTTGCTAAATACGTAGGAGAATGTTTGACGTGTTCTAAGGTCAAAGCTGAGCATCAGAAACCATCAGGTCTACTTCAACAACCCGAAATCCCGGAATGGAAATGGGAAAACATTACCATGGATTTCATCACTAAATTGCCAAGGACTGCAAGTGGTTTTGATACTATTTGGGTAATAGTTGATCGTCTCACCAAATCAGCACACTTCCTACCAATAAGAGAAGATGACAAGATGGAGAAGTTAGCACGACTGTATTTGAAGGAAGTCGTCTCCAGACATGGAATACCAATCTCTATTATCTCTGATAGGGATGGCAGATTTATTTCAAGATTCTGGCAGACATTACAGCAAGCATTAGGAACTCGTCTAGACATGAGTACTGCCTATCATCCACAAACTGATGGGCAGAGCGAAAGGACGATACAAACGCTTGAAGACATGCTACGAGCATGTGTTATTGATTTCGGAAACAGTTGGGATCGACATCTACCGTTAGCAGAATTTTCCTACAACAACAGCTACCATTCAAGCATTGAGATGGCGCCGTTTGAAGCACTTTATGGTAGAAAGTGCAGGTCTCCGATTTGTTGGAGTGAAGTGGGGGATAGACAGATTACGGGTCCGGAGATTATACAAGAAACTACCGAGAAGATCATCCAAATTCAACAACGGTTGAAAACCGCCCAAAGTCGACAAAAGAGCTACGCTGACATTAAAAGAAAAGATATAGAATTTGAAATTGGAGAGATGGTCATGCTTAAAGTTGCACCTTGGAAAGGCGTTGTTCGATTTGGTAAACGAGGGAAATTAAATCCAAGGTATATTGGACCATTCAAGATTATTGATCGTGTCGGACCAGTAGCTTACCGACTAGAGTTACCTCAACAACTCGCGGCTGTACATAACACTTTCCACGTCTCGAATTTAAAGAAATGTTTTGCTAAAGAAGATCTCACTATTCCGTTAGATGAAATCCAAATCAACGAAAAACTTCAATTCATCGAAGAACCCGTCGAAATAATGGATCGTGAGGTTAAAAGACTTAAGCAAAACAAGATACCAATTGTTAAGGTTCGATGGAATGCTCGTAGAGGACCCGAGTTCACCTGGGAGCGTGAAGATCAGATGAAGAAGAAATACCTGCATCTATTTCCAGAAGATTCGTCAACACCTTCAACAGCTTAAAATTTCGGGACGAAATTTATTTAACGGGTAGGTACTGTAGTGACCCGAACTTTTCCATGTTTATATATATTAATTGAGATTGATATTTACATGATTAAATGTTTCCAACATGTTAAGCAATCAAACTTGTTAAGACTTGATTAATTGAAATAGGTTTCATATAGACAATTGACCACCCAAGTTGACCGGTGATTCACTAACGTTAAAACTTGTAAAAACTATATGATGACATATATATGGATATATATATAGTTAACATGATACTATGATAAGTAAACATATCATTAAGTATATTAACAATGAACTACATATGTAAAAACAAGACTACTAACTTAATGATTTTTAAACGAGACATATATGTAACGATTATCGTTGTAAAGACATTTAATGTATATATATCATATTAAGAGATATTCATACATGATAATATCATGATAATATAATAATTTAAAATCTCATTTGATATTATAAACATTGGGTTAACAACATTTAACAAGATCGTTAACCTAAAGGTTTCAAAACAACACTTACATGTAACGACTAACGATGACTTAACGACTCAGTTAAAATGTATATACATGTAGTGTTTTAATATGTATTTATACACTTTTGAAAGACTTCAATACACTTATCAAAATACTTCTACTTAACAAAAATTCTTACAATTACATCCTCGTTCAGTTTCATCAACAATTCTACTCGTATGCACCCGTATTCGTACTCGTACAATACACAGCTTTTAGATGTATGTACTATTGGTATATACACTCCAATGATCAGCTCTTAGCAGCCCATGTGAGTCACCTAACACATGTGGAAACCATCATTTGGCAACTAGCATGAAATATCTCATAAAATTACAAAAATATGAGTAATCATTCATGACTTATTTACATGAAAACAAAATAACATATCCTTTATATCTAATCCATACACCAACGACCAAAAACACCTACAAACACTTTCATTCTTCAATTTTCTTCATCTAATTGATCTCTCTCAAGTTCTATCTTCAAGTTCTAAGTGTTCTTCATAAATTCCAAAAGTTCTAGTTTCATAAAATCAAGAATACTTTCAAGTTTGCTAGCTCACTTCCAATCTTGTAAGGTGATCATCCAACCTCAAGAAATCTTTGTTTCTTATAGTAGGTTATCATTCTAATACAAGGTAATAATCATATTCAAACTTTGGTTCAATTTCTATAACTATAACAATCTTATTTCAAGTGATGATCTTACTTGAACTTGTTTTCGTGTCATGATTCTGCTTCAAGAACTTCGAGCCATCCAAGGATCCGTTGAAGCTAGATCCATTTTTCTCTTTTCCAGTAGGTTTATCCAAGGAACTTAAGGTAGTAATGATGTTCATAACATCATTCGATTCATACATATAAAGCTATCTTATTCGAAGGTTTAAACTTGTAATCACTAGAACATAGTTTAGTTAATTCTAAACTTGTTCGCAAATAAAAGTTAATCCTTCTAACTTGACTTTTAAAATCAACTAAACACATGTTCTATATCTATATGATATGCTAACTTAATGATTTAAAACCTGGAAACACGAAAAACACCGTAAAACCGGATTTACGCCGTCGTAGTAACACCGCGGGCTGTTTTGGGTTAGTTAATTAAAAACTATGATAAACTTTGATTTAAAAGTTGTTATTCTGAGAAAATGATTTTTATTATGAACATGAAACTATATCCAAAAATTATGGTTAAACTCAAAGTGGAAGTATGTTTTCTAAAATGGTCATCTAGACGTCGTTCTTTCGACTGAAATGACTACCTTTACAAAAACGACTTGTAACTTATTTTTCCGACTATAAACCTATACTTTTTCTGTTTAGATTCATAAAATAGAGTTCAATATGAAACCATAGCAATTTGATTCACTCAAAACGGATTTAAAATGAAGAAGTTATGGGTAAAACAAGATTGGATAATTTTTCTCATTTTAGCTACGTGAAAATTGGTAACAAATCTATTCCAACCAAAACTTAATCAACTTGTATTGTATATTATGTAATCTTGAGATACCATAGACACGTATACAATGTTTCGACCTATCATGTCGACACATCTATATATATTTCGGAACAACCATAGACACTCTATATGTGAATGTTGGAGTTAGCTATACAGGGTTGAGGTTGATTCCAAAATATATATAGTTTGAGTTGGGATCAATACTGAGATACGTATACACTGGGTCGTGGATTGATTCAAGATAATATTTATCGATTTATTTATGTACATCTAACTGTGGACAACTAGTTGTAGGTTACTAACGAGGACAGCTGACTTAATAAACTTAAAACATCAAAATATATTAAAAGTGTTGTAAATATATTTTGAACATACCTTGATATATATGTATATATTGTTATAGGTTCGTGAATCAACCAGTGGCCAAGTCTTACTTCCCGACGAAGTAAAAATCTGTGAAAGTGAGTTATAGTCCCACTTTTAAAATCTAATATTTTTGGGATGAGAATACATGCAGGTTTTATAAATGATTTACAAAATAGACACAAGTACGTGAAACTACATTCTATGGTTGAATTATCGAAATCGAATATGCCCCTTTTTATTAAGTCTGGTAATCTAAGAATTAGGGAACAGACACCCTAATTGACGCGAATCCTAAAGATAGATCTATTGGGCTTAACAAACCCCATCCAAAGTACCGGATGCTTTAGTACTTCGAAATTTATATCATATCCGAAGGGTGTCCCGGAATGATGGGGATATTCTTAAATATGCATCTTGTTAATGTCGGTTACCAGGTGTTCACCATATGAATGATTTTTATCTCTATGTATGGGATGTATATTGAATTATGAAATCTTGTGGTCTATTATTATGATTTGATATATATAGGTTAAACCTATAACTCACCAACATTTTTGTTGACATTTTAAGCATGTTTATTCTCAGGTGATTATTAAGAGCTTCTGCTGTTGCATACTTAAATAAGGACGAGATTTGGAGTCCATGCTTGTATGATATTGTGTAAAAACTGCATTCAAGAAACTTATTTTGTTGTAACATATTTGTATTGTAAACCATTATGTAATGGTCGTGTGTAAACAGGATATTTTAGATTATCATTATTTGATAATCTACGTAAAGCTTTTTAAACCTTTATTGATGAAATAAAGGTTATGGTTTGTTTTAAAAATGAATGCAGTCTTTGAAAAACGTCTCATATAGAGGTCAAAACCTCGCAACGAAATCAATTAATATGGAACGTTTTTAATCAATAAGAACGGGACTGATTCACAAGTCCCATTGACTCACCTAATAATAATGAAGAGTCAAATGTAAATTGGAATGATTTGTGGACTGATTCACAAGTTCCCGAAGAGGAACCGGAAGAAGAGTCGGAACCGGAAGAAGAATCGGAACCGGAAGAAGAATCGGAACCGGATGAAGAAATAGAACCGGTGGGGGAAATAATAAAACGGTTAAGTAAAAGAAAATCCTCAACCAACCGACCAAAGTTAATTATGGTCAATGGTGTTTTCGCCAAGGAAGCAAAATATTGGGAGGATTACCAATTCTCCGATGAATCGGATTCCGACGAGAATTCCGATGATGTTATAGAAATTACCCCAACTGAATTTAAAAAGGCAAAAGAAAATAATAAGGGAAAGGGCATAAAAATAGAGAAATCTAATTCCAACCCCGATGAACTTTATATGTATCGTCAACTCCCGAAGTCCTTAAGTTGTAACAATGACCCGGGAACCTCTAAACCACCAGGTTTTTCTAAACCAATGTGGACAACGACGGCTCGTATTAGGGGAACATCATATATCCCTAGAAACTTGGCAAAACGAACCAAAACTGAAGAAGAAGAAACGAGCGAGTCGGAATAAGATAGTTGTATTCGTGTGGTGTAATATATGTAATATAGTGTTCTTATGCTTTATGATATATGTAAAAATTGCTTGTATTAATAAGTATTTTTTTTATGAAACTAACTCTTGTCTATTTTACAGTTTAAAAACACAAAATGGATAGACAACCCAATATTTTAAGAGACCTACCCGGAGACATGATTGATGAAATCTTGTCTAGAGTCGGCCAGAATTCTTCGGCACAACTATTTAAGGCGAGATCAGTTTGTAAGACATTCGAAGAACGTTCCAAGAATGTTTTGGTTTATAAGAGACTTTCGTTTGAAAGATGGGGGATATCACATTGGGAAACCCATAAGTTACGATGTGTTTACTTTGACGCATATATTGCGGGGAACCCAAATGCTATTTTACGCAACGGGTTAAGAAATTATTTTGACTCAATATATCCGAATATTGGACTTCGTGATTTAGAAAAAGCGGCTAACATGCAACATAAAGAAGCATGTTATGCTTACGGATTAGTAATGTTTGCTTCTCACCAAAGTGAGAACAAGAACATCGGGCTACAACTATTAAACAAAACGTTTCCACAAGTGACGGAGTCGGTAATTGGGGTAAGAAATGAGGTTTTTAGATTATTACGGGACTGTTGGACATTACGTAACCCTCGTCCCTTTGATGATGTTACAACACGCTGTCTTATCAATGGCCATAACAGTTATGTTGCACAAGACCAAGGATGGGAAGTAGTCCTAGTAAAACCAGAATGCATGACTTGTTTCTGGACGTATGAATTACGTGTCTTTATTGCCTTTGCTGAACGACTTGTGTACTAGCTAGAATTGTCTTCACAACTATCTTGTATCAAAGTTATTGTGTGCTATATTTCATGCTTTATGTAAAATAAGCGGTATTGTAAGTTTGTAAAATATTGTATAAAAGTTTGAACGCGAAATATTATTACAATCAGTTTTTCATATAGAATTGTAGTAGTTGAATTGTATATTAGCTACTAAGTATGAACTTAACGGGTAGGTACTACCCGAATTTAAACTTATAAAACGCTAATATGAAGAAAAAGCTTTTATAAATGAGTTCATATTATGCTACGAAATACTATTAACTACTCTTAATATTCTGTATGATTAACTTGTTCCATTTAACTATTTTGAAGGAAATGGCACCGACTACTCGACACACCGTGAATATGAATGAAGAGGAATTCCGTACTTTTCTAGCTTCAAACATAGCCGCAGTATAGGCTGCGCTACATACCAACAATAACCTTGGATCTAGCAGTACAGGAAATCGTGTAGGATGCACCTACAAAGAATTCACTGCCTGCAAACCTTTGGAATTTGATGGAACCGAAGGACCGATCGGATTGAAACGGTGGACCGAGAAGGTTGAATCGGTGTTTGCCATAAGTAAGTGTACTGAAGAGGACAAAGTGAAGTACGCTACGCATACCTTCACAGGTTCTGCGTTAACATGGTGGAATACCTATCTAGAGCAAGTGGGACAAGATGATGCGTACGCACTACCGTGGTCAGCATTCAAGCACTTGATGAACGAGAAGTACCGTCCCAGAACCGAGGTCAATAAGCTCAAGACAGAACTTAGAGGGTTACGAACCCAAGGATTTGATATTACCACGTACGAAAGACGATTCACAGAATTGTGCCTATTGTGTCCGGGAGCATTCGAAGATGAGGAAGAGAAGATCGACGCGTTTGTGAAAGGATTACCGGAAAGAATCCAAGAAGATATAAGTTCACACGAGCCCGCCTCCATACAACAGGCATGTAGAATGGCTCACAAACTAGTGAACCAGATTGAAGAAAGAATTAAAGAACAGACTGCTGAAGAGGCCAATGTGAAGCAAGTCAAAAGAAAGTGGGAGGAAAACGGTGATAAGAATCACCAATACAACAACAACATCAATTACAACAATAATCGCAACAATTATCCCAACAGTCGCAACATCAATCGCAACTACAACAAACGGCCCAACAACAACAACAACAACAACAGCAACTACAACAATCATCCCAACAACAATAATAACCGCAACAACAACAACAATCAGAAGCAGCTATGCCAAAGGTGTGAAAAGAATCACTCGGGGTTCTGCACCAAATTTTGCAACAAGTGTAAAATAAATGGTCATAGCGCGGCGAAGTGTGAGGTCTACGGACCAGGGGTTAATAGAACGAAAGGAACAAATGGTGTCGGAACGAGTAATGGCGGAGCAAGTAGTGTCGGAGCAAGTTATGCCAATGTAGTTTGTTATAAATGTGGAAAACCAGGCCACATTATTAGAAATTGCCCGAACCAGGAGAACACGAATGGACAAGGCCGTGGAAGAGTTTTCAATATTAATGCGGTAGAGGCACAGGAAGACCCGGAGCTTGTTACGGGTACGTTTCTTATTGACAATAAATCTGCTTACGTTTTATTTGATTCGGGTGCGGATAGAAGCTATATGAGTAGAGATTTTTGTGCTAAATTAAGTTGTCCATTGACGCCTTTGGATAGTAAATTTTTACTCGAATTAGCAAATGGTAAATTAATTTCAGCAGATAATATATGTCGGAATCGAGAAATTAAACTGGTTAGCGAAACATTTAAGATTGATTTGATACCAGTAGAGTTAGGGAGTTTTGATGTGATAATCGGTATGGACTGGTTGAAAGAAGTGAAAGCGGAGATCGTTTGTTACAAAAATGCAATTCGCATTATACGAGAAAAAGGAAAACCCTTAATGGTGTACGGAGAAAAGGGCAACACGAAGCTACATCTTATTAGTAATTTGAAGGCACAAAAACTAATAAGAAAAGGTTGCTATGCTGTTCTAGCACACGTCGAGAAAGTACAAACTGAAGAAAAGAGCATCAATGATGTTCCCATTGCAAAAGAATTTCCCGATGTATTTCCAAAAGAATTACCGGGATTACCCCCACATCGATCCGTTGAATTTCAAATAGATCTTGTACCAGGAGCTGCACCAATAGCTCGTGCTCCTTACAGACTCGCACCCAGCGAGATGAAAGAACTGCAAAGCCAATTACAAGAACTTTTAGAGCGTGGTTTCATTCGACCAAGCACATCACCGTGGGGAGCTCATGTTTTGTTTGTCAAGAAGAAAGATGGTACATTCAGGTTGTGTATCGACTACCGAGAGTTGAACAAACTTACCATCAAGAACCGCTACCCACTACCGAGAATCGACGACTTATTTGATCAACTACAAGGCTCGTCTGTTTATTCAAAGATTGACTCACGTTCCGGGTATCATCAAATGCGGGTGAAAGAAGATGATATTCCAAAGACTGCTTTCAGAACACGTTACGGTCATTACGAGTTTATGGTCATGCCGTTTGGTTTAACTAATGCACCAGCTGTGTTCATGGACCTTATGAACCGAGTGTGTGGACCATACCTTGACAAGTTTGTCATTGTTTTCATTGATGACATACTTATTTACTCAAAGAATGACCAAGAACACGGTGAACATTTGAGAAAGGTGTTAGAAGTATTGAGGAAGGAAGAATTGTACGCTAAGTTTTCAAAGTGTGCATTTTGGTTGGAAGAAGTTCAATTCCTCGGTCACATAGTGAACAAAGAAGGTATTAAGGTGGATCCGGCAAAGATAGAAACTGTTGAAAAGTGGGAAACCCCGAAAACTCCGAAACACATACGCCAGTTTTTAGGACTAGCTGGTTACTACAGAAGGTTCATCCAAGACTTTTCCAGAATAGCAAAACCCTTGAATGCATTAACGCATAAAGGGAAGAAATTTGAATGGAATGATGAACAAGAGAAAGCGTTTCAGTTATTGAAGAAAAAGCTAACTACGGCACCTATATTGTCATTGCCTGAAGGGAATGATGATTTTGTGATTTATTGTGATGCATCAAAGTAAGGTCTCGGTTGTGTATTAATGCAACGAACGAAGGTGATTGCTTATGCGTCTAGACAATTGAAGATTCACGAACAAAATTATACGACGCATGATTTGGAATTAGGCGCGGTTGTTTTTGCATTAAAGACTTGGAGGCACTACTTATATGGGGTCAAAAGTATTATATATACCGACCACAAAAGTCTTCAATACATATTTAATTAGAAACAACTGAATATGAGGCAGCGTAGGTGGATTGAATTATTGAATGATTACGACTTTGAGATTCGTTACCACCCGGGGAAGGCAAATGTGGTAGCCGATGCCTTGAGCAGGAAGGACAGAGAACCCATTCGAGTAAAATCTATGAATATAATGATTCATAATAATATTACTACTCAAATAAAGGAGGCGCAACAAGGAGTTTTAAAAGAGGGAAATTTAAAGGATGAAATACCCAAAGGATCGGAGAAGCATCTTAATATTCGGGAAGACGGAACCCGGTATAGGGCTGAAAGGATTTGGGTACCAAAATTTGGAGATATGAGAGAAATGGTACTTAGAGAAGCTCATAAAACCAGATACTCAATACATCCTGGAACGGGGAAGATGTACAAGGATCTCAAGAAACATTTTTGGTGGCCGGGTATGAAAGCTGATGTTGCTAAATACGTAGGAGAATGTTTGACGTGTTCTAAGGTCAAAGCTGAGCATCAGAAACCATCAGGTCTACTTCAACAACCCGAAATCCCGGAATGGAAATGGGAAAACATTACCATGGATTTCATCACTAAATTGCCAAGGACTGCAAGTGGTTTTGATACTATTTGGGTAATAGTTGATCGTCTCACCAAATCAGCACACTTCCTACCAATAAGAGAAGATGACAAGATGGAGAAGTTAGCACGACTGTATTTGAAGGAAGTCGTCTCCAGACATGGAATACCAATCTCTATTATCTCTGATAGGGATGGCAGATTTATTTCAAGATTCTGGCAGACATTACAGCAAGCATTAGGAACTCGTCTAGACATGAGTACTGCCTATCATCCACAAACTGATGGGCAGAGCGAAAGGACGATACAAACGCTTGAAGACATGCTACGAGCATGTGTTATTGATTTCGGAAACAGTTGGGATCGACATCTACCGTTAGCAGAATTTTCCTACAACAACAGCTACCATTCAAGCATTGAGATGGCGCCGTTTGAAGCACTTTATGGTAGAAAGTGCAGGTCTCCGAGTTGTTGGAGTGAAGTGGGGGATAGACAGATTACGGGTCCGGAGATTATACAAGAAACTATCGAGAAGATCATCCAAATTCAACAACGGTTGAAAACCGCCCAAAGTCGACAAAAGAGCTACGCTGACATTAAAAGAAAAGATATAGAATTTGAAATTGGAGAGATGGTCATGCTTAAAGTTGCACCTTGGAAAGGCGTTGTTCGATTTGGTAAACGAGGGAAATTAAATCCAAGGTATATTGGACCATTCAAGATTATTGATCGTGTCGGACCAGTAGCTTACCGACTAGAGTTACCTCAACAACTCGCGGCTGTACATAACACTTTCCACGTCTCGAATTTAAAGAAATGTTTTGCTAAAGAAGATCTCACTATTCCGTTAGATGAAATCCAAATCAACGAAAAACTTCAATTCATCGAAGAACCCGTCGAAATAATGGATCGTGAGGTTAAAAGACTTAAGCAAAACAAGATACCAATTGTTAAGGTTCGATGGAATGCTCGTAGAGGACCCGAGTTCACCTGGGAGCGTGAAGATCAGATGAAGAAGAAATACCTGCATCTATTTCCAGAAGATTCGTCAACACCTTCAACAGCTTAAAATTTCGGGACGAAATTTATTTAACGGGTAGGTACTGTAGTGACCCGAACTTTTCCATGTTTATATATATTAATTGAGATTGATATTTACATGATTAAATGTTTCCAACATGTTAAGCAATCAAACTTGTTAAGACTTGATTAATTGAAATAGGTTTCATATAGACAATTGACCACCCAAGTTGACCGGTGATTCACTAACGTTAAAACTTGTAAAAACTATATGATGACATATATATGGATATATATATAGTTAACATGATACTATGATAAGTAAACATATCATTAAGTATATTAACAATGAACTACATATGTAAAAACAAGACTACTAACTTAATGATTTTTAAACGAGACATATATGTAACGATTATCGTTGTAAAGACATTTAATGTATATATATCATATTAAGAGATATTCATACATGATAATATCATGATAATATAATAATTTAAAATCTCATTTGATATTATAAACATTGGGTTAACAACATTTAACAAGATCGTTAACCTAAAGGTTTCAAAACAACACTTACATGTAACGACTAACGATGACTTAACGACTCAGTTAAAATGTATATACATGTAGTGTTTTAATATGTATTTATACACTTTTGAAAGACTTCAATACACTTATCAAAATACTTCTACTTAACAAAAATTCTTACAATTACATCCTCGTTCAGTTTCATCAACAATTCTACTCGTATGCACCCGTATTCGTACTCGTACAATACACAGCTTTTAGATGTATGTACTATTGGTATATACACTCTAATGATCAGCTCTTAGCAGCCCATGTGAGTCACCTAACACATGTGGGAACCATCATTTGGCAACTAGCATGAAATATCTCATAAAATTACAAAAATATGAGTAATCATTCATGACTTATTTACATGAAAACAAAATAACATATCCTTTATATCTAATCCATACACCAACGACCAAAAACACCTACAAACACTTTCATTCTTCAATTTTCTTCATCTAATTGATCTCTCTCAAGTTCTATCTTCAAGTTCTAAGTGTTCTTCATAAATTCCAAAAGTTCTAGTTTCATAAAATCAAGAATACTTTCAAGTTTGCTAGCTCACTTCCAATCTTGTAAGGTGATCATCCAACCTCAAGAAATCTTTGTTTCTTACAGTAGGTTATCATTCTAATACAAGGTAATAATCATATTCAAACTTTGGTTCAATTTCTATAACTATAACAATCTTATTTCAAGTGATGATCTTACTTGAACTTGTTTTCGTGTCATGATTCTGCTTCAAGAACTTCGAGCCATCCAAGGATCCGTTGAAGCTAGATCCATTTTTCTCTTTTCCAGTAGGTTTATCCAAGGAACTTAAGGTAGTAATGATGTTCATAACATCATTCGATTCATACATATAAAGCTATCTTATTCGAAGGTTTAAACTTGTAATCACTAGAACATAGTTTAGTTAATTCTAAACTTGTTCGCAAATAAAAGTTAATCCTTCTAACTTGACTTTTAAAATCAACTAAACACATGTTCTATATCTATATGATATGCTAACTTAATGATTTAAAACCTGGAAACACGAAAAACACCGTAAAACCGGATTTACGCCGTCGTAGTAACACCGCGGGCTGTTTTGGGTTAGTTAATTAAAAACTATGATAAACTTTGATTTAAAAGTTGTTATTCTGAGAAAATGATTTTTATTATGAACATGAAACTATATCCAAAAATTATGGTTAAACTCAAAGTGGAAGTATGTTTTCTAAAATGGTCATCTAGACGTCGTTCTTTCGACTGAAATGACTACCTTTACAAAAACGACTTGTAACTTATTTTTCCGACTATAAACCTATACTTTTTCTGTTTATATTCAAAAAATAGAGTTCAATATGAAACCATAGCAATTTGATTCACTCAAAACGGATTTAAAATGAAGAAGTTATGGGTAAAACAAGATTGGATAATTTTTCTCATTTTAGCTACGTGAAAATTGGTAACAAATCTATTCCAACCAAAACTTAATCAACTTGTATTGTATATTATGTAATCTTGAGATACCATAGACACGTATACAATGTTTCGACCTATCATGTCGACACATCTATATATATTTCGGAACAACCATAGACACTCTATATGTGAATGTTGGAGTTAGCTATACAGGGTTGAGGTTGATTCCAAAATATATATAGTTTGAGTTGTGATCAATACTGAGATATGTATACACTGGGTCGTGGATTGATTCAAGATAATATTTATCGATTTATTTATGTACATCTAACTGTGGACAACTAGTTGTAGGTTACTAACGAGGACAGCTGACTTAATAAACTTAAAACATCAAAATATATTAAAAGTGTTGTAAATATATTTTGAACATACCTTGATATATATGTATATATTGTTATAGGTTCGTGAATCAACCAGTGGCCAAGTCTTACTTCCCGACGAAGTAAAAATCTGTGAAAGTGAGTTATAGTCCCACTTTTAAAATCTAATATTTTTGGGATGAGAATACATGCAGGTTTTATAAATGATTTACAAAATAGACACAAGTACGTGAAACTACATTCTATGGTTGAATTATCGAAATCGAATATGCCCCTTTTTATTAAGTCTGGTAATCTAAGAATTAGGGAACAGACACCCTAATTGACGCGAATCCTAAAGATAGATCTATTGGGCTTAACAAACCCCATCCAAAGTACCGGATGCTTTAGTACTTCGAAATTTATATCATATCCGAAGGGTGTCCCGGAATGATGGGGATATTCTTAAATATGCATCTTTTTAATGTCGGTTACCAGGTGTTCACCATATGAATGATTTTTATCTCTATGTATGGGATGTATATTGAATTATGAAATCTTGAGGTCTATTATTATGATTTGATATATATAGGTTAAACCTATAACTCACCAACATTTTTGTTGACATTTTAAGCATGTTTATTCTCAGGTGATTATTAAGAGCTTCTGCTGTTGCATACTTAAATAAGGACGAGATTTGGAGTCCATGCTTGTATGATATTGTGTAAAAACTGCATTCAAGAAACTTATTTTGTTGTAACATATTTGTATTGTAAACCATTATGTAATGGTCGTGTGTAAACAGGATATTTTAGATTATCATTATTTGATAATCTACGTAAAGCTTTTTAAACCTTTATTGATGAAATAAAGGTTATGGTTTGTTTTAAAAATGAATGCAGTCTTTGAAAAACGTCTCATATAGAGGTCAAAACCTCGCAACGAAATCAATTAATATGGAACGTTTTTAATCAATAAGAATGGGACATTTCACCTGCTGTCCCTGGAACTGGTACATTCAGAGCCCCTGAAGAAGATGGACATGTGTCTTCAGAAGAAGAAACCTCTCAAGAAGTAATAAACCTTCAAAGCCGATTATTAGAAGCTCAATAGAAAATAAAAGAACTGGAAGAAGAAAGGGCAAGATGGAACCCTAATACTACTGCATTAAATACAACCTTTCCTCCTAACTTTTATAATCAAGCCGGTGGTAGTTCTCAGTCACAATTTCCACAAAATACCTATCAAAACTATCAAATGCCATTTCCGTTTAACCAGACTTTTTCTAATCAAATGATGTACCCATTTCAAGTCCCTGAGACAAGAAGGAAGTGTACCTATAAACAGTTTATGGACTGCAAACCTCCTGAGTACAGTGGTCACACAAACCCTACAATGACCCTTAATTGGCTAAGAGAAGTAGAGAGAGCGTTGGAATCATATTTTTGTGAGCCTGAATCTATGGTACTGTTTGCTAGTAGGCTTCTCAAAGGTGAAGCAATGGAGTGGTGGGATTCTATTACTGCATATTTACCCAAAGAACAGATCAGTCAGATAACTTGGGAACAGTTCGCTGCTAAGGTTCGTGAGCAGTATTGTTCTGAGTATGAGATGGAAAGATTGAAAACTGAGTTCTTGAGTATGAAAATGACCGAAAGTATAACAATTGATGAGGTTTTCAGAGATTTTACATCGAAGTTAAGGTTGGTTCAACAGTGGGTACCGACTGAAAAGGATAAGATTCAGCATTTCATGCGGGTGATTAAGCCGGAGTGCAGAACCGTTGCGAGATTTGCAACAACCTTAGCACAGGCTCATGAGATGGCTAAAGTTACTGAAGGTGATATAATGGCAGCGAAAAGAGAAAGTTCAAAAGGTGGATCTTTTAGGGGAAAATCATAAGGTCAAACAGGTGGTCAGTCTGGTCAGCAATCAAGTAAGCAATCAGGATTTCGTGGTAAGAAGTCAGGTGGGTTTAAACAGAAAAGTAAATCTGGTATTAGTGGGTCGAGTTCAACGCAGTCTGGTTAGTGTAATGTTTGTAAATCGACTCATGGCGGTCCATGTTCTCCAATGACCCGGAGATGTTTAAAATGTGGAGTGTTAGGTCATGAATCAACAGCTTGTTCATTTAAGTCTAATGTTTGTTGGAGTTGCCATCAAGAGGGGCATAGATCTTCAAATTGTCCATCTGCGTCAAGAGCCGGTTCTGGGGCAGGGTCAGGGGCGAGGTCTGTAACTTCTGGGGGATCTTCTGCTTCTACTGCCGGGCAGAAGAGAAAGAATCCTCCAATAGCAGAGGCAAGGGCATTTCAGATGACGGTAGACGCTGCAACCGCTACCGATGACGTCATTACCGGTATGTTCTTGGTTAATTCCTTGCCAGCTCGTGTGTTATTTGATTCTGGAGCGAATCGATCTTTTATGTCCTTAGGCTTCTGTAATAAGTTGAAATTGCCTGTTAGGATGTTAGATGAGCCTTTGAGAATAGAAGTAGCTGATGGTAAAATGGTTCCATGTACATCATCTGTGTCTGGAATTACCATCGAAATTGATGGCCATTCCTTCCCTTTAACTTGTTTGTTGATGCCTATACCTAGCTTTGATGTAGTCATAGGCATGAATTGGTTAAGGGCTAATACGGCTAATATTAAGTGTGATAAGAAGATGATTTCTTTCTGTTTGGCCGATGGATCCCGAGTGATAGCTAGGGGAGAGCGCAGTGGATTTAACTTCCCTATGGTTTCCCTAATGAAAGCTCAGAAGGCAATAACGAAAGGGTGTGATTCATTCTTAGCTTACGTGATTGATGTTAAAAAAAGAAAAGAAGCAAGTGATCGATATCCCTGTTGTGTCAGAATTTCCCGAAGTGTTTCCAGATGATTTACCAGGGTTACCTCCAGTACGTGAAGTAGAGTATAAAATTGATTTAGTTCCAGGTGCTACACCAGTTGCAAAAGCTCCTTACAGATTAGCTCCGTCAGAAATCAGAGAAATGATGTCTCAGATTCAGGAACTGTTAGATAAGGGGTTTATTCGACCAAGTTCTTCACCGTGGGGTGCTCCTGTGTTGTTTGTGAAAAAGAAAGATGGGTCGCTTAGAATGTGTATAGATTACCGCGATTTGAATAAGAGAACAATCAAGAATAAGTATCCTTTACCAAGAATAGATGATTTATTCGATCAGTTACAGGGCGCTTCCTATTTTTCAAAGACTGATTTACGTTCAGGGTATCATCAGGTACGTGTTGCAGAGAACGATATACCGAAAACAGCGTTCAGAACTAGATATGGTCATTATGAATTTTTAGTTATGCCATTCGGGTTAACAAACGCGCCAGCGGTGTTTATGGATTTAATGAACAGGGTGTGTCGTCAGTATATTGACAAGTTTGTGATTGTCTTCATAGATGATATCTTGATATATTCGAAAACCGAGAAGGATCATGCTACACATCTGAGGTTAGTGTTAGAACTTCTGAAACAGGAACAGTTGTACGCTAAGTTCTCTAAATGTGAATTTTGGCTGCGGGAAATACAGTTTCTGGGTCATGTGATTTGTGAATAGGGTATTAAAGTAGATCAGTCTAAGATTGAAGCTGTAATGAATTGGAACTCACCAAAAATGCCGACAGAAATCAAGAGTTTTCTGGGTTTAGCAGGTTATTACCGCAGATTTATTAAAGACCTTTCCAAAATAGCAGGCCCATTAAATAAGTTAACCAGAAAAGATGTAGCCTTTCGATGGACTGATGAACAAGAAGAGACTTTTCAGACTCTCAAACAGTTGTTATGTCAAGCGCCGGTTTTAGCTTTACCAGTGTAGTGACCCGAACTTTTCCATGTTTATATATATATTAAATGAAATTGTTATTTACATGATTAAGTGTTTCCAACATGTTAAGCAATCAAACTTGTTAAGACTTGATTAATTAAAATAGGTTTCATATAGACAATTGACCACCCAAGTTGACCGGTGATTCACGAACGTTAAAACTTGTAAAAACTATATGATGACATATATATGGTTATATATATAGTTAACATGATATTTTGATAAGTAAACATATCATTAAGTATATTAACAATGAACTTCATTTGTAAAAACAAGACTACTAACTTAATAATTTTGAAACGAGACATATATGTAACGATTATCGTTGTAACGACATTTAATGTATATATATATATATATCATATTAAGAGATATTCGTACATCATAATATCATGATAATATAATAATTTAAAATCTCATTTGATATTATAAACATTGGGTTAACAACATTTAACAAGATCGTTAACCTAAAGGTTTCAAAACAACACTTACATGTAACGACTAACGATGACTTAACGACTCAGTTAAAATGTATATACATGTAGTTTTTTAATATGTATTCATACACTTTTGAAAGACTTCAAGACACTTATCAAAATACTTCTACTTAACAAAAATGCTTACAATTACATCCTCGTTCAGTTTCATCAACAATTCTACTCGTATGCACCCGTATTCTTACTCGTACAATACACAACTTTTAGATGTATGTACTATTGGTATATACACTCCAATGATCAGCTCTTAGCAGCCCATGTGAGTCACCTAACACATGTGGGAACCATCATTTGGCAACTAGCATGAAATATCTCATAAAATTACAAAAATATGAGTAATCATTCATGACTTATTTACATGTAAACAAAATTACACATCCTTTATATCTAATCCATATACCAACGACCAAAAACACCTACAAACACTTTCATTCTTCAATTTTCTTCATCTAATTAATCTCTCTCAAGTTCTATCTTCAAGTTCTAAGTATTCTTCATAAATTCTACAAGTTCTAGTTTCATAAAATCAAGAATACTTCCAAGTTTGCTAGCTTACTTCCAATCTTGTAGAGTGATCATCCAACCTCAAGAAATCTTTATTATTTACAGTAAGATATCTTTCTAATACAAGGTAATACTCATATTCAAACTTTGATTCAATTTCTATAACTATAACAATCTTATTTCGAGTGGAAATCTTACTTGAACTTGTTTTCGTGTCATGATTCTGCTTCAAGAACTTTCAAGCCATCCAAGGATCCTTTGAAGCTAGATCTATTTTTCTCATTTCCAGTAGCTTTATCCAGAAAACTTGAGGTAGTAATGATGTTCATAACATCATTCGATTCATACATATAAAGCTATCATATTCGAAGGTTTAAACTTGTAATCACTAGAACATAGTTTAGTTAATTCTAAACTTGTTCGCAAACAATAGTTAATCCTTCTAACTTGACTTTTAAAATCAACTAAACACATGTTCTATATCTATATGATATGCTAACTTAATGATTTAAAACTTGGAAACACGAAGAACACTGTAAAACCGGACATACGCCGTCGTAGTAACACCGCGGGCTGTTTTGGGTTAGTTAATTAAAAACTATGATAAACTTTGATTTAAAAGTTGTTCTTCGGGGAAAATAATTTTTCTTATGAACATGAAACTATATCCAAAAATCATGGTTAAACTCAAAGTGAAAGTATGTTTTCTAAAATGGTCATCTAGACGTCTTTCTTTCGACTGAAATGACTACCTTTACAAAAACGACTTGTAACTTATATTTCTGAATATAAACCTATACTTTTTATGTTTATATTCATAAAATATAGTTCAATATGAAACCATAGCAATTTGATTCACTCAAAACGGATTTAAAATGAAGAAGTTATGGGTAAAACAAGATTGGATAATTTTACTTGTTGTAGCAACGTGAAAATTGGTAACAAATCTATATCAATCATATCCTAGCTAACTTATATTGTATTATACATGTATTCTAATATATTATGTAATCTTGGGATACCATAGACACGTATGCAAATGTTTTGACATATCATATCGACCCATGTGTATATATTATTTGGAACAACCATAGACACTCTATATGCAGTAATGTGGGAGTTAGCTATACAGGGTTGAGGTTGATTCCAAAAATATATATACTTTGAGTTGTGATCTAGCCTTAGACGTGTATACACTGGATCGTGGATTGATTCAAGATAATATATATCAATTTTTTCTGTACATCTAACGTTGGACAACTAGTTGTAGGTTACTAACGAGGACAGCTGACTTAATAAACTTAAAACATCAAAATGTATTAAAAGTGTTGTAAATATATTTTGAACATACTTTGATATATATGTATATATTTGTTATAGGTTCGTGAATCGACCAGTGGCCAAGTCTTACTTCCCGAAGAAGTAAAAATCCGTGAAAGTGAGTTATAGTCCCACTTTTAAAATCTAATATTTTTGGGATGAGAATACATGCAGGTTTTATAAATGATTTACAAAATAGACACAAGTACGTGAAACTACATTCTATGGTTGAATTATCGAAATCGAATATGCCCCTTTTTATTAAGTCTGGTAATCTAAGAATTAGGGAACAGACACCCTAATTGACGCGAATCCTAAAGATAGATCTATTGGGCCTAACAAACCCCATCCAAAGTACCGGATGCTTTAGTACTTCGAAATTTATATCATATCCGAAGGGTGTCCCGGAATGATGGGGATATTCTTATATATGCATCTTGTTAATGTCGGTTACCAGGTGTTCATCATATGAATGATTTTTATCTCTATGTATGGGATGTATATTGAAATATGAAATCTTGTGGTCTATTGTTACGATTTGATATATATATATAGGTTAAACCTATAACTCACCAACATTTTTGTTGACGTTTAAAGCATGTTTATTCTCAGGTGAATATTAAGAGCTTCCGCTGTTGCATACTAAAATAAGGACAAGATTTGGAGTCCATGTTTGTATGATATTATGTAAAAACTGCATTCAAGAAACCTATGTCGATGTAATATATTTCTATTGTAAACCATTATGCAATGGTCGTGTGTAAACAGTATATTTTAGATTATCATTATTTGATAATCTACGTAATGCTTTTGAAACCTTTATTGATAAAATAAAGGTTATGGCTGTTTTAAAAATGAATGCAGTCTTTGAAAAACGTCTCATATAGAGGTCAAAACCTCGCAACAAAATCAATTAATATGGAACGTTTATAATCAATATGAACGGGACATTTCAGTTGGTATCCGAGCGTTTGTCTTAGAGAACCAGAAAATTTGCATTAGTGTGTCTTATCGAATTTGTTAGGATGCATTAGTGAGTCTGGACTTCGTCCGTGTTTTCTTTAAAAATGATTGCTTAACATTTTTGTTGGAAACTATATATTTTTAACATGTGAATATTATGTGATATATTAATCTCTTAACGTGTTTGATATTATGTGATAGATGTCTACCTCTAGAACAAGTCCCATTGACTCACCTAATAATAATGAAGAGTCAAATGTAAATTGGAATGATTCGTGGACTGATTCACAAGTTCCCGAAGAGGAACCGGAAGAAGAGTCGGAACCGGAAGAAGAATCGGAACCGGAAGAAGAAATAGAACCAGTGGGGGAAATAATAAAACGGTTAAGTAGAAGAAAATTCTCAACCAACCGACCAAAGTTAATTATGGTCAATGGTGTTTCCGCCAAGGAAGCAAAGTATTGGGAGGATTACCAATTCTCCGATGAATCGGATCCCAACACAATTTAATAAGGCAAAAGAGAACAATAAGGGAAAGGGCATAAAAATAGAGAAATTTGATTCCAAACACGATGAACTTTATATGTATCGTCAACACCCGTATTTCTTAAGTTGTGACAATAACCCGGGAACCTCTAAACCACCAGGTTTTTCTAAACCAATGTGGAAAACGACGGCTCGTATTAGGGGAACATCATATATCCCTAGAAACTTGGTAAAACGAACCAAAACCGAAGAAGAAGAAATGAGCGAGTCGGAATAAGATTGTTGTATTCGAGTGGTGTAATATATGTAATATAGTGTGCTTATGCTTTATGATATATGTAAAAATTGCTTGTATTAATAAGTATTTTTTTTATGAATCTAACTCTTGTTTATTTTACAGTATAAAAACACAAAATGGATAGACAACCCAATATTTTAAGAGACCTACCCGGAGACATGATTGATGAAATCTTGTCTAGAGTCGGTCAGAATTCCTCGGCACAACTATTTAAGGCGAGATCAGTTTGTAAGACATTCGAAGAACGTTCCAAGAATGCCTTGATTTATAAAAGGCTTTCGTTCGAAAGATGGGGGATATCACATTGGGAAATCCATAAGTTACGATGTGTTTACTTTGACGCATATATTGCGGGGAACCCAAATGCAATTTTACGCAACGGGTTAAGAAATTATTTTGACTCAATATATCCGAATATAGGACTTCGTGATTTAGAAAAAGCGGCTAACATGCAACATAAAGAAGCATGTTATGCTTACGGGTTAGTAATGTTCGCTTCTCACCAAAGTGAGAACAAGAACATCGGGCTACAACTATTAAACAAAACGTTCCCACAAGTGACGGAGTCGGTAATTAGGGTAAGAAATGAGGTTTTTAGGTTATTATGAGACCGTTGGTCATTACGTAACCTTCATCCTTTTGACGACGTTACAACACATTGTCTTACTATCGGTCACAACGGTTATGTTCCACAAAACCAAGGATGGGAAGTGGTATTAGTAAAACCAGAATGCATGACTTGTTTCTGGACGTATGAATTACATGTCTTTATTGCCTTTGCTGAACGCCTTATTTATTAACTAGAATTGTAACAACCCGACATCATTTTACCAAAAACACGCCTTAAATTTTTTTTTTTATCAGACAGCGTATCTGGACGGCGTCCCATAATCTGGACGGCGTCTAGAGATAAAGACCAGGACGGCATCCCATGATTCTGGACGGCGTCCAAATGAACTAAAGTGGACTGATCAGTTTTTGTTTACACGCGAGCGAAAAACTCGCTCCCCGACACTTTTCAACGAAATCATTTTCACAATATGACATATTAAGTAAAACTAAGATATTGCCACCATAAAAACAAGTTTTACAACCCCGGGCTCACAATGACCCGTTTTACAAATAAAGTAGCAGTTTCGACCCATTTAACTCTTTAGACGGATTAGAACTCTACAACCCAACCCGATACCAAGAGCATAATCCCGGGGACTACCAAAACCCCCATCCGCGTCCAATTATCCGAAAGCTACCCCATCAAGCCCAACCGCTCCTGCACGTCTAGTCTAACAACTAGCTAGCATCAATAACACAATACCTGTAAAAAGGTAAACAACGAGAGGGGTAAGCATAAAGCTTAGTGAATGCAATAATTATACACATACATATATAATATACCTACTTGCAAACACTTACACACATACCGCATACATGCTAGCAACACGATTAGCTTATCATCACAATTACAAGCTATAACCTCCAATAATCAAGCTAGCATAACAAAAGCATATATAATATGAACAAATATAATATGCTTACGCTACAACACAAATAACCATGGTTAACCATAACGCTATGGTGATACCGGCTCGTGGTTCACACCATACGCATTCGAGTCATACTCTTTTATAGTGCTACCGGCTCGTGGTTCACACTTCATTTTATAGTGCTACCGGCTCGTGGTTCACACTCGATACTACCGGCTCGTGGTTCACATCTTAGTTTATAGTGCTACCGGCTCGTGGTTCACACTCGATGCTACCGGCTCGTGGTTCACATCTTATCTTATAGTGCTACCGGCTCATGGTTCACACTCGTCACATACATGCTATGGTACTACCGGCTCGTGGTTCATACCATAACATTCACAAGTAAATACACTATATACATACATGCATAATTATTCCACTCACCTCGAATTGCCCGCACAAGTCATATATGTAAATCGCCTCCAAATGCAACCGAGCAAACCTCATACCTATAATACGCATATAGATATACACACAATCAACACACATTCCCTACAAGGGAATTCGACACCAACACCCTTAACCGAGGGTTTATACCTACCGCCACAAACCGCCCATTTAGACACTTAAAGTGGACTTCACCAATTACCACTACGGGTGGTAATCCCGACCCATTCAAAGTCAATCCAATTTGACATAAGTCCCAAAAACATCTTTAATCACTAACGACTAGTGATTTACTTTCCAAAACATCGTTTAACACTTTAATCAAACCTTTATATACACGGTTCATAAATTCTCGATCTCATGACTTAGTTTGACAACATTTGAGGTTAACACCCATTTGTCATACCAACATGTTCTTATGAACATCTAAACACAAACACAATTACAATCTAGTGGTTAAACACCCAAACCATGACCAAATTTGTCCTCAAACCCTAAACCCACAATAATCGGGTTTACTTACACAATACATAAAGCAAAACCCCCAAATTCATGAGAAATGGAGTTTATAATCCAAACTAGTTCAATCCCTAAATATGAACAAGAATCTTAACAATAAAATTTGGAGTTAGAGTTTACCATAACAATCAAAATGTAGCCGAGAACGAAAGGAACAACTTTAACTCTAGCGACCCGACCCAAACCGCTCTTCTTCTTCTCCAAACTAAGCTTTCTCTCACTAAAAACACCTCCTCTCTCTAGGGTTTGAAGATGAGAGTGTTGGTGGGTGAAATGTGATCCATAAATTGGATCAGTTTTAGAGGCTCCAAACCGACCCCTAGTGAAAAGACCCAAATACCCCTTTTAATTTGAGTAAAATAGAGCTGCTGGCCCATCAGGCCTTCTGGACGGCGTCCAAAAAGCTTGGACGGCGTCCTAACCTTCATTGTTGGACGGCGTCCTGAAGTCTGGACGGAGTCCCAATGAACTGAGTCTGAAACTGAACTTGTTTTGGTCGTAACTTTTAAACTGTAACTCCGTTTTCGACGAATCAAATATCGTTGGAAACGTAATGAGATATACTATCCAATGGTAAGGTTTTAGAACACCAACTCCAACTTTATTTGGGATCCAAATATACACTTACGTGCCTCGTATTTCGAATGACGCTCGAAATAACGTGTAACTGAAAAACGGGTGTTACAAGAATTATCTTCGCAACTACTTTGTATCAAAGTTTTATGTGCTATATTTCATGCTATATGTAAAAAAAAGCGGTATTGTAAGTTTGCAAGTTATTGTATAAAGGTTTGAATATGATATATTTTTTTTTGTGATTAGTTTTTCATATAGAATTGCAGTAGTTGAAATGGTATGTTAGCTACTAAGTATGAACTTAACGGGTAGGTACTACCCGAATTAAAGAGTATAAAACACTAATATGAAGAAAGAGCTTTTATAAATAAGTTCATATTACGCTGCGAAATACTATTGACTACTCTTGATATTCTATATGATTAACTCGTTTCATTTGACTATTTTGAAGGAAATGGCACCGACTACTCGACACACCTTGAATATGAGCGAAGAGGAATTTCGTGCCTTTCTTGATTCAAACATAGCCGCAGTACAGGCTGTGCTATATACCAACAATAACTCCGAATCTAGCAATGCAGCTAACGGCACAAGAAATCGTGTAGGATGCACCTACAAAGAATTCACTGCCTGCAAACCTTTAGAATTTGATGGAACTGAAAGACCGATCGGATTGAAACGGTGGACCGAGAAGGTCGAATCGGTGTTTGCCATAAGTAAGTGTACTGAAGAGGAAAAAGTGAAGTACGCTATGCATACCTTCACAGGTACTGCGTTAACATGGTGGAATACCTATCTAGAGCAAGTGGGACAAGATGATGCTTACGCACTACCGTGGTCAGCATTCAAGCACTTGATGAACAAGAAGTACCGTCCCAGAACCGAGGTCAATAAGCTCAAGACAGAACTTAGAGGGTTACGAACCCAAGGATTTGATATTACCACGTACAAAAGACGATTCACATAATTATGCCTATTGTGTCCGAGAGCGTTCGAAGATGAGGAAGAGAAGATCGAAGCGTTTGTGAAAGGATTACCGGAAAGAATCCAAGAAGATATAAGTTCACACGAGCCCGCCTCCATACAACAGGCATGTAGAATGGTTCACAAACTAGTGAACCAGATTGAGGAAAGAATTAAAGAACAGGCGGCTGAAAAGGCTAATGTGAAGCAAGTCAAAAGAAAGTGGGAGGAAAACGGTGATAAGAATCACCAATACAACAACAACAATTACAACAATAATCGCAACAACTATCCTAACAATCGCAACATCAATCGCAACTACAACAAACGGCCCAACAACAACAACAACAGCAACTACAAAAATCATCCCAACAACAATAAGAACCGCAACAACAACAACAATCAGAAGCAGCTATGCCAAAGGTGTGAAAAGTATCACTCGGGGTTCTGCACCAAATTTTGCAACAAGTGTAAAAGAAATGGTCATAGTGCGGCGAAGTGTGAGGTCTATGGACCAGGGGTTAACAGAACGAAAGGAACAAATAGTGTCAGAACGAGTAATGGCGAAGCAAGTAGTGTCGGAGCAAGTTATGCCAATGTAGTTTGTTATAAATATGGAAAATCGGGCCACATTATTAGAAATTGCCCGAACCAGGAGAACACGAATGGACAAGGCCGTGGAAGAGTTTTCAATATTAATGTGGCAGAGGCACAGGAAGACCCGGAGCTTGTTACGGGTACGTTTCTTATTGACAATAAATCTGCTTACGTTTTATTTGATTCGGGTGCGGATAGAAGCTATATGAGTAGAGATTTTTTTGCTAAATTAAGTTGTCCATTGACGCCGTTGGATAGTAAATTTTTACTCGAATTAGCAAACGGTAAATTAATTTCAGCAGATTATATATGCCGGAATCGAGAAATTAAACTGGGTAGCGAAATATTTAAGATTGATTTGATACCCGTAGAGTTAGGGAGTTTTGAAGTAATAGTTGGCATGGACTGGCTGAAGAAGGTGAAAGCAGAGATCGTATGTTATAAAAATGCAATTTGCCTTGTACGAGAAGAAAGAGAACTCTTAATGGTGTACGGAGAAAAGGGCAACACGAAGCTACATCTTATTAGTAATTTGAAGCCACAAAAACTAATAAGAAAAGGTTGCTATGCTGTTCTAGCACACGTCGAGAAAGTACAAACTGAAGAAAAGAGCATCAATGATGTTCCCGTCGCAAAAGAATTTCCCGATGTTTTTCCGAAAGAATTATCGGGACTACCTCCACATCGATCTGTTGAATTTCAAATAGATCTTGTACCAGGAGCTGCACCAATAGCTCGTGCTCCTTATAGACTCGCACCCAGCGAGATGAAAGAACTCCAAAGCCAACTGCAAGAACTATTAGAACGTGGTTTCATTCGACCAAGCACATCACCATGGGGAGCTCCTGTTTTGTTTGTCAAGAAGAAGGATGGTACATTTAGGTTGTGTATTGACTACAGATAGTTGAACAAACTTACCATCAAAAACCGTTATCCACTGCCGAGAATTGACGACTTATTTGATCAACTACAAGGCTCGTCGGATTATTCGAAGATCGATTTACATTCTGGATATCATCAAATGCGAGTAAAGGAGGATGATATTCCAAAAACTACTTTTAGGACGCGTTATGGTCATTACGAGTTTATGGTTATGCCGTTTGGATTGACTAACGCACCAGCTGTGTTCATGGACCTTATGAACCGAGTGTGTGGGCCATATCTTGACAAGTTTGTCATTGTTTTCATCGATGACATACTTATTTACTCAAAGAATGATCAAGAGCACGAAGAACATTTGAGAAAAGTGCTAGAAGTATTGAGGAAAGAAAAATTGTACGCTAAGTTTTCAAAGTGTGCATTTTGGTTGGAAGAAGTTCAATTCCTCAGTCACATAGTGAACAAAGAAGGTATCCAGGTGGACCCAGCAAAGATCGAAAACGTTAAAAAGTGGAAAACCCCAAAAACTCTAAAGCATATACGTCAATTTTTAGGATTGGCTGGTTACTACAGAAGATTCATCCAAGATTTCTCCAAAATAGCAAAACCCTTGACTGCATTAACGCATAAAGGGAAGAAATTTGAATGGAAGGATGAACAAGAGAATGCATTTCAATTATTGAAAAAAAAGCTAACTACGGCACCTATATTGTCATTGCCTGAAGGGAATGATGATTTTGTGATTTATTGTGACGCATCAAAGCAAGGTCTCGGTTGTGTATTAATGCAACGAACGAAGGTGATTGCTTATGCGTCTAGATAATTGATGATTCACGAACAAAATTATACGACGCATGATTTGGAATTAGGCGCGGTTTTTTTTGCATTAAAGACTTGGAGGCACTACTTATATGGGGTCAAAAGTATTATATATACCGACCACAAAAGTCTTCAACACATATTTAATCAAAAACAACTGAATATGAGGCAGTGTAGGTGGATTGAATTGTTGAATGATTACGACTTTGAGATTCGTTACCACCCGGGGAAGGCAAATGTGGTAGCCGACGCCTTGAGCAGGAAGGACAGAGAACCCATTCGAGTAAAATCTATGAATATAATGATTCACAATAACCTTACTACTCAAATAAAGGAGGCGCAACAAGGAGTTTTAAAAGAGGGAAATTTAAAGGATGAAATACCCAAAGGATCGGAGAAGCATCTTAATATTCGGGAAGACGGAACCCAGTATAGGGCTGAAAGAATTTGGGTACCAAAATTTGGAGATATGAGAGAAATGGTACTTAGAGAAGCTCATAAAACCAGATACTCAATACATCCTGGAACGGGGAAGATGTACAAGGATCTTAAGAAACATTTTTGGTGGCCAGGTATGAAAGCCGATATTGCTAAATATGTAGGAGAATGTTTGACGTGTTCTAAGGTCAAAGCTGAACATCAGAAACCATCAGGTCTACTACAACAACCTGAAATCCCGGAATGGAAATGGAAAAACATTACCATGGATTTCATTACTAAATTGCCAAGGACTGCAAGTGGTTATGATACTATTTGGGTAATAGTTGATCGTCTCACCAAGTCAGCACACTTCCTGCCAATAAGAGAAGATGACAAGATGGAGAAGTTAGCACGACTGTATTTGAAGGAAGTCGTCTCCAGACATGGAATACCAATCTCTATTATCTCTGATAGGGATGGCAGATTTATTTCAAGATTCTGGCACACATTACAGCAAGCATTAGGAACTCGTCTAGATATGAGTACTGCCTATCATCCACAAACTGATGGGCAGAGCGAAAGGATGATACAAACGCTTGAAGACATGCTACGGGCATGTGTTATTGATTTCTAAAACAGTTGGGATCGACATCTACCGTTAGCAGAATTTTCCTACAACAACAGCTACCATTCAAGCATTGAGATGGCGCCGTTTGAAGCACTTTATGGTAGAAAGTGCAGGTCTCTGATTTGTTGAAGTGAAGTGGGGGATAGACGGATTACGGATCCGGAGATAATACAAGAAACTACCGAGAAGATCATCCAAATTCAACAACGGTTGAAAACCGCCCAAAGTCGACAAAAGAGCTACGCCGACATTAAAAGAAAAGACATAGAATTTGATATTGGAGAGATGGTCATGCTTAAAGTTGCACCTTGGAAAGGCGTTGTTCGATTTGGTAAACGTGGGAAATTAAATCCAAGGTATATCGGACCATTCAAGATTATTGATCGTGTCAGACCAGTAGCTTACCTACTTGAGTTACCTCAACAACTTGCGAATGTACATAACACTTTCCACATCTCGAATTTGAAGAAATGTTTTGCTAAAGAAGATCTCACTATTCCATTGGACGAAATCCAAATCAACGAAAAACTTCAATTCATCGAAGAACCCGTCGAAATAATGGATCGTGAGGTTAAAAGACTTAAGCAAAACAAGATACCAATTGTTAAGGTTCGATGGAATGCTCGTAGAGGACCCGAGTTCACCTGGGAACGAGAAGATCAGATGAAAAAGAAATACCCGCATTTATTTCCAGAAGATACATCAACACCTCCAACTGATTAAAATTTCGGGACGAAATTTATTTAACGGGTAGGTACTGTAGTGACCCGAACTTTTCCATGTTTATATATATATATATTAAATGAAATTGTTATTTACATGATTAAGTATTTCCAACATGTTAAGCAATCAGACTTGTTAAGACTTGATTAATTGAAATAGGTTTCATATAGACAATTGACCACCCAAGTTGACCGGTGATTCATGAACGTTAAAACTTGTAAAAACTATATGATGACATATGGTTATATATATAGTTAACATGATATTATGATAAGTAAACATATCATTAAGTATATTAACAATGAACTTCATTTGTAAAAACAAGACTACTAACTTAATGATTTTGAAACGAGACATATATGTAACGATTATCGTTGTAACGACATTTAATGTATATATATCATATTAAGAGATATTCGTACATCATAATATCATGATAATATAATAATTTAAAATCTCATTTGATATTATAAACATTGGTTTAACAACATTTAACAAGATCGTTAACCTAAAGGTTTCAAAACAACACTTACATTTAACGACTAACGATGACTTAACGACTCAGTTAAAAAGTATATACATGTAGTTTTTTAATATGTATTCATACACTTTTGAAAGACTTCAATATACTTATCAAAATACTTCTACTTAACAAAAATGCTTACAATTACATCCTCGTTCAGTTTCATCAACAATTCTACTCGTATGCACCCGTATTCGTACTCGTACAATACACAGCTTTTAGATGTATGTACTATTGGTATCTACACTCCAATGATCAGCTCTTAGCAGCCCATGTGAGTCACCTAACAAATGTGGGAACCATCATTTGGCAACTAGCATGAAATATCTCATAAAATTACAAAATTTGAGTAATCATTCATGACTTATTTACATGTAAACAAAATTACACATCTCTCTAATTCTATCCTCAAGTTCTAAGTGTTCTTCATAAATTCTACAAGTTCTAGTTTCATAAAATCAAGAATACTTCCAAGTTTGCTAGCTTACTTCCAATCTTGTAGAGTGATCATCCAACCTCAAGAAATCTTTATTATTTACAGTAAGATATCTTTCTAATACAAGGTAATACTCATATTCAAACTTTGATTCAATTTCTATAACTATAACAATCTTATTTCGAGTGGAAATATTACTTGAACTTGTTTTCGTGTCATGATTCTGCTTCAAGAACTTTCAAGCCATCCAAGGATCCTTTGAAGCTAGATCCATTTTTCTCATTTCCAGTAGCTTTATCCAGAAAACTTGAGGTAGTAATGATGTTCATAACATCATTCGATTCATACATATAAAGCTATCTTATTCGAAGGTTTAAACTTGTAATCACTAGAACATAGTTTAGTTAATTCTAAACTTGTTCGCAAACAAAAGTTAATCCTTCTAACTTGACTTTTAAAATCAACTAAACACATGTTCTATATCTATATGATATGCTAACTTAATGATTTAAAACCTGGAAACACGAAGAACACTGTAAAACCGGACATACGCCGTCGTAGTAACACCGCGGGCTGTTTTGGGTTAGTTAATTAAAAATTATGATAAAATTTGATTTAAAAGTTGTTCTTCTGGGAAAATGATTTTTCTTATGAACATGAAACTATATCCAAAAATCATGGTTAAACTCAAAGTGGAAGTATGTTTTCTAAAATGGTCATCTAGACGTCGTTCTTTCGACTGAAATGACTACCCTTACAAAAATGACTTGTAACTTATATTTCCGACTATAAACTTATACTTTTTCTGTTTATATTCATAAAATAGAGTTCAATATGAAACCATAGCAATTTGATTCACTCAAAACGGATTTAAAATGAAGAAGTTATGGGTAAAACAAGATTGGATAATTTTTCTTGTTGTAGCAACGTGAAAATTGGTAACAAAACTATATTAATCATATCCTAGCTAACTTATATTATATTATACATGTATTCTAATATATTATGTAATTTTGGGATACCATAGACACGTATGCAAATGTTTTGACATATCATATCGACCCATGTGTATATATTATTTGGAACAACCATAGACACTCTATATGCAGTAATGTGGGAGTTAGCTATACAGGATTGAGATTGATTCCAAAAATATATATACTTTGAGTTGTGATCTAGCCTGAGACGTGTATACACTGGATCGTGGATTGATTCAAGATAATATATATCAATTTTTTTCTGTACATCTAACGTTGGACAACTAGTTGTAGGTTACTAACGAGGACAGCTGACTTAATAAACTTAAAACATCAAAATGTATTAAAAGTGTTGTAAATATATTTTGAACATACTTTGATATATATGTACATATTTGTTATAGGTTCGTGAATTGACCAGTGGCCAAGTCTTACTTCCCGACGAAGTAAAAATCTGTGAAAGTGAGTTATAGTCCCACTTTTAAAATCTAATATTTTTTGGATGAGAATACATGCAGGTTTTATAAATGTTTTACAAAATAGACACAAGTACGTGAAACTACATTCTATGGTTGAATTATCGAAATCGAATATGCCCCTTTTTATTAAGTCTGGTAATCTAAGAATTAGGGAACAGACACCCTAATTGACGCGAATCCTAAAGATAGATCTATTGGGCCTAACAAACCCCATCCAAAGTACCGGATGCTTTAGTACTTTGAAATTTATATCATATCTGAAGGGTGTCCCGGAATGATGGGGATATTCTTATATATGCATCTTGTTAATGTCGGTTACCAGGTGTTCACCATATGAATGATTTTTATCTCTATGTATGGGATGTATATTGAAATATGAAATCTTGTGGTCCATTGTTACGATTTGATATATATATAGGTTAAACCTATAACTCACCAACATTTTTGTTGACGTTTAAAGCATGTTTATTCTCAGGTGAATATTAAGAGCTTCCGCTGTTGCATACTGAAATAAGGACAAGATTTGGAGTCCATGTTTGTATGATATTATGTAAAAACTGCATTCAAGAAACATATGTCGATGTAATATATTTCTATTGTAAACCATTATGCAATGGTCGTGTGTAAACAGTATATTTTAGATTATCATTATTTGATAATCTACGTAATGCTTTTGAAACCTTTATTGATAAAATAAAGGTTATGGTTGTTTTAAAAATGAATGCATTCTTTGAAAAACATCTCATATAGAGGTCAAAACCTCGCAACGAAATCAATTAATATGGAACGTTTATAATCAATATGAATGCGACATTTCAACCAGAGGGAACAGAAGATTTTGTGGTTTACTGCGATGCGTCACACGCAGGTCTAGGTTGTGTTTTGATGCAAAGAAATAAAGTTATAACGTATGCTTCACGACAGTTGAAGAATCATGTACGAAATTACCCTACTCATGATTTAGAGTTAACTGCAGTTTTGTTTGCTTTAAAGCTTTGGAGACATTATTTGTATGGTACACATTGTGAAATCTATACAGATCATAAGAGTCTTCAATATATCTTTTTGCAGAAAGAATTAAATATGCGTCAACGTCGATGTTTAGAATTGATTAAAGACTACGATTGTGAGATTAAGTACTATCCGGGTAAAGCAAATGTGGTCGCAGATGCTCTGAGTCGCAAGAAAACGGTCAAAAATGTTAGATTTATGAGAATTGAAATAGTTTCAGACTTGATTGATCGATTGAAAACCGTTCAGTTAGTAGCTTTGAATGACGAAAACATAAAGACTGAACAAATGACTAAAAGAAAATTTGACCTATGCAATGATTCTAGAGGATTAAAGACCTATAAAGATCGAATTTGGGTGCCTATGCTTGGAGATTTGAGGGATTTAATCCTTACTGAAGTGCATAAATTGAGATTATCAGTGCATCCAGGTAGTACAAAGATGTATAGAGACTTGAAAACATTGTATTGGTGGCCGACAATGAAGACAGATGTTGCAAATTTTGTCAAAAAATGTCATATTTGTGCGCAAGTTAAAGCAGAACATCATAAACCATATGGATCTCTACGACAGTTAGAAATTCCTCAGTGGAAATGGGATCATATAACGATGAATTTTGTAACCAAGTTACCCCGAACCCAGAAAGTTCATGACATGATCTGGGTGATAGTGGATCGTTTAACAAAGAGTGCTTACTTTTTAGCTACTCGTGTAACCGCTTCGTTGAGTGATTTGGCAGAGTTGTACTTGAAAGAGATCGTTAGTCGACATGGTGTACCGTTGTCAATAGTTTCCGACAGGGATACTAGGTTTGTATCTAACTTCTGGAACAGTTTACAACAGAATCTGGGTACGCGTGTGAATTTAAGTACGGCATATCATCCACAAACAGACGGTCAGAGTGAACGAACGATTCAAATGTTAGAAGACATGTTGAGAGCGTGTGTCTTAGATAATGGTGGTTCTTGGAATTCGCATCTTCCACTGATAGAGTTTGCTTACAACAATTCGTATCATTCGAGTATTGGAATGCTGCCATATGAAATGTTGTATGGTCGTAAGTGTAGAACTCTGACATGTTGGTTAGAAGCAGGTGAGAAACAATTTGCAGGTCCCGAAATTGTTCAGTTAACTGCAAAAAAGGTTGAAATTGCACGAGAGAAGTTAAAAGCAGACAGAGACAGGAAAAAGATGTATACTGATCCGCGCAGACATCCGGTAACATTTAATGTAGGTGATCGTGTATACCTAAAAGTTTCACCATGGAAAGGGGTGATCAGATTCGGTAAACGTGGTAAATTAGCGCCGAGATTTATTGGGCCATTTCCAATCATAGAAATTCTGAATGATCAAACTGTTGTTTTAGATCTTCCTTCAGAGTTAGCAGGAATTCACAACACGTTCAATGTATGTTATTTAAGGAAGTGTAAGGTAGACGACGAAAGTTTGATTCTTCCGCTGAAGGATTTGAAAGTGGATTTAAGTAAGAAATTAGTAGAAGAGCCGGTTAGAATAGTGGACAAGAAAGTCACAAAGTTAAGAAAGAAACAGATTCCAATGGTGTTAGTGGAATGCCGGCACAGTTTAGGTTCTAACTTGACGTGGGAAACCGAGGAGTTAATGAGAGCGCGCTATCCTCAGTTATTTGACCTTGACCAGATTTCGAGGACGGAATCTTCTTAAGGGGGTAGATTTGTAACATCCTCAATCGGGCCTAGCTGTAAGATTACTTTATTGCCCTTAAGTTAGTGTAGTGTTATTATATGCTTCTATTTTTTATCTAATGTTTAAGATTAATTGATGATGTGGTTAGGACCAGTTTGTGACAAGGGTCACAGAACAGGTTTGTTTATTTAATTTGGACTTCGTTTGGGCTGCCAAATAATGTACGAAAGACATCAGATAACTGATAAATACCAATGTGATACACAGTGTGGGATTTTAACCCACTTAACATGACTAGTGCAGCCCATTTCTGCATTCTTCCAGAAAATTCCCAAACCACACCCTTTCTTCATCTTCTCCACCTATCAAACCCTAATTTCTAATCCTTGTTTTAGAGCTCAAATCATTTATATCTTTGTGTTCCTTGTGATTTACTGATTCTAACAAGGTAAGATTCATAGCTTTTCATGCTTTAATCTTCAAGAAAATGGAGTTTTTGTGTTAGTTTTTATAAAGTGTGTATTTTGGGTCAAAGTGGTTAGATTTGATGTTGTTTGAGTCCAAATCTTGTGGGTTTATGTTTCTTAATGTATAGTGTCTTCGATTTGGTCAGTTTTGAGGTCATAAACGAGCTCTAGAGCAAGAATTGGTCGATTTTAGGTGAAACCCGTCACTTTGTCTTCAGCTTCTGCAGATGAACACGGTCGGGACTGACTCGACCATCGACCGAGTGTGTATGACCCACGGCCGAGTGTGTCTGTGAGAGACCATCGACCGAGTGACTAGACAGTCGTCCGAGTGAGTGCGGGCAGTGAATATTTTACCAAGTGTTGATTTTTAGCCGTTATGCTGCCCGTTTGTGTTTTGGTGATCATGATGTAAATTTTGAAAGTGCATAAGTGTTAAGCAAAAATTTTTAGCGGACACATTTGGGGTTAACGGACAGAAACTATCTTGTGTATATGTTTTTCTCAGGAGAAAAGGAGAAAGAGAAGGTTCAGTGATTAGATAGCTGAATACCTTCTCGTTTGCTGGTAATCGGTGAGTGGGACTAACTGGAGAATATAGTATATAGAAGCATGTTATATTATGATTGCCATGCTTGTTAGATATACTTATTGTTGTGGTTAGTTAATACTTGTGATGACTGCATGTTAGTTGATGCTTGTCTGCTGGAGCCCAGTGTGTCCCTATTGTGTGGTAGCCTCGGTAGGAGAGATAAACCTGCGGGTTGGGTTCCTCTGTGGTAGCCTAGACAGCCGTGGTGTATATATATGTGAATGACGCGTCCGTCGCGTGTGGATTATGTATATACATACGGTGGTGGAGGAACTTCTGGTAAGCCCCAGTCCGATCAGCTGGTGGTTAATGGTTTGGCCGAGCAGCCAGAGTCTCTGTAGACGGCACTTGGGTGATGTTTGTGTGTTAGACTATTGTGACATGATTAGTATAACACTTGTGTATGCTATGGCCTGTAGTTAGTCGTACTCACTTAGCTTCGTGCTAATTCTCCTTCATCTCCTCCCTGCAGGTTATTAGCTTTTGTAGATAGTGCTTTTGGGAGAAGACGGGCATGATGATGTTATGTTTGACAAGATTAACTCTGATGTGATCTTTTATAGTTTAAACTGTGATCTTTTGTAAACTGATTGTAACTACATCTTCTCCGTATAAACATGTATTTTGTAATGACACGTGACACTGTTTGTCTTAGCAATAGTTAATGTTTATATTGTAATTAATAAATAAATGCTTCCGCCACGTATTTTAAAAAAAAAATAGCGGTGTCACAATTTCAATCGGTTTTCCTAGGAAGGGAAGTTTGTCATCGATAGTAAGCTCATCGAAAGGAATAACAAGTTCTTGTTCGGCAAGACACTTCCTTAAGTTTGATACATGGAATGTAGGATGAACGAAGCTCAATTGGGTCGGAAAGTCTAAACGGTAAGCAATGGGTACAATACGCTCCAAGATTTCAAAAGGATCAAAGTATCACGGATAGAGCTTTCTACGTTTATCGAAACGGATTACACCTTTTCAAGGTGAGACTTTTAACGTTAGGCGGTTTCTCACATGGAATTAGGAAGGTTTACGTCTAACATTGGCATGGCCCTTTCGACGACCACGGGCCGTTTTGAGTCTTTTTGGATTTGAACAATTTCTCGGTTGTTTCATGAATGGGTTCGGGTCTGGTGGTTTGCTTGTCACCTACTTCGATTCAACGATTAAGAAAACGACAATTGCGGCTTTATGAGTTTTCGAAAGGTGTAGCGTTAATACTCGTGTGATAATTATCGTTGTAAAAGAATTCGGTTAAAGGCAAAGACTTTTCCCAAGTAGATTTGAAGTTGATAACACAAATTCGTATTATGGTTCCCAAGGTTCGAATCGTACATTTGCTTTTTTCGTCAGTTCGTGGATGACACGCGGTACTTATGTCTAAACGTGGTCCCGAGAATTTTTGTAAGGCACTCCGAAATTTAGAAGTGAAACGAGGATCTCGATCCGAAACAAAGTATATCTCCTTAAGATATATTTTGAACAAGTTTTTGTTTCTCAAGAATTTCGCGCCGCGGAAGATTTATCGGTTTCTGAAAACGTTCGTTAGGACTATTCACCCTCGAGGCGAATACTAGTATAATGTGAAGAGTCTCTCTCTCCATTGAGAATTTAGATAAAAGATTTACTTATACGGAAGTACGAATGTAAGGCGAGAGAAGTTTCCGCCTCGATGTGAGCATAACAAGCATATTGAAGTTCGCCGATAAAACTGTGCAAAAACGAGATAGTATACACGTGTAACATATGTTTGATGTTGAAAGAATTTGCCATTCGTTCGGAAGCATAAGTATGGTTCGACAATAATCGGAGGTGTGTCCCTGGTATAGTTGTTATCAGTATTCTCGGAGTTTTCGGATGTTCAAACAAGAAAAATGAAGTCATGTACATGGCACATGGTGGTGATTAGGTTGATCGAGTCCAACCACCATCACGTGTCATTAGAACTTTGGTATGACTTACCATAATATAACCACGTTGATCGAGTGTCGTTATATTATGCTAACTCATACCTCCATTCCCACATCACTCCATAACATCAAGTTCGTGTAACCGTGAAGATCTAGAATGAACAAAGTGTAACAACGTCTCAAACGTGACTCGTATTGAATCAAAAGAATTAGTGAAACTCTAAAGAAGCGTTCCCCGAGGGAAGTGTATAAATGATTGTTCACGTCAATGCGGTTCAAGTCAAACAATAATGCATTTAGGCACTAAATGAGTAACGAATCATGATAACGAATGGTACGCGACCGTAGTAATAAGTAGTGACGACGATACTCACCTAGAGTAGTGATGGTAGTAACACGAAATGGTAGATAGTAAGAAAAACTGGTGGGAAACCGATAGTAAGTTGAAACGGTGGCGAAAAACAATCTGGGAGACAAAGTTCCCGAATAAGTGTGACTAATGAAGTCGTCGTCATCCTTACGCGTATGAATCTTGAATTTACGTGTGTTACCAGAAAATTGCAGAATACGAGTTCGTATGATGAAAACTTGGTACCATTAAGAGGTTCACCTAAGAATGATTCAAGTAGTCAAGTAAGTGCTATCTATAGTAAATGTATGTCAGAATGCAATGGTTAACTATCCGGTTGTAGTCTAGATTCACTAATGCGTCCTAACAACTCTATCAGACACACTAATGCACATCCTAGTTCCCTACAACCAACGCTCTGATACCATCTGTAACGACCCGACAAAATCGTCATTGACGGCGCCGCTAACTTAGGTCCCGTTAAGTGGTCGTAGTCCCTATATGAGACTCGTTTGACCAAAATTATGTCGCATTCATTTGAATCGCACAAGATTTGCAAAGTTTAGTTTACCAAACGGTTCGACAACAAGTTTAAGTTTACAAAAGTATAAAGTATAAATGAAATAACTTGCGACATAATAAGTTTAAAATCACGGTTGCTATAAATAGCGTATGTATGTAGACAAAAGTTTGAATCCAAAGGTGCTATCACTAGCGTATGTATGTATGTATGCTTGACCCCAAGCAAGAAATCAGAGTGTATGCAAGTATGCTTGACCCCAAGCAAGTATGAGTGTACGCGGAAGCATGTATCAAATAGCCAAGTATGAACCTGAGAAACATATAGAAAACTGTCAACGAAAAACGTTGGTGAAATCAGAGGTGTTTGTAGTAAACGTTGTTTTTGAACCACAAGATTTAGTATTCCCATAACGTTGATTATCAAAATCGTTTGCATTCCAAAAGTATTGTTCGCGAGCACCCAATTATCAAGACTTAACGTTTCCTTCCATAGAACCCTATCACAATAGTGTTAGAACATACACTGTTTCTCGAAAATATATTTCATCCGTAGACGGTAGCGAACCGTCCGAAATGAGGGTTTGTCAAACCCGTATGGCCACACAATATAAGTTCTCGCTTACACCCTGCAAGTGTAACTAATGATAATCGAATTGAGGATTTTTGTTCTAACTCGCTGTGGAATGTTTGTTTCCTTCTACTTGTGTTCAAAGTATCAAAATAAGTAGTACAAAATGTAACAAAGTATATGTTCCTCAGCCCACGATTTAAAAGTATAAAAAGTTGTTGAAAAGGTGGGACTATGATCTCACCTCGAGTGCACGAGTATAAATGTACTTCACAAAGTAAACGTGTGCATGAAAGTTGCTTAGCCTTGACCTAAACAAGTAAGTTGTATCAATTAACCGGTTACGATACAAGGTCGGGCGAAATTTGTTCGATTAGTCCTATGGCTCGTTACGACTCGATTATGTAGCACGTGAATCATGTTGTCAAGTTTCATGCAAGAATCAAGTATAAAATACGATTAAAACGATTTCATAAGTGTTTGGTTAAGTTTGACTAAAAGTCAAACTTGGTCAAAGTCAACGGGGTCGGGTCGGGTATCCGACAATTTTTTCATGATGAGAAAGTATATATAAGCATGTTGGCCAAGTTTCATGTTAATCGGAGTTACGAGTAAGCGGGGGTGAAAACGTAAAAATCAAAAGAATTTGGGACAGACCAAAATGGCGCGCCGCTCCATTTAACTGTTCAGCAAGTCTGACAGTTTTCACACTCAAGCACGAATCTAACTTCAAACAATCATAACTTGTGAACCGTAAACATTCAAAACACGTATCTTATATTGTTAGAAAGGTATTTTGACAAGGAATACAACTAAACACATTTCATCAATCAAATCCATCATTAACAACAATGAAAAGCTCATCAAATGATCATTAAACGTTCAAAATCAAGGTTTCAAGTTCACAAAAACGCATTTCTTGACTCGGGAATCCAATTTACACATACGATACGCCGTTTTGAAGGTAATGAAACATACATGGAAACTAAACACTTATCAACAACATTAACAAGCATTCGATGCATCAAAAGTTTGTTTTAAGTTTATCAAACCCTAACCAAAATTCACAAACTCATTAATCATGTTCTTGAAGTTTTCTTAATCAACCTACACATCAAAATGAAGCTAGTGATACTAGTAACACAATTAAAACATGAACTTTAACATTTAAACAACATTTAATCCTCCAAAATCAAAGATTAAGCACACCCATTTCAAATGTTCATACTAGTTACTCAAAACAACAAATCGAGCAAATAAATCATATATTCATGCTAGACACGAGCCATAGACACTAACTAACACCATTTCAAGTATATAAAACGAATTTAGAGAAATCCAGTGTTTTTAGAAAGTTACCCAAACTTGATGAAATTGGTACCAAAATGTAGAGGATGAAGAGAGGATCACGTAAATGTAATTTGTTTTGATGTTTGCTTCTCTAATCGGATTTAGATGATGATTGAATTGATTGAGAGAAAAAGAGTGTTCTTGAGCTAGAGAGAAAAAGGGAGAAGAGAGGTGAAGTGAATGAGTGGTGATGGTGGGGTTTGACTAGTTGACCTAGTCAACTAGTTAGGCCCCTTTGCAACTTTGGTCCCTCAAGTTTCAAAGCGGGTGCGAGAATTAACCAAACGAATAATTTAAAAAAACGCTCGAGTGAACGAGTGATGTTATAATTAAATAACGGGAATATTATGAACGTTAGCCAACGGAAAATACGAATTTAAATAACGAAAGATATTATTTTTTAAAAAAAAAGACAGTGTTAAAAATAAATTTAACGGAAAAATGCGGGATGTTACAGGTACTAACCACAAAAGTCACACAAACCTTAGGTACCAACGACGCAAATTTTAAACTTTAGGTGTTGTGATGAAAATGATTACAAACCACGGGTACCAACGGCGTAATTGTTTCCTAATACAATCTAATTAACGGAATATATAAAAATTGGCCCTTATAAAAACTAATTTTTTAATACACATAAAAATTTAATATTACTAAAAATAATCAACAAACAAAATATTTATAAAAAAACAGCATTAAATTGTTTTATTCTTAAATAGTTGTAATCTCATTATATTTAAACTATTTTTTAAATAAAACGACACTCGTAACTTTTTTATAAATAAAATTGTTGCAACTCTTTCAACTCATATTCTCTAATACATATATATAAAATTATCAGTTCATTTTATAGAATTATTAGTTCATTTTATTCGTACTTTCATATATACCCATATAGAACATATACATACATATACGATACACACACATGCTACCGATACATACAAAATCATGAACAAGTGATGAAATCGTGCCTTGCTGCTGCTGCTGCTGCTGCTGCTGCTACTACTACTACTACTACTATTATGTAATAAATGACAAAAATAAAGAGAATAACATTAAAAAAACCATTCATCAATAGAATAAAATTAACCAAAAAGATACAAACAGTAAAACAAAAACAACCAAAACTAACTAGCGAAAATGCTTAACAATAGTAGAAATAAGAATCCTAAAACAAAAACTAAAGCCAAACATAAAACGTAACGTAAAGCTCAAAACCACTAGAGAAAACAAATTCAACACGTCAAAAAGACTAAATAACAGGATACCAGACAAACTCTTCTATTCCTTTTATATAAGCGTCAACTTTTTCTAACTTAGAGCCCGATGATTCTTGATCTTAAACTTCTTATTCTTCGTGTTAATGAGCTAGCTTCCTTTCATCGCTAACGAACCTAATTGAAATGCCATCAAAAGAAGAAGATGCATCATGAGTACCTTACACATCCGTCTCACAACCAACAACCTCGACACCCTCATCTGTGAAACACAAAGACTCGGAAGCCATTGAACCCTTAGACTTAACGTTATTATTCTAGTAAGAAAAGAGAAGCCAAAGAATATTTTAGGACAATTAACCAAGTATTAGGTAAACTATTTAATTTTTGTTTTCTATACGCACATGGTAGAAACATTAAATTGTGGACGTGCTCCATGTATAGTGCTAGTGATAATTAGGGCCTTATTGTTATAAACTCGTAAAATAGTCACAATCGAACTTTTCTAATTCTGTTTTCACACTAGCTTTCATTAGGAAATCGATCGATCAATTGATCAACCGCGTATTAGAACGATGTTCTTTGAGTGGAGAAACTTGAAATCGGTAGGTAGTGCACATGCGTACACAATGTACATGTCACATCACGTGACCCATATGTTATCTACATTCGTATTATCGAAAATCTCTTGTCAAATATTATGATAAATAAAAACGATAGTAGACATATTTACCTATAGTGAATTCAATTTTTTCTAATAAATATATGTAAATGATATATTAAAAAATAAAGATTAATGCGAGACAGTGGACTTAATTTTAGTTTGATATATATATTTATATTTATAGTATGTACAGAATTCCATATAATGTATATCAATATATTTATAATTTTAGTTTGATATATATTTATACATTATATTTATATAATGTATATAAATATAATATAATATATTTATATTATGTGTTTTTTTTACAGTAATACTTATTTGATATTCCTTAAGTCTCAATTTAATAGTCTCGTTCTATTTGGATATTCAAAATTAATAGTCCACTTTATAGTATATAAAAATAATGAGATAATGTTCTTTTATATCTTTATTTTATGCATGTAAAATAAAATTATAGATAAAATGTAAAGGGTAAAACAGTAAAGTAATTAAAAAGTATAGTGTGATAATAACATATATTAAACTGCGTGTCATTTTGTCGGTGGACTATTGAATTGAGATAGAGAGAGTATTTGATAGGAACTTCTCAAAAGTGAGACAAAAATAAGGCAAGCGATTGAATGGACATGAGGTTATCGCATATGGAAGAATCGGAATCAAAATTTATTTAAGAACAGGTGTTGGAATGTTCCGGTGACACTAAATAAAGTTCAAGCGAAAAGTTTTGAATGAAATTCGAGGATAATCAAGAAAAAATATGTTGATTGGCTTTCGTGGAGTACTGAACCTGGAGGGTTGATAGCTTCACGAATTACATACGGGACTTCTAGTTGCTTTCTCAGCATCCTACATTGCCTGTGATGATTGATTAAATCATATATTCGTGTTATTTGGTTCATGAGTTATATTTTGCCCAGAGTTCGTGTAAGAGTAGTTACACTATATGTTAAGGGGCACAACGAACCTTATCATTGAACCACGACGACAACAATCCCTTGTGCCACCGTTGTCAATAGCATCGTGGTGATAGTTGTGGGGCGAACAACAAAAATGACAACCGGGAAGGGGGTAATGTTATTGGCAAGCTCATTTTTTCACTTCTTTATTAAACCAATACCAATTATATTTTACCACGTTACAACAAGTAATAAAAATCTTGCTTTTCAAGAAAATAAAATAAAAAGTACTTATTAGATAATGTAATAACTGTACAAATCACACGTCATATAACACACACTTTGTTCACAGTTGTTTTTACAAGCTTTTGTAAAATATGAAGTTTTTATTAATTTTTCACACTTATAATTGTAGATTTATTGCATTTATCAGTGTATAATATCATCAAATTCACATTTAATTGTAAGAAAAAAGATTGACACTCAAACCACTTATTACAGTGACCGTAACGTGTAGTCAAATGTGATACTTTTTGAAGGAGAGAAGAATCAGTGACATATCAATGCTAAATTTTGAAATTGTGTTATGTAAGTGCTAAATTTTAGTAGGTCTATCCCACCTTATTTTATTTATTTATTTATTTATTATGAATAAATAAAATAAAGAATTAACATCCATTAATTTAAAATATTACAAACCACAAACAAACAAACTACATAAATTAAGATTCATAAAAAATACATAAATGAAATTCTTAAATATAAAAATTAAAATTCTTAAACATATTACATAAATTAAAATTCATTCATAACACGAAAGTTTGGAGGAAAGTGTCAATTATGCTCGACAAGATCATCCCTTAAATGATAGTGCGCTGTCTGTATTGTATTTCACTAGTATTGTTTCCCGATCTCTTTCTCTATCTCTAACACGTTAGATAATGTCGATGGTTCAGTAAGCATTTCTTTCTTAAATCGATAGCGAATCCATTGTTTTCTTGTACCACGTTGTGTACAATTATTACGTAAGTGTGCATTACCCATCTCATCTTCTTCACACTCAAAACTCGAGAATGTGCCTTCAATATAGCAAGCAAACCTTGCAACACCCCAAAAGTTTTCTCAAAATTTTATTCAGACACTTGCTTGAAATCTCGTAAATTTGGCCAGTGGCTCGTTAGTATGACACTAAAACGAAAACATCTCAGAAAATATTCGGCGGATACTTACGTGTCTCCGAAAAGTAATCCTCCAATAATCGTTGATTCACAACACCACGCTCCCTCGGGTACGTGAGGCTTGTGGTTGCGAAAACTAACCCACGTAATTTTGAATGAAATCCATTATAATTCGTCTTCGTTTTTGAAGCGAAAATTAAAATGTATGAATTCTTTATATAATTTTTCTGAATAATCTGTAGTCTGTAGATTAAAAGAATAGTAGGAAAAAAAGAGAGGTAACTGTGTATAAAATGAGAGAAAATGTGTTATTTATAATCGTAGCAAGTGAGTTTTTGAAAAAAGTAATAATAGTAAAATAAAGTGTCCATTGTCAAATGACTATATAACCACAACCAATCAAAACACACTAAATGGAATCTCACGCCCTTTTCTGCTCGTTGGAAACAAACTGACGACCTCATGGCTTTGTTTTGACGCCTTAGGATGAAATTTGATGTCATTTTCACACCTCGTAAGACGAGTTGCATGTAACGGTGGAAGTAACTCCCGTTACTTGCATCCGTGGCAAAAAGAAACGCTCAAATTCCTCCGTAATGGTGTGTCACTTGGTGGCGTTTTTGGGTCTTGCGTTTCTTTTCAACACCAAAAGTAACTCCCGTTTCTTTTTTCTTTTTTATTATTTTAAAAATATTATTTTTACCTCCTTTTAATACTTAACTCAATTATATTTTAACACATCATCACAAAACTCCTAACTAACACCAAAAAGAAACACTACCACTACTCCATCCGAAAAAGAAACACGGCCTAGTCATCCAAAAAGTGCAAAAAGTCCAGCGACATCACAAGTAACACCACTCACCGTTACGAATAGTCTAATGGGTGGTCTTGGTTGTGTACAAACACAAATTTAATTTAATTACATTTAAAAGTGAGGAAATTTGTTACATATCATATCTTAACATTTTAAGTGTGATTAAATTTATAATTGTACTCACAAATAAGTGTACTTTTTTTCTTACAATATTATATGTGGAAGTTTGACGAAAGTTTACACTCGTAAATGTAACAAATTTACATCTAATTATAAATGTGAGTAATTTAACAAAAATTTCATACTTTTTAAAAGTGTGTCAAAATGTATGTAAATAAATGGTATATTTGTTGGAGTCTTATCATAAAAAATGAGTGTCACATGAATCGAATACGCAGAATATATAGCATTCAAGGCTCGGTGTAGGTGGTACGCATAACTATATTTTAGTGTTTGTCAATCGAAACAAGATTATATAAACGGGGAAAAGCGGTTAGTAAATATGATCATTATGCTTTTAAATTATCGTTAAAAGTTTTCATCAAAACTTACGTACTCATTGCACTAACATAAATTAAATAAATTAAAGCTATTTAAAATACAATCAAACCTTTTAGTAAATGCACAAGTGATCTAAATAAAACGTCAATTAATTAATAATTCAAACAATTAGAGTGTATCTAAATCTAAATCTAATTATGGGTTGTGTTGGATATCCATTTATATGTGAAGTCTGAAGTGGACGACTATGTGTATGTAGGGTCATTATTATGACTCTTTTTGTATTTTTAGCCATTTGAAGTTGTACACTCCTGGAAATCACCCTACCCAATGCCTATAAATACCCATCCATTTTCATGCAAACTACAAACAACTCACTACTCTTTTTTATATTATCAAACATGGGTGTTCACAAAGTTTCGAGTGTTGTTTTTTTGGTGCTATTAGGTTTGGGAATTAGTGCGGCTACTAGAGCTCTCTTGACTTATGAAGAGAGTAGCCACTATGGTGTAGATGGAGGTGGTGGTGGAGGAGGAGGTGGTGGTAGTGGCGGTGGCGGTGGAGGAGGTGGTGGAGAACATGGTGGTGGATATGGTGGTGGAGCTGGTGAAGGAAGTGGTGCAGGGTATGGTGGTGGGGCTGCTGGAGGTGGAGGAGGAGGTGGTGGTAGTGGAGGTGGTAGTGGTGGAGGAGGAGGAGCGCATGGTGGCGGTTATGGTGGTGGAGAAGGTGGTGGGAGTGGTTCGGGATATGGTGGTGCCGCAGGTGGTGGTTCTGCAGGTGGTGGTGGTGGAGGGGGACATGGAGGTGGTGGTGGTGGAGGTGGAGGAGCTGGTGGTGCTGGAGGAAGTGGATATGGTGGTGGTGGTGGTGCCGGTGGTGGTGCGGGAGGATCTCATGGTGGACATGCAGGAGGTGGTGGTGCCGGTGGTGGTTCAGGAGGTGGAGGTGGTGGTGGTGCTGACGGATATGGAGGTGGTGAAGGAGGTGGTGAAGGTGGTGGTCATGGTGGCTATATGCCTTGATGTGTTTTTAACATGGACAATGAGTATGAGTGTTATTATTGATAATAAGTTTGGAACAAAAACATTTGTCATATGGACTAATGTTATTTAATGAAAAATTGATGCACTTAAGAGCATCATCATGAATTTGTAACGTTAATTCAAGTGTTTATTAATATAAGTGTTGGTGTATTTTCTCTAACAGATATTATTATTTTAGTTAATATAAATTATAATTATAATTATTATAATTATAATTATAATTATAATTATAATTATACTTATAATTATAATTATAATGGGTTATTTTGCTTACACACTCCTAGCGTAAATCACTAAGAAGGCGAAAACACGGGCGAATATTGTCGTAAACAAAATACTACCACGTTGTATATATTTTTGTAGCTTGATCACTAGCCCACAAAAATTTATATACTTCATGAAAATGTTCACTAAATTTTAGATTTATTCAATTATACTATTAAACTTACCAAATACATTAAACTTTATCTATCATCTATACTGTTGGGTCATAACCACTTAATCAACATAAGTGAATATTGTGTTGGTTAGGTGCTTAGGGATAGAAATGGAAGATTGTGTAGAGGATTTAAATACAATTCTTAGGGTTCATTCATAAACAAGTTAGTCATTGCAAAAATGGAGTTCAGGGAAGTCTTTTTATCATCTCATTCTATAACAAACTCCATTTGCAAATAATACTATTATTTTATCGCTTTTAATTTATAATTTATTGCGGGCAAGACATAAGAGTCATAACCTATGGTATATGTAGTCTTCAGAGGATTTACTCAATGAATATCTTCTAACTCCGCAATGAGCATCGGCAAAAGCAAAAACACAAATCAACTTACTACTTGAATTTGAATTGTATTTTTTTATCAAATATAAACTGGATCTGAAAATATTTCTCTCCCGCAATGATACCACGTGTAGACTTTAATCCATAGCTAGAATCATAAAATGCAAGAATTAAAGTAAAAGTGATAAAATGATATTATTTGCATATGTGAGATTGTTACAAAATGAAATGATTTCATAAAAACTTTCTTAAACTCTATTTTTGCAATGGCTAGCTTGTTAACAAATGAACCCTAAGATGTTGAAAAAATTAATTTCCCCCGTGACCACGGATGTTTACCCACGATGACAGCGGACTGTTGTAAAGCGGTAGTTTCCCTGAAATTAGTCGGCTCGCAAAACTAGTAAAAACCATGTTATACAAAAAAAAAATTGTATTTAAATCCCTTGTATAACACAGTCACACACATTTTTTTCTAGTCCTAACCACATAAGAAACACAATAGTGACTTTTGTTGACCAAGTGGTTATGACCCAACACTTACTATCACCAACCAAATTATGGTACGTGGGTTGTCGATGGTTTCGAGTGGTGATTTTGAGGGTTTTCAAGTCGTGGTGTTAGATGATTAATGTTAGTTTTTAGGTTAGAGGTCAATATGGTTGGTGGTCTCAAGAGGTTCTTAGATGGTTTTATAAAGTCGTTTTAGGTGTTTTATGGTGAGTGGTTTTTGTATCGTTCAAAGTTGTAGGATGTTTTGGTTGGTCGTTTGAGTCGATATTCCCGAGTTATCTTGGGTTTTTTTCCATGTGGTTGTAGTTCGTCTCATTAGCGATGGTTTTAGTAGTCTCGAGTGATTTATATGTTGTCCCATACGACGGTTCAAATGGTCATTTGTGGTGTGATGGGTTTAGAGGATGGAGTACTTGTTGAATCCTTGAGTTGATGTTTAATGTTTTGTAGATTTGTTCCAGGGTTGTTTTATACTAGCTAGTTCATTTAGTCAGATGCTACGTGTGAGATTGTTTTCAAGTTTGAGATCAAGATGTGTGATTGTTTTGATAGGGATCTAAGCTTCGTCTTATTTTTTTATAAATCAAAGGGTTGTTGTGTTTATTGTTTTGGGATCGATTTAACGGGTCAAATCAATTGTTATACTCAATATCTTGTGCGAAATTCACGATGTTAAGTTTACTAACTAATAAACTTTAATACGATATCGATTTACACTATGGAATGAACGTTTTGATATAATTAATCGATACTTAGAGTTGCAATATGAATATGAACAACTTGAAACAAGCATAAGTCCATAAAAAATTAATAACCAAAGTCTTTAGATAATCAAATGTCTAAATTACAATAAACGTGATAAAGAATTAATGAACTAGGGACTTATGCACTAACAGCTATAATGGTTGGAGACTTTGAAAATAACTATCTGTGTTACTTATTGTATATTACGAGTATATAAAGAGATATAACAACTTATGGCCTTTCGAGAAGCCTTCTTATGTCCCGGTTAGGTTTATGATTTCTAGTGAGGATGGGTTTGCAGAAAACCTACAAGTATGTGAAAGCGGTGACGTCATGTAGACACACATCATCATTCTTTTTTGGCAATTATTAAAATTATATTACCTTTCTTGATCATTTTCGTATATTATAATACTTTTTTGGACATTTTGACCATTAAATATTTATACATTTATTAGTTTGATTTAGATCCATAATTGAATTTAAACTGGAGCTTAATGTAATTACGAGCCCGAAATTAGTGCATGATAATTATAAGTGCGATTGTGAACTACTAATCCGATTAAAGTGATTGTAACTAAATCACAAACTCGATTTGGGTAATCGATATTCACAATTGGGTGCTTAATTAACTGTTAATCGAACTCGTAACATCACATTAAACTTTAGTTTAAATTTAATATGGGATTTCAATCATAACTATAAATGTATGAATGTTTAATAATCCAAGAGTCCGATACGAAAATTACTATGAAAGGTAATGTAAATTTTATAGTTACCAGAAAAGGAAGACGATGTGGCATCTACGTGGCGCATACATGATGATGTGGGTGTCATATTACCCATATGTCATTTAAATTGTAATCCTTTTTAACAAAAATTGAAAAACACATTACCTTTAGAGCATATGAAAAGATCATATTACTTTTATTGGCAATTTAGACAATTTACTTTACTTTTTCGGGCATTTACGCTTTTATTAATATAATACTCCATCCGTCCCTAATTTACTGTCCATTACTTCATTTTGGGATGTCTCAAATTAATTGCTCACTCCCACAAATTGAAAAGAATCCATAAATAGAATAGAATAAGAAGATTAAGTTTTATTATGCCACTAGACCGTTTGTATCGGGGTTGATCCAACCCGGTTGGATCCTATGTGGCAAAGAGGCAATGCCTCATTTCATCAGTATCGATGTGTTTGATTGGCAATTTGATCCGTGTTGGTTGAAATGCATCGGAAGCAGCAACGCACGTTGCTTCAATTTTAATAATTTTATATTAATTTAAATATATTATTTTTATCCTTTTTTAATATTCATCCAATTATATTTACCGCATTATAACAATACTCATAACCCACACCAAAAACCAATACAACCAATACTCCACATCAAAAATCAACACATCCTAGTCCGCAAAAAAGTGCAAAACGTAAGCAACACGAACCCACAACACGAGTCACCACTACAAATGGTCCTAATGTATGTGGATAACATTAAAGAAAAAAGAAAATGTAATGGTAAAATTGGAAAGTAAACAGAAAAGTATAGTACTTTTATGACATTTCTTTAAACTGTGTTTTTTTAGAAGATAATTAATATGAGCGAATACAGTAATATAATACTCGTATGATTTTTCTACCATTTCTACCTTCTCAAAAAACATTCATATTTTCATATTTCAATCTTATGTTTTGTCAAAGAAGTCGGCCAACCAATCAAAGGTACGTCTTGGGGTTCTTGAAGAGTCCCAATCATGGTACCAAAATGAACCAATCGTATATTATATTGATTGTATATTTTATTGACACTAGTAGTGGAACTAGCACTTTTGTAACCTAACCAAACCAAATAAATTATGTTTGTTATCACAAAATAGCCTCTATTTCTACTATCTTTTCATATACTACAGAAATGTAGCATTAAAGCCGACACTAATATGTGCTCCAATCCAAATCATGGTATTTATTTTCGGCTTGCACATGCCTTAACTTGTAAGTGGAGATGTTTGAAATTTTGGCTTCACTCACTTTTTCTATATGTAGATAATTGTTGATAACTTAAAATTATAACTTTGATGTCTACTTAATTTTTGGGTAAAATATTATCATGTACACGAATGTTGGGTGCAAATATATATCGAATATCATGCTCATGTGCATATATTTATCTATATATCAATTGGTAACATGGCAACTACTGTTCAAATTTCAACATAATGGATCCGAGAGACCAAATTTCACCATGGTGGTTGTAGAATTTTTCACACTTGTTAAGCAAACATTGATCTAGATAACTATTAGGGATTGGCAGAGACAACAATCAAACTAAAAATACACTCGTTAGCAAAATAACAATCCATACAAGCCTTGTGTAATTGAATTACATCTCACATGCAACAAACGGATGAGAAAAGTTAAAAAGATAAGTAACGAACTCGACACAATAATTTACGTGGTTATATCGGATCTCAAAACACATTGAAAAAGGTTTAGTCCACGCCTCCACAGCTACAAACCATATATTTTTCTTTATATTCAACTTGGTACAATGTTACATTGAGACTAAGGGGTTTATTTATAGTGAAACACAAAATTTAAAGCCTTTAACGTTTTCTAATTCAACACAAAAACTTGTGAAAGATCGTAATCTTGTTCCTCGTGTAAATGTGGCCTCAAGCAAACTTAGCTCCTAAGTTACCTCGATTTTCTTTCCTTTCGCTCTAGCTTCACAACTCCTAGCAATCTCACACTTAAAGATTGAACAAAACTCCAACTTAGATTTTCATTTCATGTTCGTCGAAAACCCTATATGTACCGGCAATCAAACATAGGACATGCCCGCTATAATTGCGCAAGCTGACAGACTTTCAATAAAGAGTCACTTAATCGAAAATCAACAACCTCAACTCTTAAATTTAAAGACACCCGCTGCAACTTATGATCATGATTAGAAACTCTTTTGATATCACCGAACAAGGCATTTAAAAAAGCCTCACTGCTAGGCCCGGTTTTTTACGGGAAAGAAATTCTTTCGACACCAATAATCGCTAAGCTATACCAATTTTAGTTATGAAAGGAACTACTGATATATATATATATATATATATATATATATATATATATATATATATATATATATATATATATATATATATATATATATATATATATATATATAATGTAGATGACATGATGACTTCTCAACTTATATTTACTCATGCACGGAGACCAAATCACACAGCTCAGAGTCCATTCCATTTCCCAACATTACATTCATGTCTATTTCATTTCCCAACTTGATTACGCAAGATTTCAAACAAATTCATACGTATTACGGAGTAATAACTATCTGAACTTTCATTTCTCAAACTACATTAAAAGAAGTTTCAAATTAGCTTATTAATAATTGATATTCATCCCTTAAATCTAGCAAAAACAATTAAACTTTTTTCTAAAAAAATAAATAAGCTCATCCCAGAATCCCTTAAAAAGAAGAAAAAAAATGTCACGTGGCAAACCGGTGTCTTAAAGTCCGGTTTGCCATGTCACTCTGCCATGTGGATAAAGTTAATAGAAACCGAACTTTGGAACACCGATTTGACCAAACCTTTTGTAAAGTTTTTTTCAAAATTTCTAGTTTTGTAAACATGTTACCAAATATTACTATTTCAAAAAAAAAAAAAAAAATCATATTGCCATAACTATACGTTTATTGATGATATTACAACGGGTTAAATCTTCTTTAATTATATATACGTTACATGCGTTATAAAAACTGATCTCAAATTGCAATATAATAAGTGGTTAAAAGAGTAATGATATATCCTCCAATGTCTTCCTCTTAATTATCATCGTATCCAATTGAAATATTGATATTTGGTTAGATCACCAAATCATAGGAGGGGGAAAATTAGTACGTAACACATGTATCATTAGGATGATTAACTGATAGAATAGTATGATTAGGTACGAAGAAAAAATCTTTTTCCCGTTTTAAAATAGGGCATGAAATTGATCAATACATGAAACATATTATTCAAATAAAGATTCACACAACCCGACCAAGAATAAGATCGTTTGAAGAGCCAATCTCGTATGCCAACTTCTAATACTCCCTAGTAAACTTAAACTACAACAATATAGCAAATGGATATAATGTTTGTGGAGGAAGGACCGAAACCTGCCAGGTGCCCCTTCTATGTTCGACCTCTGTTTTTGTCTTTTCAGTGCATAGAAGTTTAAAGAATCTTCACAATGGATGACATGTTTAATGTAACAATAATGGATGAAATTTTATGATCATCACAAAAATTATGATTTCATTCTTCTTTTATATATATGATGATGATGATAAATAATGTATCGCATTGCACTTTAAAGATATACGTTTGATTTGGAACAAAATAAACAAGCTGAAAAATAAACAGGCTAGACTTTTGGTATATAAAGGATTGATAGATTATAGATTATATTAATAACAATGAACATATCAAATTACCAATACATGAACACTTGCAGCAACATAACAATTTGTTGCAAGCATCTACAGAGAGATATTAATCATATCATATATCATATTATTCATAAAAAGATTTCATTAATCATTAATTGACAATTATTCATTGATTTATTCAAGGAATATAACCACCATGACCACCACCTTCACCACCCCCACTCCCACTACCGCCTCCATGCTCACCTACACCGCCACCACTTCCACCGCCCCCTCCCGAGCCTCCACCATCACCTCCTCCACTATATCCACCATACGACCCTCCGGCACCCCCTCCAGCTCCACCACCACTACCGTATCCACTTCCTCCTGCTCCTCCAACGCCATCTCCTCCACCACCGCCACCACCATGTCCACCTCCACCACCAGCACCCCCAGCACCACCATATCCACCACCTATCCCACCTCCTTCTCCTCCACCATAACCACCACCATGTGCTCCTTCTCCCCCTCCACCGCCACCTCCACCTCCACTACCACCACCACCTCCAGCTACTCCACCACCATAGGCTACCCCACCATGTCCACCACCACTTCCACCTCCTTCACCGCCACCGGAACCACCATCTGACGCTCCTCCTCCACCTCCACCACCCCCTCCGGTACCACCACCTCCACCGCCTCCTGCAGCTCCACCTCCATACCCTTCACCACCACCTTTTCCAGCCCCACCACCATATCCAATCCCATGCTCTCCTCCTGCCCCATAACTACCACCTCCTCCACCACCACTACCCCCTCCACCACCCCCACCCCCACCACCAGCTAAACCACCATGAATGTAAGAACTACTCTCTTCAACACTCAAAAGAGCTCTAGTAGCCACACCAATGCCCAAACCTAATAATACAAAGAAAATAACACTCAAGACTTTGTGAGAAGGCATTGTTAATAAGAATGAGTATGACTTGTTTGTAAATTTGCATGAAATGGGTTCTATATATTATATATAGGCATCCATTGTGTAATGTGGTATCTAATCCTAGTGGGCTAACACATGCAAAAAGAAACATCCTTCCGTTATGACCCTACTTAGTGGTCCGGTTCATCCATGCCCAACTACAGATTGTTTTCTTGTAGCTAATGTGCTTTTGCTGTTTCCCACATTTTGATTGTTCTATATCTCATTATCATTTTACATAATCCCTAACTTACAATTGGAACATAGCTTTCAAATCTGTAACTTTTGAGGTGAAAAGTGCAGTTTATTACAGCAGTGATCCTCAAAATGTGGTACAAAAACTATTTGGATTTGGATTCACATGATAAGAAAGCAAAATGGTGTTGGAAACACGGACCAAATATGGCCCATAAGACCACCCATGTAGCCATGTGTAATACAAACTCAACCACTTCCACATTACCCTTATACACTAATCACCACCACAGTTTTACAAAAAAAGGAAAAAAAAAAAATTAGGGTTCGCCTCTGCTGCTCGCACCAGCGACTCAAGCGATTCATCTTTCTCTCTGATTTCTGCTGACTGATTCGTTGAAATCGTGTACAGATGGTTACGTATTCTACGATTTTACTCCGATTTTCTTCCAATCGATTGGAGATACAGTCAAGTCTTCGTGTCATCTGTTACAAACCCAGATTTTTTCGGTGATTCCTTTGGATCTAGCGAAGTTGTTAGCCGCTTATCTGTTTTTTCTGATTCATTATAATTGATCCAGATACGGGTGAAAATCTTACCGCCATAGCCGCCACCGTTGTAACCAACATTGCGACAATCTGAGATATTTCTGTCCTTCCAAGCATTAGAAGGTATTGTCTACTATTTTTTACTTAAGTAATAACGTCGCAGGGCTAAAAAAAATTTCGTTGTTGATTTTATGGATTTTTTTTTTTTTTTTTTTTTTTTGGGTTAGGTTTTGCACCAAATATGCTTGGAATCTGTTGCAATGGTGTGGTAGGTAGTTGTCGTGGTTTGCATTAAACAACCAGTTTCGTTTACATTTGTTCGTTTACTGTTATGCACTTTGGTTATTATGATGGATGTTTTGATATACGAATGCTTGAAATTGTGGCTAATGTTTTATGATTTGCAACTGTTGCTAGATTTTTTTTCAATTGTGGGTTACGATCGGAGAAAATGAGTTGTATCTTGGCAAGGCAACTGAGTTGAAGCCATGGAATCTCATGTACTTCTGGATGATAAACAATAAGTTGTATGTTGGCAGCCTTATATACTAATAGACACCCGATTTTTGGTCGTTTTGATCAAAAAAACTCTAATAACGACATTCTGATGATGAATTGAAAAGCATATAGTTTTCTCGCAATGGAATAGATATGTCATATCTTGGCAGGGCAAACAATTAGTTGCAACAATGACGATTTATTTTTCTTTGCTTTGAGCTATTACAATGGGAGGCTGTGATGATAAATTTGTGGCAGCCTGATTGAGTAAGGAGAATAAATTGCTACTATATTGGCAGGGGTTAGCACTATGGCGTGGCGTGGCAACCTACAAGTTGCAGCCATGGAGTGGCGTGGCAACTTAGGAGTTGCAGCCAAGGCGTGGCGGGCGACTTACGGGTTGCAGCCATGACATTTCATGTTCTCTTTGCTTGGATGTATGCAAATTACTGAGCCTCGGTTATCTTTTTCCTTATTTGATACTATTTGTTTCAAATTAAATTTTACTGTTACTGTGTGCATACACCTTTTTTTTTTTTTACTGTTGATGCGTTCTTACCAAAAATGAAAACCCTTTTGAGATTTCAAACCCATCCCTATATATAAATAACACTACTTTTTTTTTTTTTTAATTTTTTTTTTTTTTTTTTTGTTATTTTATAAGAACTGACAATTTGATGCATTAGTATGATGTAGATGTTATACAATACTTACTACCCTCTTAAGGAGAGCGATTGACATAACTATTTTTTTTTTCATTATATGTTTTGTATCTGATGAAAATGATGTCAAATTGGGTACTTCTCTTGATGCATTATCTGTGGAGGATGAAAATGTTGTGGTTTTTAATGATTCTGACAGTGCTGGGTACCTTTCAGAGGTTAAATCTTATCTTTAGTGCGCTTTTGTTAGTTGATCTATAAAATATTTTACACGTTTTTTTTTGTGTGGTTAAACATAATAGGATCCAAGCAGTGAAAACTGTCACGGGAAATGGCACGGTTTTGCATACCACATGTGCAGGTGATGTTTTGCCTGATTTTAGTTACTACGTCCGCTATTTGCTACACTCACAGCTTAAGGTATTTTCATTGTGTTATTTCAGTGATGTACATTAGGTAACAAAGATATACGGCAGGCATCATGTACCAGTAGTGGCTAAATATGTTGGTTGTTTTATACCATATACATATTGGGTAAAGATTGCCACCTACGTGTGTCACTACATTTCGTTAGTAATGTTGGCCCAAGTGTGCGACTACTTCTGTGTTTCAGGGTCGTTTGCTGTTTCTACTGTTGGTCCTTCGAGTGCTGCAGGTCATTAAATTTTTATTACCTTTTGCTTCATTTTCATATTAGCCTTACACTTTTGTATAAATCATATGAGAAACACACCCTAACACAACACATCTTTATAATTGCAGCTGTTTCTACCTTTGTGTTGTATTAGTGTGTATTTCTAAAAAGGATACTTTTGTATGGTCCTTATACTTTTGTTGTGTACCATTTTATTATTAATAACTTCGGTAATGTGATCAACTGAATTGGTTTGGTTATTAAATATTAAATTATTTGAATTTGGTAACATCGTCAATTAGATTAGTTTAAGTAACAATTTTCATATTACGCTCACTATTATAAAAAAGTATGATGGAAAAGTTATAGTTTTGTACCAACATATCCATTTATTTGAATTTTACATGTTTTCATTTGTCTAACATTTTTGTATTACCCAGGTTTGTAACAATTGAAAATTAACGAGTGTTTGGGATTGATAAGAATAGAAGATCATTTCCACATATTCTCATTAGAGATGACAAAATGGTTGGGTCAGTTTAAGACGCGCAACTTAAAAGAGGTGGGAATATGGTCGAGTCAGGTATGTCACCATCTCCCGTATCTTAATACTTCTAAAACAGTCGCAACAAATATATTCTATTTTATTGCTTTGTGGCGTCAATTCAGAATTGAATTTAATGAATCAGTTCGTGTGTGGGTTACTACATTGAAGTTGGATTACTCAAGGATGTGATGACCAAGGTATGTTGACATGTGTGTATTCATATAATTCTTTTGCGAATCAGTACTGTCTGAGTTCTTCTTCTTATTGTTTTTGTTATTGTTATAGATTTGTGGTGGTGGGTCTTAAACTCTGCACATTTATTTTGCTTTTCACTAAGCTTATTGAGCGATTGTTCACTAAGGAAGAGATTCGTATTCTGATGGTGAGTCTAGATGCAACTGGTAAAAACACAATTTTGTACAAGCTCAAATTGAGTGAAGTTGTCACCACTATTCCTACTGTTGGTACACTCATATATTAATACAACTAAGCTTGGACTTTGAGTTTATATCACTTTGTGCATTAATCAAAGAACCTACCTGTATAGGTTGTATTGTAGATTGAATTGTATGTCGTGTAAAGTGTTAATTATAGGTGGTGAAATGGCCATGAACTGCGCTTTCGTAAGCGGGTCAAAATGGATGCAGGTCACCATGATAGCGGTGCTATCCGATACGGTATTTTGGGCTAACGTGAGGTGTTTGACGTATAAAATTAGATGAAGGAGGAGATTCTGATTTGCTTATAAGGAAGCCGTCGTAGCCCCCAACTCAAGTGCAACAGTTTTTACTGCAACCCGTTCTTTTTGCCAAGTGTACATAGAATTTTGATTATGATTACCTTTAAACCAGCTTGCCATATACATTACACCATATATTCTCATGTGCTTATGCTCAATACTAGATTGTTGTACTGACTGTAGTTATCAGCACTTGGTAATACTATTCTTATAAGGCCTTGCTTGGTGTAGGAGTATTTTTTGAAAATGGACTTGACTGACCAAATGGTCAGGGTCTGTTACTGTTAAAATTATTGACCAAGAAGTTTTTCCAAATAAAAATCGTTCAACTTTGACTTTTATTTACTCAAAAAGAGAGGACATGTGTTTTTAAAGTGCTATGTTATCTTTCCAGGAAACTAGCTTTGTACATAAAAAACAATTTATCCAACGTAAACTACTAACAATGAACAACAACCGGCCAAAATATCCACAACAATTTCGCCTCTAACCGATACCGCAGCAACGCCCGGTCAGATACTTTACTAGTTATGCTTCTAAAATTGCATCTACTTACAATAGAACTTTTTATTATTTAGTTATTATGCTAGTCTGAACTCGGAGGTGAATATTTAGCATCAGATACTAAATATTATTGTTACATACAATAATCTCCTTACTCATTCACAAAAAGAATCTAACATTTAACATCTATAATCTATTTTCAAAATAGTAACAAACCATTAAAACACTGCAATGATGTATCCACCTATGATGATGAAAAGGCTTCAAAAATCCTAACTTTAACATTCACAACTTACATTTATCGAAAACCTGAAGAAGCAGCCAAATTACGAGAGTGTTGCCTAATGCGCTCGCTTGATCTGCTTATGTTTTTTCTTGGAGATGTCATTTTTTTGCTTTTCTTATTCACTGAACCTTCACTCTTGGGTGTCACCAGGGCAGCCATTAACAGGTTTCCTCTTGCACAAGGCATCCTCTTACATTGTTTGAGTGCTTCACGTTTAACAGGATCCTCAACTTCGAGGCTTCTTAGTCTCTTGTTTAACTGTTTCTCTACAGATTTCATTTGTGCCGGCTTTGCAGCAAAAACAACTTCTAAATTACAACACCAACCATCCATTGTATTAGTTTATGAATATCATATTGGCACTAGCAAATTTACAGCTATACTAACAACATTGTAAATCAAGTTAAATTACCTGAGTTCTCGTCATCGGACAGATCGAGTTTGAGAGACCTTGGTGGTGTTGATGGAGTAAATACTTTATCATTATGGTTGTAACCATGTTCTTTAAGGGTTAAAGGAGAACTCGCTTTTATTACATGATGATTTATCGGCCTGAGTGGTGTCACAGTGTCAAATGTAGTTTTTGAATAGCTTGTGGAAGTAACCCGTGTACTTTTTTGAATTTCAAGCTGATGGTTTGATACATACTTTTTAAGGTTTTGGGGAGATTTTTCTTTTATGGCGCGATTAATTGGCCCAGGTGGGACCAATGTGTCAAGTTCAGGAGAATGAACTTTGGATGAATTAATATCATCATGGGAATAAATACTTGGTGAATCGAGAGTTTTTGAGGTGTGATCGATGTTCTCGAGTACAGATTTAGGTGAAGTGTTTGATAAATTTGAATCCAGTGTTGGTTTATATGTTTCCATAAAATTAGAAAACCAAGGTGTGCCCTGTTTTGCATAGAACAGAATGTATGCCTCCTCTGACAGAACATGAGTTTCAGACACACTTGACACCTATCATAAAATAATTTGAAAACTGTCAGCAAATTTCAAACTTTGATGAAAAATTAGATGGGATATATAATATATCAATAAACTAGATTTTTGAGCCCGTGCGTTGCACGGATGTGTAAAAAACCGTGCATAAAATCTAATTTGCAGTTCATATTATATGTAAATAGCATACTAAAAGAATATGAAAAGTAAAAGAATTAATTAAGAGCCCGTGGTATTGACAAATTTTAAAAATTCTTTTGAGTTTAATAGCTCGTGGTGTTGACAAATTTTAAAAATTTCTTTTAAGTTTAAGAACCCGTGGTGTTGACGATTTTTAAAAAGTTCCTTTGAGTTTAAGAGCTCGTGGTGTTACAAATTTTAAAAGTGATTTTAAGTAGTGTTAATAACTTAATGTCTATAATTTTTTTCTCACCATTAATAATCGTACAAAATTAATTGATTTTTTCTTTTAATATATAAATTATATACTACGTAATAAATTAATATATAAATTAATTGAATTTTTTTTCTTTTAATATATAAATTATATACTACGTAATAATCGTACAAAATTAATTGATTTTTTCGAAGAATTATTTTTTTGAGTTTAAGAGCCCTTGGTGTTGACAAATGTTAAAAGTTTTATTGAGTTTAAGAGCATGAGGTGTTGACAAATTTTAAAAGCGATTTTGAGTGGTGTTAGTAACTAAATGTCTGCAATTTTTTTCTCAACATTAATATCTACTATGTAATATTTAGAGAAAATATGAGTACATTGAAAATTTGTCATGGAATGTAACGTTAGTAAAATATAAGTTATATTATTTTAGAATTATTATATACAATTATTTTTTGAATAAAGTATAACCCGCGAGTTTAATTTTAGAAAAGTTGTTCGTTATTTTAGCAAAATAATGGTACTCGGAAGAGTCGTCATGTATAATTAATATTATAATAGTTATATTTGCGTGTTCATAAATATTTAAGGACTTAAACTGTAAATTCAAATCACTTCTATATTTATTGCTAAAAAGAAATGTATAGATGTATAGATGTATAGATAGATAGATATATTACCTTTCTGTCATCAAACTTGTACCATGTACCAGGTGTGGAACGAATATAACAATAATAATGGCCACTATTAGATGTGAAGGCTGCATGTACAACTACTGCATATAGTTCATATTTCAAATTCACCTGTTGAAGAGAACGATAATAAGATATTTTCCCAAAAGAAAAAAATATAAATAAATAAATAAATACACACGAGAAGAACTCACGTCGTCAATCTGAGTGCTGTAACAATAAGCCTGCAAGTCCAACTCCAAAGGAAATTCAACATGTTTGTCTATTTTCTGAACAAACGATCCATCACATTTGAATCTTTTCAGATGAAAAGCACATATAGGAGGAGCTTGATCCAGCATAAGTTGCTTGTCAACAGACACCTTTTGTTTACATTGGTCACATGTAAACTTCATCTCTTCATCTTCAATGTGTTCGAATTTAGTGAACGAGTCAAGAGCGGTTACAAGACTATTTGCATTCTCAATCTCCAAACTGAGATCAACTGATGGCTCGTAGGTATCAGATATGTGATTACAATTGCAGCACCTTAACTGCAATTCATACAGCAAAATAAACAAAGAATAAATCATGCTCAATTGCAACACCTTAACTGAAATTCATGTACCAATATCTTAAAATTTAATATACTCAATATGAATTAAATTCTTACTTTGCTAATAACACGGCCTCCGAATACTTGCTTGACTAGATTACTATTTTGTGAACATAGAGCAACATCCTTCGATTTTAAATTATTTAAAGAACTTTCAAGTCTATCCAGAAAGCATTGCAGGAATTCATGAGCATCCTCCTGTTGAAATCTTTTGAATGAAGATGAGAAATCTAATAGTCATGTAGTTAAGAAATATACAAATAGATATACTGTAAGAAACATATATATTAACAATGTATAGTGAGTTGACGATATAAAAAGAAAACACCTATTATTTGCAAATTAAAAATAACAGATAGAAGGATACAACTCAAATTGTCAACAAACTTCCAAGGAGAAATGCTTTTTCCAGTTGACGATAATGAAAGTTCAATATGTTCCCTCAAAGCACAGATCAAGCAAAATCTTTCATTGCTATCTGCAAACCCAAACAATGATATCATACACTTTGCAAAACATTCTAACAATCATAAACAGCCAACGTCAAGTGTATTAGTTCATGACTGATGAGATAACCCGATTTCACAAAGTACAGTATAAAAGGAAATGATGCTTTAGGACGTACAATCGCAAGGTGTCGGATGCATGAGCATATAGAGACCCTGAACAAGTAAGACAGAGTGTGTAAAACACTGCAAAACTGCATTGAAAAAACATGTGTTGCCAAGATTGTCAAGCCCTGCACCCTGCAAATTCAAGCCAATTAGCCAAAAAGGATGAAAGGGAGTTGATGGATGCAAATTAAAACAATACAAAAAAAAAAGACTGGCAGAGTGATGCAACTTATCAACTTCTAGTTCGTAACTGTTCAAGCTTAACAAGAAGAAAGCAAGCATTGATCAAAAAACACATCCTCAAGAACTTATACATTAAACTACAAATGCAAACTACTAGTCGCTTGAGTATTAACAGAAGCAAAAAAATGATATTTGCATTGAACTTCGACAAAAAATAAAATGAATTTTTTTCTAAAATGATCATAAACTCAATAACTTTTAGAGATAATCGGTTATTAGGTGCAAACCAAATACCCGTATCGGATACTGAAAGAAACAAATGTGTGCTTATGAGCTTATGGGAATTCAGTGTGCTTATATATTAGATGTTATTGGGCTAAATGATCCTACAAAAACACTAGTACAGCAAGATCAAACACATAGGTAAGCAACTAAAAAATTGGCACAGTAGTGAATACAAATAAGAAAGCCCTAAGTGACCAAAGCGGGCAGTCTTTGTCCATCATTGCAGAATTGCTGATATCCAAAATTGAGTATAACTTAGACTCCTTTCCAGACAAAACAAACTCATATGACCGATCTCTATCTTTGATAACTGAATTAACTAAATTTTCAACAAATAGTGCTAAACTACAGCATTTTAATCAAATAGAATCTACCGAAATACAATAACACTGATTACAATATAATCAAAATGCAGATAGATTCGGATAAAATCTTCACATTAATATACTAGCAACAGTAAAATTGTATAAGAGTACTATCTTAAAACTAATAGCAAATCAAAATCAAAATCAAAATAAATAAGATAGAAAGATAAATAAGTTATACCACCATAGACGGCTTCTCATAGTTATCTTCATACCAACCGGAGGAAAACGGTTTGTACACCTCCGGTTCAGTCTGATTACACGAAATCCACGCATCAGTCTCATCATCAATATTATTATAATTATTATCGTTATTTATATTATCATTAGCTTCAGCAGCGTCTGATGAAAATACCAACGGTTCGTCAGAATCTTCTAGAACTTCAGTTGACATCAACCGGTTCGTATCTTCTTCCGGTATTAATTTAAAATCCTCCGGCGATTCTTCTTCTTCTTCTTCTTTTGAAATTTCATCAAAGAGTTTACGAGCACTAGCGTGAACATCGATTTTAGGGCCACGATGAGTCGAACTATAATCTAGGGTTTGTGAATAATTTTTGGGGATTATGTGTGAAGTAAGTGATTGAGGCGGTGTAAATGAGATTTGAGAAGAATCAGCCATCGGAAATGAAAATTGGCGAATTGATGGTGTGAATTAGGGTTATTGAGAGGGGAATTTGGGGGAATAGTGAAAATGGGGGAAATTAGGGTTTTGAATTTGGTGGAGTGTAAGCGAGGGAAAATAATTGGGGATAAAAAATTAGGGGGAGATGAAAGTGGTTGGAAATAATTTGATTTTCAACGCGGTTTTGATATTAAGATTTTTTTAAATTGGGAGGGAAAATCAGCCGCCATTTTTCATAGATTTCGATTCACCGATTACGAGTAATCTCGCAAATTTGGTAGATGATGGTAAAACTGTAAAAACTGGTATGGTGTAAACTGTAAAAAAGGTATTGTGACGAGTTGGCGAGTTGCAACCTTTTTATACGGAGTAACTATTTTGGTCAACGTTTGCTTTTAAGTTTTTTATGGTATTTTAGTTAACGAGCTACTCGTATTATAGGAGTGGAATTAGTAAAATGTTAAGCAGTATAGATGGCTAAAAAATAATGAAAAATAAAAAATAAAAGGCCTTGAACTACTTATAGCCGACGTTCAAAACAAAATGTCGGCTTCTAGAACGTTGAGGCTAAGAGTAGCTCAACGCCAAACTCCTGACGTTCCGGGAAAGGAACTTTGAAAAAAAGAAAAATTATGACTCTCGGTATTCTAAACAATTAAGTCAATACACTAAATAATGAACTATTGAACGATCTTAAAATGATTTATGGTTGTGGTCTTATATTTCCGATAGAGTTTAAATAAAAATATTCACCCTTACATATATGCTAACTAGAAAAATTAGGAAAATATTCGAATAAATATATTCGTCCTCTAATACCAATTGTAACGGTTGCAAGTGACCCCGTCACTTGCTGATGTGGACCAAATGAAACGTCCTTTTTAGCTGTAACAAGGCATTACTTTTGGCGTCACTTTGGTGTTAGTTATAAAGTGACACCAAAAGAAACGGATGTCACTTGTATAGTTTATTTTTCTATTAATTTGAAAATATTATATTATTTTTATCCCCTTTTAATACTTAACTCAATTATATTTTGACACATCATCACAGTACTCTTAACTAACACAAAAAAGAAATACCACCACTACTCCACCCAAAAAAGTAACATGGCCAACTCATCAAAAAAATGTATAAGGAAAAAACGCCACAAAGAAACGCCAGAACCGTTACAAATGGTCTAATGTATGCAACTAGAAAAACTTTATTCATTAATTGTTTTTTAAGTAAAAAGATAAGCTTTGAAATACGTATATCGTAAAAAAAATCTATTTTCTTGCGGGACATGTCCTGAGAATTTAATGGTCTAGAACGAGGTGAAAAGAAAATCCTTAGGCTCTAACGAATAATATACGGAGTAAACTATTTAAAAAAGACTCTTTCAGCTTTACTAAAATGTTATATTGCTAGTGGACTTTTATTTCTTTTATCTAGTTGGACTTTTGATGATTGTTTTTGGACCTATTGTGTTTTGCTTTCGTTATTTCATTTGTGTTTTTCTAATTCCTACACTTATCAAATCTCCGATTATATTAATATATATTACAAATTTGGTCTCCTGAATATCGAGGGTCATGATCGGTCGATCACTTCGTCCTCCAAACCTCCTCTATTTTCTTGCACATTCACATAAAAGGATTTTGAGGTATTGAAGGATCACCAAAACTAGTGGTTAGTCTATTTAAATCAATCCATTAATCCATTATATTATAGGTATATTATATTATATTATATTATATTATATTATATTATATTATATTATATTATATTATATATTACTCTATAACCTTATTCTAGGAAGATGAATGGTTGGGTATAAACAGCCTTCACAGCTTATTTCCCAGGTTATACCGACTTGAAAACATGAAGACGACAATGGTTAAGGATCGGATTATTGATGGAATGTTGTCTGGGATTGGCGTAGGAAACCCTCAGGAAGAACAGCAGCAGAGTTGACCAGTTTGATCGAGCTAATTACTTGGACTGTTTTGAATTCGAGTTCTGCAGATTCATGGTGATGGGCGTCAACATCGAATGGCTTATTAACGGTAAATAACCTATCTGGAATGATTGATGAAAAACTCTTACATTTAGGTAATCAAGTTTCCAGAAACTTTAAGGAATATATTGGTTCCAAAAAAGGTAGAGTTGTTCATATGTCGAGCTCAAAGAAATAGAATTCCGATAAGATTGGAGTTAATAAAAGAGGTATCGATTTACATAGTGTTCGGTGTCAGATTTGTGATGATGATTAAGAAACAATTGAGCACTAGCTTATTTCGTGCAATAAAGTGAGTGAAATGTTGGTGATTTTAGTGGCATCTAACATTAATTCTAGTTAATTAGGATTTACTTAAATGAAGGAGTTAGTTAGTTATACTTAACAACGGTTTCGGAGACTGTGGAGTACACGCCCGTAAGAGTATACTAGCAACTGACGAGCATATTGCAGGGGTCAAGGGGGCTGCGTCCCCTTGCGGGGTCTAAAGGGCAGCGTGGCTGGGGTCCCGCTTTTCCTGCTAAAATGAAGAGTTATGACTCTTCATGTTAATTGTTAGAAATTGATATTATTTCGGTTTTTTACAACAGTTTTCTGCATTCATTTAAAAAAAATAGAAACACACAGGTTCTCTCATATGTGATTTTGATTTCTTCTTACCTGAAAACCAAATCGTTCTTGTCTTATCTCAATTAGGATTTCGTGTAAACCCGAGGCTTGTGAGGGGCGAAATACTTAAATAAGAAAGTGTTTCACGATTCAGAAACCAATCCAAGATTATCTATTTTCGTCCTTGTTTTCTTACATGAAATTTGTTCACGAGTTTCAAATGGTGGAGGATTGATCAATCTACTTAAACAAATCTACATGAATTAGTCAAATAAGTGTATTTTGGTTTGAGTACAAAACATGGGATATGGTTATGGCAAGCAACTCATTGAAAATGTACGCATCTTATTTGGAAAAACCAAAACAAATTGGTTTTTAATAAATAAAAAAAAATTGTTGAAACTCCCTGGTTGCTCTAAGTGATATCCAACCCATAACCTACCAGTGGCTATCGAGAAGGATAAAAGGAAATAATATCGAGTGGTAAATATTTCTTACTAATCGGAGTTTTTATTTAATTTTGTAATTATTAGTAGGGTTACAACATTTGTTGTGTGAATTCGCGGTTTGTTTGTATCGTCTGGAGCCTTGTTTTGTATACTCCGGATTCTAACTCTTGTATATTTAGGGTTTTTTGTTTTATAAATTTGCCTTTAAAAAATGCTTACATAATAAAGTAACTATAACCACACTATCTATCTATACTTTCTATTAAATTGCTAAAATGCTGATGTCATCCTAACTCTATTTTAACCCATCATTTGACACATGTCATCTTCACAATAATCATGGTGATGTCATTAATATTTTAATAATTTATATAAATAAATAAAACAATTTAGGAAATGATTATTACATAATTGAAAAAACAAGCTTTAAATCTATCATTTTTTTCTTAAACTATTAAAATTTAATTTTATAATGAGACTTACACTCCACAAACTTAAAAAAATATACTAATTTTGTTTTGAAAATATTAAAAGAAGCTTACTATTGTGTAGTATGATTTTGTATTTTTAGTGCAAGTGCTATTAAAGTCATTAATTTTTAGCTACGTTTAACAATTGTCTTTTTAAATTTTCATATCAGAATATTTATCAAAAGTTTGATAGGTCATGTGTTGTACATTTAATTTATATCTCTAAAATGATAATGACATAAATAAATCCTATTTAAGTTTAAAAAAATTTTAAAATAAAAGAGAAAATTTTAATCCCTCATGATGATGTCATTAAAATAATTAATTGTATTTAATAAAAAAAAATTAACATGTTAATTGTATGATATATGAAGCATAATGTACAACTTTATGAAAAAACTTCTCATTAACATATGTACAATATTTGAGACATTATGTACAACTTTATGATAAAACACATGCATAAACAAATGTATAAACTTTAAAACAAATAGTACAATCTTTTACAAAACACCCCATAATAATATAATAATTATTATTATTCAAATGTGAGTTCTCTTTACGGGATTAATTACATTATATATGTATACGAAATACATATTTTAATAAAAGATGTAGTGTATGCTTTTATGACAAGGAAAATAGTAATTGTGATAAATGGTGAGAGAATAAATGTAGTTCAGTTATTCTGATCAATTTAAGTACATCAATATGTTTGTAAAAATAACGACAACTTTCTTAGTCAGAATCTGTTATTTCACGGGTCATTAAACTAAATGACTTTAGCATTTACGTTCACTTAATACCTAAAACATATCATATTAAACTGTTTCGTTTAGATAAACCCGTGGTTACACGGGTCATTTCACTAGTTATATTTATTTTCAATTCACCAACCATGTTATATAGGAGTATAGCACCGAATATTCTTTTAGCATCATGTCACAATCCAACAATTTTATGGCCCAACCCACTAAGATTATGGCCCAATTAAGAATTTACAACCCAAATCATGGAAGGCCCAAGAAGTATAAGGAAGGTATCTAGAATCTCCCATTGATTTTTCCATGGAATGGTGTGGAAAGTCTATAGATATTTCTAGATTCATGAATGTTCTAGTAGATTAATCATAACCATTGATTTAATGTAATATTAGCCATCCATTTTGAGGTAGGAGTAGTATAAATAGGGGTGGCCTCATTTGGCACACCACACCTCAAATCTCAAACATTCTCTCTTGAAAAGCATTCTCAAGCAATATAAGTATTTTCTTCAATTTCACTTGTTCTATAATATTTTCTCTTTTGGTTACTTGAATCATTATAAGGTCCGAGTAAGGCTGACTTAGTAGAAACTAAGTGCCGCACGTGAGCTTATTGAGATAAGTCCGTGACATTTGGTATCAAACCCAGGTCGATTCAAGGAGATGGAAACCAAGACCGAGAAGAATGTGAGCGCAACAAGTGGTGTGATGGGTGATGAGACTCATGGCCGGGTAGAGACTCGCCAAGGAGACAAGAAGAACCGAGGTACGTCCAAAGACTTTGTCGCAAACTTAGATAAAAGGATCATTGATGTAGAGACATCCATGGATGACGTGAAAGCAAAGGTCGAAGACGTCCACCAACGTTTGGATGGTGGACGGGGACTTTGACGAATTAAAAGATGATTGCAAGAGTGCAATCAACGTGCTAGACGTGGACATGAGACGTGAGATTCATGACTTAAGGGGTATGCTCATGGGTGAGATTACGAAGTTGCGAGGCGAAATGGAGGGGGAGGCCTCCACTATTCACCCACGCCTCGTGGATTTGCAAACCAACATGAACTCTTGTTTGAGATGCATGGCTAATGGGGGTGGAAACACTGGATGCAATGCTCCAAAGGTGGACATTCCCAAGCCGTCACCGTTCGTGGGGAAGCGGGAAGCCCGAGCGGTTGATGATTTTATATGGGAGATGGAACAATACTTGGAGGGAGTCAACATAGTGGATGATGCAACGAAGATCAAGACGGCAACCCGTTACCTGAAGGATACCGCAGCATTATGGTGGCATCATCGATATGGAGATATTAAGAAAGGTACGGTTACTATTGATACTTGGGATGATTTCCTTAATGAACTTAAGAATCAATTCTACCCCAAGAATGCTCAAAAGGATGCAATGAGTCGTCTACATAAATTACATCATTCCGGGACAATTTGGGAGTATATTAAAGAGTTCACGAACCTTAGCCTGGAGGTCCCAGATATTCCTGATGATATTCTTCTCTTCTACTTTCTCGATGGTTTGCAACATTGGGCTAAACCGGAGTTGGAGAGACGGGGAGTCCAAGACCTTGCCACCGCAATTGCTCAAGCGGAGGCACTAGTCGACCATGCTAATAGGAAAGATTCGTTTAAGTCAAAAGATAAGAAGGTGAGCCATGAGAAAGGTAGGGGAGATAAGCCCGCCAAATCAATGAATGATAATACACGTAAGCCACCAACCAGGAATAACAAGAGCATAAAAACTTCTTACAAGAATGATGGATGTTTCATATGTGATGGACCGCATAGAGCTCGAGATTGTCCGAAGAAAGCTAGCTTTCATGCTATGGAAGCTCAAAAGGCGGGTTGTCAGGATAAGTATGTGTGCATGGGATCAATGTAAATACTCAACGCTATCAAGGCCGAGGTGGAGGTACCCAAGGTAATGGCTAAAGGACTCCAATTCGTGGAAGTTTATGTTCGAGGAAACCTGGTACGAGCTTTGGTAGATACAGGAGCTATTCTTAACTTTGTTTCCATCAAGGAAGCAAAGAGATTGGGGATTAAAGAGATAAAGGAGGGCGGAAGGATGAAGACGGTGAACGCGAATGCTAAACTGATTAGTGGGGTGGCTAAAGATATGCAAATGAGGATTGGAGAATGGGAAGGAACGATTGATCTATCGGTCGTTCCTATAGACGACTTCAAGTTAGTACTTGGGATGGAGTTCCTTGATAAGGTACGCGGTTTCCCTATGCCATTCGCTAACTCACTGTGTATTTTGGATGGTGGGAAAACTTGTATGTTGTCAACCGAACGTGGAAGCAAGAGTGCATCCAAGTCACTTTCGGCCATGCAATTCAAGAAGGGATACAATAAGAACGAGACTTCCTATTTAGCGGTAGCAAGGCAAGAGACGGCCGAAGAAAAGGGAAAACTAGAGGTACCCAAGGAGATTGAGAAAGTCCTTGATGAGTTCAAGGATGTCATGCCCAAGGAGTTACCAAGGAAGCTACCACCTAGGAGGGAGATAGACCATGCGATCGAGTTAGAGCTAGGATCAAAACCACCTTCCAAAGCCCCATACCGAATGCCATCACCCGAGTTGGTGGAGTTGCGAAGACAACTCAAGGAGTTACTGGATGCGGAATACATCCGACCGTCAAAATCCCCATATGGTGCTCCGGTGCTATTCCAAAGAAAGAAGGATGGGTCATTGCGGATGTGTATAGATTACCGGGCACTCAACAAGGTAACTATCAAGAACAAATACCCAATCCCACTTATTGCTGATTTGTTCGATCAACTTGGGAAGGCGAGATACTTCTCCAAGTTAGACTTGAGATCTGGATATTATCAAGTCCGAATTGCCGAAGGAGATGAGGCTAAGACCACATGGGTGACGAGGTATGGCACTTATGAATTCCTAATCATGCTGTAACGCCCCGTACAAAACCATAGTGTACGGATCATCAACAACAGGATCATTACAAGGTCAAACACTATATGCTGTTTGAAAATAAGTTTGCATTCATAAAAAGGGGTAACGTCTTTACCGACGTCAAATGTTTTACAAACGATAGTGTACTTCTACGAATAGAAAGCAACAACATAAGTACGAGACTCAAAGGTCATTACAATTTCATTGTTCAAAAGTAACATAGTTCGTGAATGCAAAGTAAAAGTTTCATGCAGAGACATCTCTAAACAAAAGCAGCGGGAGTCTACACAGCAGGTCTAACAGCGAGACTAATACAGCGGAAGTATCAAATGTCTAAGCACATGAGAAATAACATCCTTAAAATGTCAACACGAATGTTGGTGAGCTATAGTTTAATTGTAACAGTAATGTAAGGTAGGCTACGAGATTTCGTAATTCAAAACAGTACGAAAAGTATATGCTTATCCGTGGGCACTTAGTAACTAACTTAACGTATCATCACCCCCTAAAAGTACACTTGGAGAGTGCGTAAGTCTACGAAGTATTAAACACCCGTTAAATGCTAGCGCGACTAGCCCGAGCGGGGATGTCAAACCCTATGGATCCATATCTAAGATTCGCGTTCACCGGTTCAAAAACCAATGACTAAACGTTACCGAGCTAAGGGGAAAGTTTATGCCGTTATATCACCCACACATATATAAAGTTTAAGTACTCGTGCCTAGTAAGTAAAACATAAAAAGCGCATGTATTCTCAGTCCCAAAAATAATTGTAGTAAAAAGGGATGCTATAACTCACAGTGAAAGTGCGGTAAAAGTCGATACGAAGTAAGTAAGCAAGTAAGTCGATCTGAATGGTCATCAACCTAAGTTAAAAGTTACTAAGTCAGTAAATCGTCCCAAAGGGCTTAAAAATACGTAATTTAAGTCTTAAGTGTCATCATCATCAACATCATATGTAAAAAGTAAAGTAAGTTTTCAATCGAGAATAGAGATCGAAACAAAGGCTGACTTCGTTTAGCTGCTACGACCTCTATACAAACTGAAATGACGTGAGGCCAGTGGCCATGGCTCCGTATATGAGTCCTCTAATCGTTGACATATTTTCAGAACCAAACTCGTCTTTGTTTGACCGTGGCGACGGTTTAAGTGCGAGCAGGTCAGAAATTTCAGCACAACGTTACAAGGGCGTAGTGACTTTCGGAAGGCTATAAATCCTAAACCGTATATCGGATTTAGGCGAGGCCTAAACGAAAAGTCATCTACTCGAACCGAAATAACTGAAAATTAACTTTCCAGTAGCCCAGAGAGTCTGATCAGACCCTGAAAAACAGAAAGTAAATGCTCCTGTGGGATTCTTGGTGCTTGATGCTCATCACGGTTCTCATCCTTGATGCTTGTAGCTTCAAGTGTACAACTCGTTGATGTGTTTGCATCACTTTCACCAAGTTTTAACCATCAACACACAAGAGTCAAGACTAAGAATTAAAACACAACTCATGTGAGAGTTTTGATAATGCTAAAAACGAACATATATTTCATAGCATTATCCCTCAAGAAAGACAAGCTTTTAGTTGCAATTGTTCTATTTACAAGTGATATTCGTTTAAATAATAAAAGGTGAAGACAAAAGACAGATTCGACGAATTGAAGACACAAATGACCAAAAAGGTAAAAAGTACAAAGTACAATCCAAGTGGTTCAAATTATTGATGAGAAACGTCTAAAAATTACAAGAGTACAAGCCGTGAAACACAAAGTACAAGATATTAAATTGTACGAAAAGGCGTTCGAAAATCCGGAACCGAGACATGAACCAACTTTCAGCGCGCGTCGCAATGGACCAAAAATTACAAGTCAACTATGCACAAGAATATATAATATAATATATAATTAATTATATATATTATTATATATTATAATTATACGCAGCCCACGTTTTGATTTCATCTATGAGCTGGATTCCAGACCTCCGCACTCGCGGAGGTGTAAAGCATAAAAGCTCAGCACTCGCGGAGCTCTACAGTGAAACGTGGACCTATAAAAGGCCGTGCATTCTGATCGATTCCTTACTCCTTTTTCAATCTCTCTCACTCTCACGATATATATATATAATATATATTTTATAATTTTAATTTTAATTTAAGATTAATAATAATAAGGTTATGTTAGCGAATGTTGTAAGTGTGTAAGTCAAAATTCTGTCCGTGTAACGCTACGCTATTATTAATCATTGTAAGTTATGTTCAACCTTTTTAAATTAATGTCTCATAGCTAAGTTATTATTATGCTTATTTAAATTGAAGTAATCATGATGTTGGACTAAATATTAAAGACGGGGTAATTGGGCTTTGTACCATAATTGGGGTTTGGACAAAAGATCGACACTTGTAGAAATTGGATTATGGACTATTATTGGTCTTTATATTTGTTTAACTGAATGATAGTTCGTTAATTTAATATAAAGATTTACAATTGGACGTAATTATAAATAACCACATACACTCGATCGGGCACGATGGGCGGGATATTTATAAGTACTAATAATCGTTCATTTGACTGGACACGGGAATGGATTAATAGTCAATGGACTCATTAAAACAGGGATGGATTACATGCAAGGACACTTGGTGTAATTGATAATAAAGTATTAAAACCTTATTATAGTTTAAGTCCCCAATTAGTTGGAATATTTGACTTCGGGTATAAGGATAATTTGACGAGGACACCTGCACTTTATATTTATGACTGATGGACTGTTATGGACAAAAACCGTATGGACATATTGAATAATCCAGGACAAAGGACATTTAACCCGTGGTAATAAATTAAAATCAACACGTCAAACATCATGATTACGGAAGTTTAAATAAGCATAATTTCTTTATTTCATATTTCATCGCACTTTTATTTACTGTCATTTTATTTATCGCACTTTTAATTATCGTACTTTTTAATTATCGCAATTTTATTTACTGTCATTTTATTTATCGCACTTTTATTTATCGCAATTTTATTTATCGTCATTTACTTTACGCTTTAAATTAAGTTATATTTATTTTTAATATTTTACATTAGGTTTTAATTGCGACTTAAGTTTTTAAAATCGACAAACCGGTCATTAAACGGTAAAACCCCCTTTTATAATATATATATATATATATATATATATATATATATATATATATATATATATATATATATATATATATACAAATATAGTTTTAAAAATATAGCGTTAAACTTGGCTAGCTCCTTGTGGAACGAACCGGACTTACTAAAAACTACACTACTGTACGATTAGGTACACTGCCTATAAGTGTTGTAGCAAGGTTTAGGTATATCCACTCTATAAATAAATAAATAAATAACTTGTGTAAAATTGTATCGTATTTAATTGTATTTCGTAATAAAAATATAACTATTTCGTACCCCTCTGCTTTAACATCAAGGATTTTTGGCGCCGCTGCCGGGGATCGCCGAAGCGAAACGCTATTTAAAAAAAAGATTTTTATTAAGTTTTAACCTATTTTTGTAAAAATATAAGTTTTAAATATTAAAAAAAAAAAAAAAAAAACTGAACTGGGCCAGTTTATTTTCGAAACCCAAAATAAATTTTAAATTAAAAACTGAACTGGGCCGAACTGTTTAAGCCCAACCAGCGAACCCAATATTATTAAATTCCGCACTCGCGGAGATATTGGGCAGCAGACATCCGCACTCGCGGAGCCTGCTCTGGCAGCAAACATAGTACGTAATTAATGCTAATTAGGGTTTTTTATTTAATTATTATTATTATTATTATTATTAACCTAATTAGGGTTAATTATTTTATTAATTAGTTTTAGTTTATTTTATTTTGTATTTTTAAGTTTCAATTAGTTTTATTATATATAAAATTGATACTTTTATAAAATAAGTAATATAAAAATAATATTTTTATAAAAATTGTATTTTTATAACTTTAAGTTTTATCTTTATATTTTGTATCTTTTTATTCGTATTTATATATTTATCGTTCGTAATTAGTTTTAAGATTAGTATTTTGCCGTAGTTATTTTATATTTCTAGATTTTTAGGCTTTGCCATAAAATCCCTTAAGTGCTTTTTCTTTAAATTAAGACTTAGGCGCTTTAGAATTTTACGACGTCGCTTATTGCTTTAGTATTTAAAATTTTAGTGACTTTTAAGTTATTGCCGTTTTGGATATAGAATTCTTTTAAGCTTTAATACCTTTAGACGCAACTTTTAATATTTAGTTTTTAGACTTTTGAGTTTCGACGCTTTTCTTTCTTTTTTTTATTTTTTCGACCTTTTATTTTTCGACATTTTCTGACGCGCTCTTTTTCTTTCTTATTTCTCGACGCTCTAGTTTTTAGGACATAGAATTTTCTATTTCTTCTCTAAAATTTCTTTAAACTTCGACGAAAAATTATTTTAAGCAGTTAAATTGATAGACATCCAAAATTTTCTGGTTCATAGTAATAGTTGGATTTGTTAGTGGCGAGTTGTGGGCTTCCGATTTAAAGGGTCCTGGCTACCTGCTGCATCTATTGGCTATTCAAAACGTGGGCAAAATCAAAAAAGTCTATTAATTTGATAACTTATATAATTTTTATTTTTATAACTAATAGGATATTCAGTGAATGCACCGAGCAAAACGTTCATCACCTTTCATACGTTCACCACATGTAACTCGATCAAGGCATTTAGCCAACATTGTCGCCGTTGATTTTTCTTTAGAATCGTCATCTAGTCGACCAAGTACTCCAATTCAAATTTCCGATAATCCATTTTTTGAACCCGACCTCACAATTGAGAATCCGGAGGATATTCATGGACAATTCAGAGATCCTAAACCACTAATCATTCCTCCTGAACCACAAATCACTCATCCAGAGATTGTCGAGGAAGAAACCATTAAATCAGAATCCTCTAGTGATTCAGATTCAACAAATTCAATCATGGAGAATCTGGAACCTCTAAGTATGGAAGACCAAATGAGAGTTAAACGCACTGGCCAAGGTCACGCAATTACTCAACCAGACATTAATGCATCAGATTATGAAATCAAAGGACAAATCCTACACATGGTAACTAATCAATGCCAATTTAGTGGTGCGCTGAAGGAAGATCCAAACGAACATCTTCGTACCTTTAATAGGATTTGTACTCTATTCAAAATCCGAGAAGTGGAGGATAAACATATATATCTCATGTTATTTCCCTGGACTTTAAAGGGAGAAGCCAAAGATTGGTTGGAATCGTTACCTGAAGGGCGATTGATACATGGGATGTTTTAGTTGAAAAAATTTCTTAAACAATTCTTTCTGGCATCTAAAGCCGTGAGACTTCAAGGAGAAATTGTTACGTTCACACAAAAGCCAAATGAAACTCTATATGAGACGTGGACAAGATTTGAAAAGTTATTGAGAGGATGTCCGCAACATGGTTTAGACACTTATCAAATAGTACAAATATTCTACCAAGGATGCGACATCACTACACGAAAAGACATCGATATAGCAGCTGGTGGTTCCATTATGAAGAAAACCGCAACTGAAGCTTACAAAATTATTGATAACACTGCTTCCCACTCACATGAGCTGCATCAAGAAAAAGATATCGTTAGATCATCTAAAGCGGCTAGAGCCGATTCTAGCCATGACTTTGATTCCATGTCCGCAAAGATAGATGCTTTCGAGAGACGAATGGAAAAGATGACTAAAGATATTCATGCAATATGAATTAGTTGTGAGCAGTGTGGAGGACCACATTTGACAAAAGATTGTCTCAGTATTGAACAAACAATGGAACAAAGAGAGAATGTTTCATACATGAACAAAAGGCCTGAAAATAATTATCAGAATAATTATCAACCGCCAAGACCAATCTACAATCAAAATCATAATTATAACCGAAATGTTCCATACAACAACCAACAAGGTCCTAGCAATCAACAAGTATCTAACAATACTTACAATTAGCAAAGACCTATTTTTCAAAATAAACCACCACAAACCGATGATAAAAAGCCAAATTTAGAAGATATGATGTCGAAACTAGTTGAATCTCAAACTCAATTTTTCACATCTTAGAAACAAACCAATGAACAAAATGCTCAAGCATTTAGAAATCAACAAGCTTCTATTCAAAATCTGGAACAAGAAGTAAGCAACCTAGCAAGGTTGATAGGTGAAAGAAAACCGAAAAGTCTACCTAGCGATTCAAATGCTAACCCCCGGAATGAAACAGCTAAAGCTATTACCACAAGAAGTGGTATCACACTTAAATCACCTGAAATACCTGTAATTTCTGATGACTCTATTCCTACTCCACAAGAACCACAAGAACCACAATCTGAGCAAGAAAAGGAAAAAGAACCAGTAGTTGACAAGGTTAATGAAGATAACACAGTTAAGGCTAAACCTTATGTTAAACCATACCAACCACCACTTCCTTACCCAAGTAAAATGAGAAAAGAAAGACTTGAAGCCGAGCAATCCAAATTCTTGGATATATTTAAACAAATAAATGTCAATCTTTCTTTCATTGATGTGATATCAGGAATGCCTAGATATGCTAAATTCTTGAAAGATCTAATCACAAATAGAAAGAAAATGGAAGAACTTTTGGTTGTTACTATGAATGCAAATTGTTCTGCAGTGCTGTTGAATAAGATACCAGAAAAATTATCAGATCCAGGAAGTTTCACAATTCCATATTTTCTGGGTAGTCTTAGTTCAATAGAAGCATTGACAAACTTAGGTGCTAGTATAAATTTAATGTCGTATTCACTATACGCTAAACTAGACCTTAGAGAATTGAAACCAATAAGAATAAGCATACAACTAGCCGATCGATCAGTAAAATATCCTAGAGGGATAATGGAGAACATGCTAGTTAAAGTTGGTACTTTAGTATTTCCAGTATATTTTGTTATTCTGGACATGGAAGAAGATTCTCCAGTTCCTCTCATATTATGAAGACCATTCTTAAACACGGCTAAAGCAATAATAGACGTATTTGGTAAGAAACTGACCATAAGTATAGAGGACGAGAGTGTTACCTTTTCTGTTGATAGAGGCATGCAACAACCGCAATCTGCAGATGATACATGTTATTGCATTCAAACTATAGATTCACATACAGAATTGTTAGAAGAATTTCTAGAATTACAAGGAACAGGAGAATGTTCTTTAGGAGAAGGAACTGAACAAATTGATGAAGCTGAAATGGTAGCTACACTCATGGCTAATGGATATGAACCAACAACAGAAGAAATTCAAATGTTAAAAGAAGAAGATAGATATCGATATAAATCATCAATAGAAGAACCACCGACATTAGAGTTAAAGCCACTTCCAAACCATTTGGAATACGCTTATTTACACGGTGAATCTGAATTACCTGTAATAATATCGTCTTCTCTTACAGAAAATGAAAAATCTCAACTCATTTCTGTGCTAAAAGCTCATAAACCAGCTATTGCATAGAAGATTCATGATATTAAAGGAATAAGTCCTTCGTATTGCACACATAAAATCCTTATGGAAGAAGGTCATAAAACGTATATGCAATGCCAACGAAGACTAAATCCTAATATGCAAGATGTTGTTAAGAAAGAAATTATTAAACTGCTTGATGCAGGTTTAATTTATCCAATCTCTGATAGTGCATGGGTAAGCCCAGTTCAATGCGTACCTAAGAAGGGTGGCATGACTGTCATCACAAATGAAAAAAATGAGCTGAAAGGACCCGTTCATATACATTATAAATGATTCACAATAGTTGATTACATCGCGAGGTATTTGACCTCTATATGATACGTTTTACAAACATTGCATTCGTTTTTAAAAGACAAACTTTCTTTACATCTAAAATTGACGGCATGCATACTATTTCATATTACATCCAACTATAATTGACTTAATATTAATCTTGATGAACTCAACGACTCGAATGCAACGTCTTTCAATGTATGTCATGAATGACTCCAAGTAATATCCTTAAAATGAGCTAATGCACAGCGGAAGATTTCTTTAATACCTGAGAATAAACATGCTTTAAAGTGTCAACTAAAAGGTTGGTGAGTTCATTAGTTTATCATAATCAACCATTTCCGTAATAGTAATAGACCACAAGATTTCATATACATAAACGTTTTAATAAAAATATTCTAAGTGGTTGAACACTTGGTAACCATACTTAACATTTAATCAACATCGCATATTCCCTTTATTATGAAATCTCACTACACTGTACCAAGTGTAGTCACTGAAACGAAGTACTGTGCAACCGTTGAATACTGGTCGTCCAGTCCGGTTGGGGTTGTCAGGCCCGATAGATCTATCAACAGGATTCGCGTTTACAATACCGCATGTAAATGGTAGTTACCAAGCTATTAGGGAAAAATATGCAAAGTGGTACAACTCAACGTAGAATATGTTTTTAGTACTTGTGTCCATTTCGTAAAACAGTTATAAAACAGTGCATGTATTCTCAGCCCAAAAATATATATAAAAAGGGAGTAATGAAACTCACAATACTGTATTTCGTAGCAATTATGTATATGACGGCACTGAACAAGTGCAGGGTTTGTCTCGGATTCACGAACCTATATTAAGTATATATATTTATATGTTGGTCAATATCTGTCTAACAATTTAGGTCAAGTCGTAGTGTATCACAATCCTAATGCTCGAGACCGACATGCAAAAGTCAACAAAAGTCAACTTGATCCAAAATGACTTCCAAAATCTATACATGTTTATTATATAACTTATATATAGTCGTTTTATATATTTAAATATATTTATCAGATCTTATTATACTAAATAATACAAGTCATTTATTAATAAATAAAAATTTATATTTAAATTCATATATGATAAAAAATATACTTTTATATATCTCAAGTAATAAAATTTATAAAATTCACTTAATATCATAAAAATATAGTGGTATGTATTATTAATGTAATTATATTACGTGTGGTAAAAATATCTTTGTACGCATATTTATTTGATAAAATAATATTCATAATAATAATAATGATAAAAATAATAAAATGATAGTTTCAATAAAAATATTAATTTTTAGTAATAAAGATAATTTTAGTAATAACATCAACTGATAACAATTATAATACTCGTTTTAATAATAATATTAAAATTAATAATAATTCAGTTGACCATATCTTTTAATCCGTTCATCGAACCCACACGATTTCTAAATGAAAAGTTATTAATTTTTCTTTAGCTTTTCAACGACATGCATATCATATACCTTATCTCAGTAGCATATATATCAAATTCATGATTTATCATAAACTATTTAACGACGAAACTAAGCATACAAACATGCATAATCATATATACTCGAGCACTAGTCAGGGATACACTATTAATATATAAAAGATAAGATATGAATGTTCACGTATCAATATTGTGATTCAATATTGCAGGAAAGTACGTAGACGCAACGAAAATGATAAACGTTAGGTTGACCTCACGAGCAATACCCTCGAACAATACCCATAACCTCCATAGCTATAACCCATAATTTCCCTAGCTCTATCCCGTTTGAAAACTTATTTTGAAATCGTCTGAATATAACTCCGTCGTAGTATTTTATGTATACTAATAATATCTTGAAATAATACTAAGTAAATATATATATGTAATTCGATTGAGAGAGTTTAGAGAAATATATTTTCAAGTTTCTATGAAATAATGAAACCTATTGAATTCTATTTATAATAGATTTTTGAATTATTAAAGTGAATTATTAAAGTATGAATTATTAAAGTATGAATTATTAAAGTGAATTATTAAAGTATGAATTATTAAAGTGAATTATTAAAGTATGAATTATTAAAGTGAATTATTAAAGTGAATTATTAAAGTTAAAGTAAAGTAAAAGTAAAGTAAAAGTAAAGTAAATGTAAAGTTAAAGTATAGTAAAAGTATAAAACTATGTACGTATAATACGCGTATAAATATATTTAATATTAATTTAAATCGTTATATCATAAAACATTTTAGAAAAGTAGAATTATATATATTCATAATAGGTTTCAAGTTTTTAAATTACAGTCTGTTGGTGAAGCATGGGATAAAGTACAAAGGTTTAATAAACGTATGAAATCATCTTAATGAAAAATGTCGAGTTACTTAACTTGTCGATATCCAACATCTAAGTTATTTACACTCCACGTTCTTACTTACTTTACCATTTTCCGAATATTGTCAAAAAGGATAGATTTCTTAAATCACAGTGGACCTCATAACATTGGCCCGTAATCATATCATAATGTATCTGATAATTCAATCATTTGATATTATCTCTTAATTCTGTCGATAAATATATCGAAACAAATACGTTCATGTAAAGTATCATATATCTAATACTTTGTTAATGTTTTCAGTTAATATTATATATACATATCTATATACACATAATTATTCGTGAATCGTCGAACACGGTCAACGGGTAATTGATTACATGAATGTAGTTCCAAACTTTTTGAGATTCAACATTATAAATTCTGCTTATCGTGTCAAAAACGTATAAAGGTTAGGTTTAAATTTGGTCGGAAATTTTCGGGTCGTCACATGAGCTTATTCCTACTAGGACTGTAACAGGATGACGTGTTTGTATTGATCATAGAAAATTAAATGACGCCACCAGAAAAGATCACTTTCCCTTACCTTTCATTGATCAAATGTTGGAGAGATTAGCCGGAAATAGTTACTATTGTTTTCTTGACGGTTTTTCTGGATATTTTTAAATTCCAATCACAATCGAGGACCAAGAGAAAACCACGTTCACGTGCCCTTATGGTACTTTTGCTTACAAACGCATGCCATTTGGACTTTGCAACGCCCCTGCAACCTTTCAAAGGTGCATGATGGACATTTTTCACGACATGATAGAAGAATGCATGGAAGTTTTCATGGATGACTTTTCAGTCTTCGGTGATACATTTGAAACATGTATAGTTAATCTTGAACGAATGCTTATTAGATGCGAGCAATCAAATCTAGTTCTTAATTGGGAGAAATGCCATTTCATGGTTAGAGAAGGCATCGTTCTTGGTCATAAAATTTCAAAGGAAGGAATTGAAGTGGATAGAGCTAAAGTAGATGTAATTGCTAAACTTCCACATCCCACAAATGTTAGAGGAGTTAGGAGTTTTCTAGGGCATGCCGGTTTTTACCGACGTTTCATAAAAGATTTTTCTAAAATTGCCACTCCTATGAATAAACTCCTAGAAAAGGATGCTCCATTCATCTTTTTGGATGAATACATCAAATCTTTTAATATTCTTAAAGAAAAACTCAAAAGTGCGCCAATCATGATAACTCCAAATTGGAATCTACCATTTGAACTTATGTGCGATGCAAGTGATTTTGCAATGGGAGCCGTTTTAGGACAAAGGATTGAAAAACGATTTCAACCTATTTATTACGCTAGTAAGACATTACAAGGAGCACAAATGAATTACACAACTACTGAAAAAGAACTCCTTGCTATTGTCTTTGCTTTTGATAAATTTCGTTCGTATCTCGTTCTAGCAAAAACGGTGGTCTATACCGACCATTCTGCTCTTAGATACCTATTTTCGAAACAAGATGCCAAATCACGATTAATCCGTTGGATCTTACTCTTACAAGAGTTTGATATTGAAATCCGAGACAAAAAGGGAGCAGAAAATCTCGCCGCTGATCATCTTTCTCGTCTTGAAAATCCTGAATTAGAAGTTCTAAATGAATCGGCTATACAAGATAACTTTCCTGATGAATATCTTTTGAAGATCGATTATAATGAAATTCCATGGTTTGCAGACTATGCAAACTACTTAGTATGTGAATTCCTTGAAAAAGGGTTGTCGTACCAAAAACGAAAGAAATTCTTTAGTGATATAAAACACTATTTCTGGGAAGATCCACATTTGTTTAAAAGTTGTCTCGATGGAATAATACGCCGATGTGTATTTGGGGATGAAGCCAGTCAAATCTTAAACCATTGTCACACAGGACCAACAGGAGGGAATTATGGGCCTCAACTCATAGCAAGAAAAGTCTATGACGCTGGATTCTATTGGCCTACAATTTTCAAAGACGCACACCTTCTTTGCAAATCCTGTGATGCATGTCAAAGGGCCAGAAAAATAAGTCAACGTGATGAAATGCCACAAAATTTCATTCAAGTATGTGAAGTATTTGATGTTTGGGGTATTGACTTTATGGGTCCATTTCCAAAATCTCATAATAATTTCTACATTCTCGTTGCCATTGATTATGTATCTAAATGGGCAGAAGCACAAGCTCTCCCGACTAACGATGCACGAGTTGTAGTTAACTTCTTAAAATGTCTTTTTGCAAGGTTCGGAACACCGAGAGCTTTAATAAGTGATCGGGGTACTCATTTTTGTAACAATCAACTTGAAAAAGTTCTCAAAAGATATGGAGTAACTCATAAAATCTCAACCGTTTATCATCCACAAACAAGTGGACAAGTTGAAAATACCAACCGAGCATTAAAACGTATTCTAGAGAAAACCGTAGGATCAAATCCGAAGGAATGGTCCATGAAATTGGAGGATGCACTCTGGGCTTTTAGAACAGCCTACAAAACTCCATTTGGAACCACGCCTTTTAAACTCGTTTACGGAAAAGCATGTCACCTTCCAGTAGAAATTGAACATAAAGCATTTTGGGCTTTGAAGACATGTAATCTTGATTTGCATGAAGCCGGACGTCTACAGTTAAGTCAACTAAATGAATTAGAAGAATTAAGACATGAACCATATGAAAATTCGTTAATCTATAAAGAAAGAACGAAGAAATGGCATGATAAAAGAATTAGAAGTTCAAAAGAATTTAAAGAAGGAGACCAAGTTCTTCTTTTCAATTCACGATTCAAGCTATTTCCTGGAAAATTGAAATCAAGATGGTCTGGACCATTCATAGTCAAAAGAGTTTTTCCATACGGAACAATAGAGTTAATAAATTCAAATGGTATTGAATTTAAAGTTAATGGTCACAGAGTTAAACATTACATACATGGTCCAATGGAAGTTGAAGATGAAGTTAATCACAATTTCGACACCACAGCTAACTAAGTGTGGGAAGATTCGAATCTTTTAAGGGTAATATATATTTCTGTTAGAGTTAGATTTTCTGTTTTCGTGTAGTTCTCGAAAAATGAAATCCGAATGGTCTTTCCCTAGCAGACCCTAAAGAACTAGTCTTCTCCCTCCATTCTGAATTTTTTTTTTTAGGTTTTACGAGATGAAGAATTCCTTTGATCTGAACCATGGTCTACTACTACACGCTATGATTACTAAACGTAACAATGACACACTTCCGAGTGAAGTGGTATCTTTCATAAGAGCCAAAATGGACGAAGTAAGGAAAGAACTCAGGAAAGATCATCATAAGATACATTTTGGTAAAGGAAAATCAAAATCCGCAACAAAAAGAAGAGCACGACACCTTGAAAGATGTCATGAATGCAGAAAATGGTCACACGAAGGTAAATGTTCGAACAATCAAACATATTCAAATACCGAATTTGTTACTCTATGCAGAGAAGGACCGTTCATATGTTTAGAAGAAAAGTTATTGAAGAATCGAGGTTACGCTTATGTAGCTATGGAAAACCAAATCACACGACTCTGCTATGAGTCGGCTAAAGCAGGTCTCTGAGAATTCTTTCTCATAGATAAGTATGTACAGTTTTTATTTTATTTTATTGCTTTTAACCTTTTGATAATAAACGCTGAATCGTTCTTTATAAAGTATTAAGTTGATATTCAATAAAATTAGGTATGCGAAATCGGAATTATTGATATCATACAAAAATTTATTACATCACTGCTAAATTTACCGTTTATTCTTAACGTATAAATATCTTTAATCAATCATTCCAAAATATTTTAGAAATTCGTCAGGAGTAAAACTAGGTAAAATAGCTGGAATTACTTTACCCAAAAGATGGGCGTATATTTTTGATAATATTTGATTAATTAAAGTGGGATAAAAGACCAAAAAGATTTTTAATTTTATTTTTACATTGTTTTTAAAATTAATATATAAATATTAAATTAATATTGTAAATATTTTTAAATCAATATATTTATGTTTTTAAATATTTTAAAAATTAATATTTTCAATATAAAGTTTGTAAAATTAATGTATAAAAATATTAATAATATTAATATGAATTTTTAATTTTATGCATTTTAAATTTAAGTTTGGTGTGAATTTAAAAACAAAAATTTACTTTATTTCATTAAGTTAAAAATTTGATATTTAAAATTCGTCGTGAGTTGAAGACTAGGTCGTTGAACCAAAAATGCTTTACCCGAGGGCGGGATGAGAAATTTTGTTATCATTATTTTTTTCTTATTGATTTAAAGTATGCCAAAAAAATTAAAAAAAAAACTCAAAAATCTTTGCTTTTAAAACAATCGCTTTAAAAATGACAAATTTTAAATTTTGTCGAGGGACGGACTAGGTCAACATACCGAAACTACCTAAAGTAAAAGGAAACAAAATTTTAAAAAAAAAAATTATTCATTTAAATTGTTTTTATAAATAAAGGTTTTATAATATATATATATATATATATATATATATATATATATATATATATATATATATATATATATATATATGTTTGTAGTTTATCTTATGTACAAAATAGGGTAAAACAACGCACTTATAAAGACTGGCATTAAGTTTAGCAAAAGCTATTAATTTTGACGACAAAACAAAAAATAAGTGTGATGTAACAACAGAAGGAATGAACAAATGATGTGCACCATTTATCATTCAACATAAACAACAATATGTTTAGAAACTTTGGTAAAATTTAATCATTTTTCTACGCTAATCACCCTCAATAATTTAACTTGTTACTAATTTCTTGCAAATGAGGGCATTGCAAGATCTTAAGTGTGGGAAGGGGTTAAATTCTTTTAGATTTTTAAAATTTTAATTTAAACACTTGGTTACCATTAAAAATACTAGTAACGCAGTAGTTGTATTAGAATCTAGTGCTCTCTGATAATAAAGAACAGCCCTAGTCTTGTATACCTGACTACCCAATTCTAGTAAAAAATTTCAAAATTTTCAACTAAATGAACTCAAAATCATGTTTATACATATTTATGAACGATAAAACTAGGTGTTAACACCGAAATTATTGTTACCTCGGAGAGAACATAAATGGAGAAACAACCCAAAATGTTAGAATTCATTTAAAATGGAATAGAGGAAAATAAAAAGGCAAAGAAAGGAAAATAAAAGCCAAGTGTGGGAAAAATTTACCAAGTTATTTAGAACATATATCACATATTTGTGTACAAATAATTGAAGATACTTTTGTTTTGGACAATTTTATCAGTTTTACCCGATTTCTTATAATATATTTGAAAGAAATGTGCCACTTGATTTAAAAGGAAGTAAAGTCTTCTGAGAAAAAGACACGCATTTCTTAATTTAGGTCAGGAAGTTGTCGTCCAGACCAGTTGTAGAGTCTACGAAAAACCTTGAAAAGTTTTCTCGAAAATCAGCTGGAAATCCACGGACCTCAGCATCAAATAGGGTCGCCTAGTGGTCAGACTTATCCTAACCATGAAAGGATCTGTCTCGTACAATGGGGGCACCGTGCAAATTAGCTTATAAGACTAATGAATCAGATCCCCAGAAAGGATAATCTCCTTAAAGATCAAAAATCAGCTTTTAAGACTGATATTACTCAATCCTTGAGATTGACCTTAAAGATTGAGAATTCAAACTCATGGAATTCGATGATATCTAAACTCGAGCTTGAACGAGAAAATATTTTGATCAAAATTACAAACCGATTTGTTTTCTGAAAACCCATTTTCAATGCGTTCATTACCATTGAATGTAAAATCCTAGGAATTCACCTGGAATTCATTAGGTCACCCGAACCAAATCGGGTGTCAACCGTAAGAACGGTGGTTGCATAGCATGGTCGAAGACAGGACCTTGTGCCAGACCGAAAAATTATAGGGTGATCTTTACTATTGCTCCTACAAAGGATAGTAATTGCATCCGACACGATATAGACCATAATCAAAAGCATGTCACAGGACATTGCCTTAACAGTTGCTTGTTCAACGCTTTCCTTTACAACCGGACGGTAGTTTACCGAAAGGTAATATACGGAACAAGTATACTGGACGTGTTGCTTTCCTAATACAAGGTTAGCAAGTGGGTGACACAAAACCATAAGTTTTGAGCTAAAATTTTCAAATCTGAAACCCACAAAACCCACAAAAACATTTTGCAAACACCTGTGAAGGGTTATTCCGGAAAACTTATCTAGGGTAAAAGCTATATTGAATTTTCAAAAAGATCAAATGTTTTCATAAAGATCCAATTTCCTTAAAGGATCTAAATTTTTATAGTCATGTGGAACTGTAAACCACATCGTTACTACCATTGTTCATACCGCCATATTAAAATCATTGATGTACAAAGTGTGAAGAATAAAGAAGTGATTTTAGTAAAGTTATAGTCAAGTTCTATATTGCTTGAGGACAAGCAACGCTCAAGTGTGGGAATATTTGATAATACTAAAAACGAACATATATTTCATAGCATTATCCCTCAAGAAAGACAAGCTTTTAGTTGCAATTATTCTGTTTACAAGTGATATTCGTTTAAATAATAAAAGGTGAAGATAAAAGACAGATTCGACGAATTGAAGACGCAAATGACCAAAAAGCTAAAAAGTACAAATTACAATCCAAGTGGTTCAAATTATTGATGAGAAACGTCTAAAAATTACAAGAGTATAATCCGTGAAACACAAAGTACAAGATATTAATTTGTACGAAAAGGCGTTCGAAAATCCGGAACCGAGTCATGAACCAACTTTCAGCGCGCGATGCAATGGACCAAAAATTACAAGTCAACTATGCACAAGAATATATAATATAATATATAATTAATTATATATATCATTATATATTATAATTATAAGCAGCCCACGTTATGATTTCATCTATGAGCTGGATTCCAGACCTCCGCACTCGCGGAGGTGTAAAGCATAAAAGCTCAGCACTCACGGAGCTCTACAGTGAAACGTGGGTCGATAAAAGGCCGCACATTCTGATCGATTCCTTACTCGTTTTTCAATCTCTCTCTCACGATATATATATATATATATATATATATATATATATATATATATATATATATATATATATATATATATATATTATAATATTAATTTTAATTTAAGATTAATAATAATAAGGTTATGTTAGCGAATGTTGTAAGTGTGTAAGTCGAAATTCTGTCCGTGTAACGCTACGCTATTATTAATCATTGTAAGTTATGTTCAACCTTTTTAAATTAATGTCTCGTAGCTAAGTTATTATTATGCTTATTTAAATCGAAGTAATCATGATGTTGGACTAAATATTAAAGACGGGGTAATTGGGCTTTGTACCATAATTGGGGTTTGAACAAAAGATCGACACTTGTAGAAATTGGACTATGGACTATTAATGGGCTTTATATTTGTTTAACTGAATGATAGTTCATTAATTTAATATAAAGATTTACAATTGGACGTAATTATAAATAACCACATACACTCGATCGGACACGATGGGCGGGATATTTATAAGTACTAATAATCGTTCATTTGACCGAACACGGGAATAGATTAATAGTCAATGGACTCATTAAAACAGGGGTGGATTACATGCAAGGACACTTGCTGTAATTGATAATAAAGTATTAAAACCTTATTATAGTTTAAGTCCCCAATTAGTAGGAATATTTGACTTCGGGTATAAGGATAATTTGACGAGGACACTCGCACTTTATATTTATGACTGATGGACTGTTATGGACAAAAACCATATGGACATATTGAATAATCCAGGACAAAGGACAATTAACCCGTGGTAATAAATTAAAATCAACACGTCAAACATCATGATTACGGAAGTTTAAATAAGCATAATTTCTTTATTTCATATTTCATCGCACTTTTATTTACTGTCATTTTATTTATTGCACTTTTAATTATCGTACTTTTTAATTATCGCAATTTTATTTACTGTCATTTTATTTATCGCAATTTTATTTATCGCAATTTTATTTATCGTCATTTACTTTACGCTTTAAATTAAGTTATATTTATTTTTAATATTTTACATTAGGTTTTAATTGCGAGTTAAGTTTTTAAAATCGACAAACTGGTCATTAAACGGTAAAACCCCCTTTTAGAATAATAATAATAATACTTATATATATATATATATATATATATATATATATATATATATATATATATATATATATATATATATATATATATTTATACAAATATAGTTTTAAAAATATAGCGTTAAACTTGGCTAGCTCCATGTGGAACAAACCGGACTTACTAAAAACTACACTACTGTACGATTAGGTACACTGCCTATAAGTGTTGTAGCAAGGTTTAGGTATATCCACTCTATAAATAAATAAATAACTTGTGTAAAATTGTATCGTATTTAATAGTATTTCGTAATAAAAATATAACTATTTCGTACCCCTCTGCTTTAACATCAAGTTTAAGCAAGGTGATGAACCAAAGTTACATCAATCTTCTTAGTTTCAACACAAATACAAGTCTTATTACGCTACAACTTTGAATCAAACTAAATAATCAAGACTTTAAGCTAGAGAGCTTATATCTTAACTAGATATTAAAGATCTTAGACTAAAAGTCTAGATCTCATGTTCTTAGTGAAACCCTAAGTCAAAACACTTAGACTTTCAACTTTACACAATCATAAGTTATGAAACTTAGATTTTGTAAAGTAAAGTGAACACAAATAAATGAATTCTTGTTTTAACAAGTTAGATGACCATAAGTTATATATCTTAGATCAATCTTACATGTGTGAAAGTTATAAACTAGTAAGCTTAAACTTTCTTGTTCTTGAACTTTCAAAGTTAGACTTTGGTTATAAGATTTATGAGATCAAAGTTAACAAGTAATCTTTGACCAAGTAACTCAAACAAATTGAATTCCATAAACAAAAATAATAGATTTAAAGTTAAAAGTAAACAAGTTCAAGTAAGGATCCTTTATATAAAAAGATATCAAGTTACAAACTTGAATCTTCATGAAATGAACTTTAAAGTTCCAATACTTGAACATAAAGAGGATCTTAAAGCATTTGATCCTTAAATTTGTTACAAGTTTCATGTAGAATCAAAAGCTACAAAGCTTTGATCCTTATTCTTGCTTCTTTATCATAAAAGTGATCAAAGGTTGCAAGATAACATGAGGATTGAAGTTATAAAAACCAAAATCCAAAAATAAAGAATGATGATGATGTGCTACGGTTTTGAAGAAGAAAAAGAAGAGAAAAAGAATTAAAACCTTAAAGTTCTTCACGAAAAGATGAGAGAAAAGTAGAGAGAATAAGAGTGTGTGTTTTTGAAATGAAAATGAGTGAGTTAAAATGAAATGGTGGTGTTGGGTGGTGCCTTGTAGGCCGACGGTTGCAAAGGTGGGGTGGGGGGACTATTTTCTTGCTATTGGATGGTGGTACATGGTGGTGGTTGTATATGCTGGGTGGCATGGCATAAGGTGTTAAAACATGTAAGGAAATAGTACACTAGCATGCTTAATCTTGTCTAATCTACTAATGGACTTTGTCTTATGCTTCATGGGCTAATTTAGTCCATTAACTAGTCCATTTAGTGAGCCCTTTGAGTTAAGTAGGTTGGGCCTTTAATTAACTAGGTCCATTAAGGTATTAGGTCCATTAAAACTAACTAGTAAGCATTAGTAACCACTAAGCATAATTAAAGAACCATAAAGCTAGGTAATTGTCATAAATAAATAACAATTGTGTTTACGTAGTCATAATATTCCAATTATGACTAAAGTTTAACGTGTACCAAGTACGTAACTCGTTTTAAACGGTAAGTGACACTAACGATCGTAAATGCATTCAAGGATCATGTTAAGCACTTAATATCACATTTTAAGGCATTAACGAAAATAGTTAACATAATTAATGACCTCAGAATATAATCTATCACAGTAAGCACAAATAAGCAGTTTTGTGAAAGAAATAAATATAATTAAAAGTCGAAAAAGTCGAGTCGTTACATTACCCACCTGTTAAAGAAAATTTCGTCCCTAAATTTAAGCTGAGGTAGATGGTGGAGTCGGGAAAAGGTGAGGATACTTTTGCATCACTTGATCCTCTCGTTCCCAATTAAACTCAGGTCCTCGTTTTTCTATTCCATCGGACTCGGACGATCAGAATCTTGTTACGTTTCAAGCTCTTGACCTCACGGACCATAATTTCAACGGGTTCTTCCACGAAGTGGAGTTTGTCATCAATCGTAAGCTTTTCGAGAGGGATGATGAGTTCTAGTTCAGCAAGACACTTCTTCATATTGGATACATGAAAATTAGGATGAACGGAGCTCAATTGTGTCGAAAGATCCAAACGGTAAGCAACGGGTCCAATACGCTTCAAGATTTCAAAAGGATCAATGTATAGCGGATTTAACTTTCCACGCTTTCCGAAACGGGTTACACCTTTCCAAGGTGCTACTTTCAACATCATGCGGTCACCACTTGGAATTTGAAATCCTTACGTTTAAGGTAGGCATAGCTCTTTTGGCGATCACGGGCCGTCTTGAGCCTCGCTTGAATTTGAACAATCTTCTCGGTTGTTTCATGAACGAGTTCGGGTCCGGTGATTTACTTTTCACCCACTTCGGCCCAACAAATAGGAGAACGGCATTTGCGGCCATACAACGCTTCGAAAGGTGCGGCGTTAATACTCGAATGATAGCTGTTGTTGTAAGAAAATTTGGCTAGCGGTAAATGCTTCTCCCAAGCTTTTCCGAAATCAATAAGACATGCACGCAACATGTCCTCCAAAGTTTGAACCGTGCATTCACTTTGTCCGTCCGTTTGCAGGTGATATGCGGTACTCATGTCGAGACGTGTTCCCAAAGCTTCTTGTTAGGAACGCCAAAATCTAGAAGTAAAACGGGCATCTCGGTCTGAAATAATCGATAAGGGCACACCATGACGAGATACAATTTCCTTTATGTATAGGTGAGCGAGTTTTTCCATCGTATCAGTTTCTTTCATGGCTAGGAAGTGTGCAAATTTGGTAAGACGGTCAATGATAACCCAGATGGTATCGTATCCGCCCATCGTCTTTGGTAGTTTCGTAATGAAGTCCATCGTTATCCTTTCCCACTTCCATTGCATGATTTCGGGTTGCTGAAGTAACCCGGATGGCCTTTGATGTTCGGCCTTAACCTTTGAACAAGTAAAACACTTCCCAACGTAAGTAGCAACATCCTTCTTAAGATTTGGCCACCAATACTATTCCTTGAGGTCGTGGTACATCTTACCGGCTCCTGGATGAATCGAATATCTTGACTTGTGGGCTTCGTCTAGGATGAGGCTTCGTAAATCCCCATAACTAGGCACCCAGATTCTTCCGGCAAAGTACCGGAGTCCAGTCTCCTTAACCTCAAATTGAGAGACGAGAATGTTTAAATGTTCTTGAGAAATATTCTCCTCTTTGAGAGCCTCATCTTGGGCTACTCGGATTTGGCTATTGAGATTCGAATGGATGGTGATGTTCAAGGCTCGGACACGAAGAGGTACCGTTCTTTCCTTTCGGCTCAAAGCATCGGCTACAACATTTGTCTTACCAGGATGGTAACGAAGTTCACAATCGTAGTCGTTCAGCGTCTCAATCCATCGTCACTGTCTCATGTTCAGTTGCTTCTAATCAAAGATGTGTTGGAGACTTTTATGGTCGGTGAAGATGGTACTCTTTGTTCCATAAAGATAGTGTCTCCATAGTTTTAGTGCAAAGACAACGGCTCCAAGTTTGAGATCGTGCGTTGTATAATTTTGCTCGTGAATCTTCAGTTGTCGAGAGGCGTAAGCAATAACTTTCGTTCGTTGCATTAGTACACACCCAAAACCATATTTCGAGGCATCACAATAAACAACAAAATCATCACTACCTTCGGGGAGGGATAGGATAGGTGCGGTGGTCAACTTTTTCTTCAAGGTTTGAAATGCTGACTCTTGCTCGGTTGCCCAAACGAATTTCTTCCCTTTGTGAGTCCGTGCAGTTAATGGTCGTGCAATTAGAGAGAAACCTTCGACGAACCTTCGGTAGTAACCGACGAGGCCTAGAAATTGGCAGATATGAGTTGGAGTAGTGGGGGTTTCCCACTTGCTGTTAGCTTCGATCTTTACGGGATCAACTTTGATACCCTGATCGCTCACAATATGACCCACAAATTGGACTTCCTTCAACCAAAACTCACACTTGGAGAATTTGGCATAAGGTTGCTCTTGTCTCAGGAGTTCCAGTATGAGTCGGAGATGTTGCTCATATTTCGCTTCACTTTTGGAGTAGATGAGGATATCATCTATGAAGACAATAACGAACTTGTCCAGGTATGGTTTGCATACACGATTCATGAGATCCATGAACACGGTAGGTGTGTTGGTTAAATCGAATGGCATCACGAGAAACTCATAATGACCATAACGGGTCCTGAACGCAGTCTTCATCACATTGCTCTCCTTCACCCTCAACTGGCGATAACCGGATCGCAAATCGATCTTAGAGTAACTGCTTGATCCTTGCAGCTGATCGAAAATGTCATCAATTCTGGGAAGGGGATACCGATTCTTGATCGTCAACTTGTTGAGTTCGCACTAGTCAATACACATGCGGAAAGATCCGTCCTTTTTCTTTACAAACAAAATAGGTGCGCCCCAAGGCGAAGAGCTTGGTTGGATGAATCCACGGTCTAACAATTCTTGTAGTTGACTCTGCAACTCTTGCATTTCGGAAGGTGCAAGTCGATAAGGTGCGCAAGCTACAGGTGCAGCTCCTGGTACTAGATCAATCTGGAATTCCACTGATCTCGGTGGGGGTAATTCTGGCAGTTCTTCTGGAAAGACGTCGGGAAATTCGTTCACCATTCATACCTCATCCATGCTTTTCTCCTCCGTTTCCAACTTCTTTACGTGCGCCAGAACAGCAAAACGCCCCTTTTTCATAATCTTTTGTGCCTTCATGCAGCTAATAAGGTTCAACTTTGGGCTACATCTCTCTCCGTATACAATCAATGGCACACCGTCTTCGCGAGGTATACGGATAATCTTCTCTCCACAAACAACTTCTGCTCGTACTTTGGACAACCAGTCCATGCCAACTATCACATCAAAGCTTCCCAACTTAATGGGTATCAAATCTATCTCAAATTCCGCTCCAGCTAAGTTTATAATACCTCCTCGGCTAATTTGGTCAACTTTCTCAAGTTTCCCATTGGCTACTTCAACAAGAATACTCTCGTCTAAAGGTACTAACGACCAGTCTATCTTAGAACAAAAATGTCTACATACATAACTCCTATCGGCACCGGTATCGAATAAGACAGAAGCAAATAGGTTATTGATAGCGAATGTACCTGTGACCAAGTCAGGATCCTCACGGGCATCCCTGGCGTTCATGTTGAAAATCCTTCCGCGTGTCGGTCCGCCATCCTTCTTCTTGTTCGGGCATTCATTCTTGAAGTGGCCATGTTGACCGCACTCAAAACACTTTCTTGGTCCAGTAGGGTTTGTCTTCACAGCTGGGGTGGTGATCTTACAATCTTTGCCAATGTGCCCAGTCCTCTTACACTTTTCACATACCACATTGCAGTACCCAGTATGATGCTTATAGCATCTCTTGCACTGCGAGAGACTACCCTTGTAGTTAGGGTTCAGGCTAGGGTTTGGGTTGGGGTTCCTCCAGTCATTGTTTCCCTTAAAACTCTCGTGCCTCTTAGCTGGGTTCTGATCAAAGACCTTTCATTTGTTTCCTTCCCACTTACGCTTCTCATTACTAGCTCCTGATTCTGATTTCGCTTTCTCTGGTTCCTTGCGGGTGATCTGGTTCATCAGGGTGTGCGCCATGCGCATAGCTTCCGGGACATCTGCTGGTTTTGAAAAGGTGACATTTCCCTGAATGGTCTTGGGAAGTCCCCACAAGTATCGTTCCATTCGCTTAAATTTAGGGGTAACCATCGTGGGGGCACATCACAGCTAATTCCAGGTACCTTCAGTTATAGCCATCAAGATCAGTCCCTACAACTTTCAGTTCCCAAAACTCCGCTTCCATCTTCTGAATCTTGGTTCTGGGACAGTACTCCATGATCATAGCATTCTTAAACTCCTTCCACGGTGTAGCATAAGCCTCGTCAATTTCCCTAACCTGGGTAAGTGTGTTCCACCAGGTTAAAGCACCGTCTGACAGCGTGCAGGAGGCGTACTTAGTTTTGTTCACTTCGGAACAGTTACTCACTCGGAAAACAACTTCCAACTTCTCAAACCACCTCGTTAATCCAACCGACCCCTTAGTACCACTGAAATTGTGGGGCTTGTAGCTCTAAAATTCCTTATAGGTGCACCCGTTCTGAATGTTCTAGTTAGTCGGTGGAGCTTGGGGGTTGATATCCGCCATAGCTGCGGCTACTCGAGCAGCTATCATCTCCTCAATCTGTGCTGCTATGGGCGTTTCCCTTGGAATTCTTCCATTTGTCATTGATCTTCTAAACAAAATTTTGACTTAAGTCAAAATCCAGCACCCAATATAAATATTATAGTATAAGGTAATCAATACGAAAGCAACACAATCCACGTTAACTAAGCATGGCAACTAGTTGCAGATAGCATAAAAACCATCAGGTAATAACTTAAATAGAACATCGTACAATAATTAAACAACATTAAGTTCCATTCATTAATAAGAAAGTTGCATACATCTCCATAAGGTTCGTACAATACGTGCATAAAACATGAAACTACTAACGGAATTACATAATGAAGTCTAATACAACAGCCCTATGGTGATGGTGGGTAAATGATGTCCATCAGGTGGGTCATCTGGTCCTCGAGCTCAGTTACCCAAGCACGGAGGGTATGCACTTCCCTCGTCAGCTCCTCGACGGTGGGAGATGCTGGTGGGGCAGGTGGCGCGGATGGTGCAGATGGTGCAAGTGGCGCCGATGGTGCAGATGGTGCAAGTGGCGCCGATGGTGCAGATGGTGCAGTGCCAGAAGTAGAAGGCGTATAACGAGCGGCCTTATGCACGAATGGATCAGCAGGATATGGCACAACCCGCTTACAGGCGGTAACCCTAACCAACTGTCCACGTGCGTCCATGAACGGTCTACCTCCAATAACCCCTGGAATTACAGTACCATCGAAACGATACTGCTTCTTCGGCGGGGTAGAGGGCGGCTGCATGGGCTCTTCCTCGAAATCATCCTCGGAATCCTCCTCGGAATCCCCCTCGCTGGTGTCATTGGATGATGAATCGTCTGAATCATCTGAAGGTGGATCTGCCCGACCGGTGGTCATAAGTCGATATCTTCCTGGTGGGATCAGCACGACACGTCCATCAGCAAGGCGTCTAGCCTAATGTCCATGCTCATTACGGAAAGGACCATCCCCATTTCCCCCAGGAATCACAGTACCACCGGAATGGTGATGTGGCCTCGGGAGCCTAGGGCTGGGTGGAGCTGGAATCTCCACGGGATCCTCGTCTCCGTCTGAGACGTCCATCAGGTCAAGCACGAGTCCACTGGAAGGTAAATCGCCAGAGTCGTTGGAGGGTAGCGGTGACGGGATCTGTGAGTCAGCAACAATGGTAGGCGATGCAGCGGACGAATCTGAGTCACTCTCCAAATCAACGATAATGGGCGGTATGTCTGACATCTGAACAAGGAAAAATAACTTTTTCCATGTCAGTAAGACATATAGCAAGCACGTAATTACGCACTACATCATCCTAGCAGTACATAGCATGACAATATTAACAAAATTCTACAAAAGTATCATGTAATCGAAAGCAGATAGTAGCATGCAGTAACGAGAATAAGCAGTAGCATACAGCAAGTACTCATAGTAGTAAAGGTAAGCTGTAGCATGCAGTAAGTTCAGCAGAAACAGATAAACAAGCAAGTTGTAGATTAGTCCTATTAGTGAATCCTACTCGGTCTGGTCTAGACTCACTAATGCAACATAATTCCCTACAACCAATGCTCTGATACCAAATGTAACATCCAAGGTAACACGTTCCTCATAGCATGATATTGTCCGCTTTGCCCGTAGGCGCACGGATTTTTCTTGGCAACCACACACGACGAGCATTTTCCCATGAGGTCACCCATCCTGGTGGTGATCTCACCTGAGCACGCTTAACTGCAGAGTTCTCATGGGATATGCTGCGCTTATAGTCCTAAAACGTGTCATGCTTGGAAAGGTCTCCACACCCTTATAAGGCATGCTTCGTTCCCCTCTCCAACCGATGTGGGATGGATGTAACACGGACGTTACAATCCTGATACCAAATGTGACGCCCCGTACAAAACCATCGTGTACGGATCATCAACAACATGATCATTACAAGGTCAAACACTATATGCTATTTGAAAATAAGTTTGCATTCATAAAAAGGGGTAACGTCTTTACCGACGTCAAATGTTTTACAAACGATAGTGTGCTTCTACGAATAGAAAGCAACAACATAAGTACGAGACTCAAAGGTCATTACAATTTCATTGTTCAAAAGTAACATAGTTCGTGAATGCAAAGTAAAAGTTTCATGCAGAGACATCTCTAAACAAAAGCAGCGGGAGTCTACACAGCAGGTCTAACAGCGAGACTAATACAGCGAAAGCATCAAACGTCTAAGCACCTGAGAAATAACATGCTTAAAATATCAACACGAATGTTGGTGAGCTATAGTTTAATTGTAACAGTAATGTAAGGTAGGCCACGAGATTTCATAATTCAACACAGTACGAAAAGTATATGCTCATCCGTGGGCACTTGGTAACTAACTTAACGTATCATCACCCCCTAAAAGTACACTTAGCGAGTGCATAAGTCTACGAAGTATTAAACACCTGTTAAATGCTAGCGCGACTAGCTCGAGCGGGGATGTCAAACCCTATGGATCCATATCTAATATTCGCGTTCACCGGTTCAAAAACCAATGACTAAACGTTACCGAGCTAAGGAGAAAGTTTATGCCGTTATATCACCCACACATATATAAAGTTTAAGTACTCGTGCCTAGTAAGTAAAACATAAAAAGTGCATGTATTCTCAGTCCCAAAAATAATTGTAGTAAAAAGGGATGCTATAACTCACAGTGAAAAGTGCGGTAAAAGTCGATACGAGGTAAGTAAGAAAGTAAGTCGATCCGAATGGTCGTAAACCTAAGTTAAAAGTTAATAAGTCAGTAAATTGTCCCAATGGGTTTAAAAATACGTAATTTAAGTGTTAAGTGTCATCATCATCAACATCATATGTAAAAAGTAAAGTAAGTTTTCAATCGAGAATAGAGATCGAAACAAAGGCTGACTTCGTTCAGCTTCTACGACCTCTATACAAACTGAAATGACGTGAGGCCAGTGGCCATGGCTCCGTATATGAGTCCTCTAATAGCTGACAAATTTTCAGAACCAAACTCATCTTTGTTTGACTGTGGCGACGGTTTAAGTGCGAGTAGGTCAGAAATTTCAGCAACGTTACAAGGGCGTAGTGACTTTCGGAAGGCTATAATTCCTAAACCGTATATCGGATTTAGGCGAGGCCTAAACGAAAAGTCATCTACTCGAACCAAACTAACTGAAAATCAACTTTCCAGTAGCCCAGAGAGTCTGTTCAGACCCTAAAAAACAGAAAGTAAGTGCTCCGGTGGGATTCTTGGTGCTTGATGCTCATCACGGTTCTCATCCTTGATGCTTGTAGCTTCAAGTGTACAACTCGTTGATGTGTTTGCATCACTTTGACCAAGGTTTAACCATCAATACACAAGAGTCAAGACTGTAGCGACCCGACAAAATCGTCATTTGACGGCGCCGACTACTTAGGTCCCGTTACGTGGTCATAAGTCTTTAAAATAACGTTTGACCAAAATATGTCGCATTCATTGCAAAAGTAAAGATTGTTCCCTAGTTTACAAGAATTGTTCATCCAAAAGTTACGTTACAAAGTTATAAGTACAAATGAAACCTATGCGACACAATTTAAAAGTAGCCAAAAGATGCTCCATGTATGCATAAATACTCGACATCCAAAGCAAGTATCAAAATAATGAGCGGAAGCAAGTAACACATATCGTTCAAAGACCTGAGAAAAACATAGAAATCTGTCAACGAAAACGTTGGTGAAATCATAGGTTTAAGTAAGTAAGTGAGTAAATAAGTAGATTGAACCACAAGATTTGCAACATCGAAATAATAGTTAACCATTCCAAAATTTGTTTCACGAGCACTCAATTATCAATGCTTAACATTTCTCCCATTGAACCCCATCACCTTAGTGTTAGAACATACACTGATTCTCGAAAATATATTTCATTCGTAGACGGTAGCGAACCGTCTGAATGAGGGTTTGTCAAACCCATATGGATCCACATAACATAAGTTCACGCTTACACCCGGCAAGTGTAACTAATGATAATTGAATTGAGGATTTTGTTCTAAACTCGTATGTAGAATGTTTGTTTTCTTGTACTTGTGTTCACTTAGTAAAAAGAAACGTTTATGTTTTCTCATCCCAAATGTAAATTCAAAAGAGTAAAAGTGGGACTATGATCTCACCTTGAGTGCACGAGTAATAAAGTACTTCAACAAGTAAACGTGTGCAAAGAACAATGCTAGTCTTGACCTAAACAAGTAAGTTGTATCAATAATGGTAAACGCGATTGGTCAAGGATGTTCAATTAGTCCTATGGCTCGTTACGACTTGATTAAGTAGCATGTGAATCAAATTGTCAAGTTTCATTCAAGATACAAGTATAGAAGCAAGTTAGAGAGATTGCATAAGTATTCGGTTAAGTTTGGCTATAAGTCAAACTTGGTCGGGTCAAAGTCAATGAAAAAGTCAACACGTTCGGGTCGGGTCCCGAACTATTTTTCTGAGGTTTTTAATCATATATAAGCATGTTAGTCAAGTTTCATGTTAATCGGAGGTGCGTAGCATAGTTAGAATTAATCGAAAAACGACCAAATTGGACAGCACCTGATAGCCCATCTGGACGGCGTCCAAAATGGCTGGACGGTGTCCAGTATTGAAGTACTGGACGGCGTTCAAAAGACTGGACGGCGTCCAAGTCTGAAGGGCTGGACGGCATCCAAGAATCTGGACGGCGTCCAGATCTGTATCCAGGCCCTGTTTTGCTGCAACAAAGAAATGCACGAACCAAAACTCAAACAATCCCAATTTATGACCCGCAAACAATCAAAACATGTATCCTATATCATCGGGAAGGTATTTTGACAAAGGATACAACTAACCACATATCATCAATCGAGTTTATCATTTACAATAACCGAATTCTCGTCAAGTGATCATTTAGAGTTCGTTTTCCAAGTTTCAAGTTCACAACTTCATTTCATGATTCGGTAGTCCAATCTACACATACGATATGCCGTTTCGAAGGTAATTAAACGTACATTGCAAATAAACACTTACTAACAACATTAACAAGCATTCAATGCATCAAAAGTTCATTTTAAGGTTCATCAAACCCTAATTAAGAATCACAAAATCAATAATCATGTTAACGCAAGGTTTTCATATCATCCAACATACCAAAACGAAACTAACTATGCTAGTAACACTTTTAACACAATGGGTTTAACATCTAACAATATTTAATCAATCAAAATCAAAGATTAAACTAACCCATTTCATGTGTTCATGCTAGTTACACCAAATAACAAGATCGAGCATACAAATTACATACACGACATCACAATGAGCCATAGACACTAACTAACATCATTTCAAGTCAAAAACACGAATTTAGAGAAATCTAGAGTTTTAGAAATGTTACCCAAACGAGATGAAGTTGGTACCAAAATGAAGAGGATGAAGAGAGGATCACGAATATGTAATTTATTTTGTTGCTAGCTCCCTAAATCGAATTTGGATGATGATTTTGTGTTTGAAGGTTTTGAGAGCATAAAAAGGGAAGTAAGAAAAAGAGATAGAGAGAAATGGGAGGTTGGTGGTGGATGGTGGGTTACTAGTTAGCCAAGTTTGCCCGAGTGGTGAGATTAGTCCCTCGCGTTTGTAGTCGGGTGCGGGAATTACCTAAACGGAATATTTTAAAACGCTTATTAACGGAGGATGTTAAAATCCAATAACGGAAAAATATTAAGAATGTTAGCTAACGAAGGATATGAATTCAGTTACGAAGGATATTATTAAAATAAAAAGACGGGCGTTAAAATAATTTAACGGAAAAATTCGGGATGTTACATTACCCACACCTTAAAAGAAATTTCGTCCCGAAATTTAGTTGGAAGTAATAGTCGATGTCTCTTCCTTGAGACCTTGCATTGTCAATGCTATGAATAAGTGAAGATACGTCCTTGGGCATTCCCACGAATTTGGACAGTCGGGGTTTTATGTTGTATTAAGGCTTGGTTTTACGATCCACAATTTCAACCGGTCTTTCTACGAAGAGGAGTTGTCATCAATAGTAAGTTTATCTAGAAGGATAGCACGTTCCTGTTCCGCAGGACACGTATCTAAGTTTGTTACATGGAACGTAAGGTAAATGGAAACTTAATTAAGTCAGTAGTTCTAAACGGTAGGAAGCGGTTCCAATACGCCCCAAGATTTCAAAAGGATCAATATTGCGGATATAAATTTCCTCGATTTCCTGAAACGAATTACACCTTTCCAAGGTGTGGTTTTCAATATTACACGGTTACTGACTTTAAATTTGAGAGATTTTCATCTAACATTGGTATAACTCCTTTGGCGACCACGGGCCGTCTTGAGCCCTTCTCGGACTTGAACTATCTCAAAGGTTATTTCTTGAATGATTTCGGATTTGATGATTTGCTTGTCACCTACTTCGGTCCAAGGAATAGGAGAACAACATTTGTGGCTATATAAAGTTTCGAAAAGTGCGCATTAACACGCGAGTGGTAACTACTGTTGTAAGAGGGATCAACTAAAGTCGACAATACAAGTTTGTAACATGTCTTTCCAATATGTAAATTGTTCGTTTGCTTAGCTCGTCTGTTTGTGGAAGATACGCAGTACTCACGTCTAAACGTGTTCCGAAGGCTTCTTGTAAACAAGATGTGTAACGAGTATTTTCGATCCGGGATAATTGACAATGATACACCGTGTTGGAATATAATTTCTTAAGATATGCTTGGACAAGTTAGTTAGGGTTCGAAAGCGTTTGTTGGAACAGATTTCTTGTCGGCTACTGAAAAATGTTCGTAAGGGCTAGTCACCCTCGTGGCGAATACTTGTAACACGTGAAGAGTCTCTCTCTCTCCATTGAGAAATTATATAAAAAGGTTTCCGTATACGGAAGTACGAGCGAAAAGATAGGAGTGAAATGAGAACTTAGAATAGGATGAGTTCACATTTTGAGGTAGCCATATCGCGCATCTAGTGGCCAAATGTTGAGACTTGGTCGGAAACGAGATATTACACGTAGTTGTATAGCTCGGGGTTGAGTAGTAGTTGGCCGTATAACATAAGCACAAAGACGTTAAGTCAAAGAAGAAAGGGGTATCCTTGGATTGTGTGTTACCTTTGGTCCCAGTAATATCAGACGGTAATAGTGAAATAGCAGAGCTATGTATCGTGGTACGCGATGACGAGAAGATTGATCGGATCCAATAATAAGTATTCAAATTCTCCGTGTAAAATAACGAATTTCAGCTTCCTTGATTTCGAGTCGAGAGGGGTTGCCTTTCAGGCGTTCACGTAGAAGTATTTCTATATTTGAGTTCCATTTTGTGCCACACGAATTTATCTAGTAAGGTTGGTGTGAAAAATCACGTTCAAAGTCTGGACACGGAAAATGTTTAATTCTTTCCCTTAGTACGTTAACGAGGTTAAAGGACGAGCGATACGGGAAAAATCGGAAATTAATCTTTGGTAATAATCGCGAGATCCAAAAATTTACGAATAAAAGTCGGAGTCGTGAGGGTTTCTCCAAAATTAATTAATTAATTAATTTTTTTTTTTTTTTTTTTTTTGCGAGATCTACTGTAATACCTTGACCACTAACAACATGGTTTAGAATTTGGACTTCGTTTAACCAAAATTCTCACTTGGAGAATTCGGCATAGAGTTGCTCTTTTCTCAAGAGTTCGAGCGTAAGACGGAGACGTTGTTCGTTTTTCCTTTCCGCTTGAATAGCTTAAAACATCAATTATAAGTACGGTAACGGATTTGTCTAGATAAGTTTGCATACGCGGTTCCGGAGGTCTATGAATACGGGCGGAGCCTTAGATAAACTGGACGGCACTAAAAGAAATTCATAACTATCGTAGCGAGTTCGGAAAGCGGTTTAGGAGACATCTTCTCCCTTAACCCTCAATTGATGATAACCAGAATGAAGGTCGATTTTAGAATATACGCGAGATCCGTGTAACGGTTCAAGAGGTTGTTGATACGGGGAAGAGGATATCGGTTCTTAAACGGAAATTATTTAGTTCACTAAAATCACATATATGTGGGGAAAACATTCCCTTCCTAACGTATAGGTTTTGGGCTCCCTAGTTCTATAGATGTCAAATCAAAGTTCAAATTACCTACCCAATAAGTTTGACGTACACTCTCCGATAAATTTGTCGGTACGCAATAGTTTTCCGTTGGTCACTTGAATGGCCTAAGTAATATCTAGGGGGTGGTGGAGTGCAAATAGTAGGCTCCAAAGCCTTGGATACAAAGCATTTATCGACATCCGAATCGAATAAACATGAAGTATAGGAGTTGTTAAGAAGAAACGTACCCGTGACTAGTTCATGTCGTCTCGAGCATCCTCGGTGCTAATGTTGGAAGTTCGGCCGCGTGTGTTGGGGTTGGCTTTCTTCGTTGGACATGCATTCCTAAAATGACCCGGTTAGCCACATTCGAAACAAACACCCGACTTTTGTGTGTTGGGCCCCTTTTGACTGACGGGGGTGGTACTTCCACAATATTTGGCAATATGACCACTTCCCTGGCACCGGTGGCAAATTAGCTTGCCACATTCACCAAAGTGATGCTTGTGGCATTTGTTGGAAAAAGGTCGAGTTCCAGCATAACTTTTCTTGCCGACGGAGGTGAAAGGTTCCTTGGCAAGGTTGTTGCTGTTGTAGTTGCTGGATTGAGAGGCTTCCCATTTTCTTTTGTTGTTACTCGGTTGGTCCTCGGCCGTTGGTGCCGGTGCTTCAATTTCATCCACCGTTTCTATAGATTGGCGAACCATCGTTAAAGCCTCTTGTAGGTTGGTGGGTTTGGATGACATTACCCTGTGTTGAATGCTCTTCGGAAGGCCATCCATGTAAAGTTCAACTCTTAGGGACTCGAGAGTCATGAGGTTTGGACACGTTAAGACTAGTTCAGCAAACCGTTGATTATAAGCTTCGAGGTCATTCCGAACCGTTTATAAATTTCTTAGCCCCTGTTCGAGCCTTCGAGTCTCGTCGCGCGGAAAGTATTCGGTGATCATTCTTTCTCTTAATTCGGTCCAAGAGAGTGCGTGGGCTTCATCGATACCCACTGATTGTACATACGTGTTCCACCATGAGAGAGCAATACCGGTGAGAGTGAGGGTGGAAAACTTGACCTTATCTTGGTCCCAACAACCGCTTATGTTAAAAACGGCTTCCGTTTGTTCAAACCATCTTGTGAGAGCAACCGGTCCCTCGGTTCCATCGAAAGTGGGAGGTTTGCACCCCATGAAGTTCTTGTAGGAGCACCCCTCGTTTGAATTACCAGCTCCATGATTATTGTAGTTGGAAAAGTGATCGGCCACGGCCGCACCCACGGCGGTGGTTATCATTCGTTGCAGAGCTTGTTCGAGAGTTTCGGAAGGAGTATTGGGTTGACCTTGGTGAGCCACTGTTCCTTCATGACACAAGAATACCGTTGTTTAGTATTATCAATAATACTAATTGTGATATGGAAATCAAGATAAAGAGGAAATTTTTCCTTGACTCGCCCTAAATTCTTTATGTCATAATGTCGGAATGTTCATATGAGTCACCGTAATATAATCCCGGAAATTATATTACCCTGATTCATATGTGCATTCGACATCATTTCATATAGTCAAGGTGGCGTGTCAATCAAATCAACCACGTGAGATTAAGGTAGAATAAGAGTTAGATGTGAATAGAAGAGATCGAGTATAAATGCACAAGTAGTCAAGTAATTCCTACTCCAAGTCTATATGCCGATTGTAGTCTAGACTCACTAATGTACCCTATGACTAGGGGTTGACACCAATGAACTCTAAATCCCTACAACCAACGCTCTGATACCATCTGTAGCGACCCGACAAAATCGTCATTTGACGGCGCCGACTACTTAGGTCCCGTTACGTGGTCATAAGTCTTTAAAATAACGTTTGACCAAAATATGTCGCATTCATTGCAAAAGTAAAGATTGTTCCCTAGTTTACAAGAATTGTTCATCCAAAAGTTACGTTACAAAGTTATAAGTACAAATGAAACCTATGCGACACAATTTAAAAGTAGCCAAAAGATGCTCCATGTATGCATAAATACTCGACATCCAAAGCAAGTATCAAAATAATGAGCGAAAGCATGTAACACATATCGTTCAAAGACCTGAGAAAAACATAGAAATCTGTCAACGAAAACGTTGGTGAAATCATAGGTTTAAGTAAGTAAGTGAGTAAATAAGTAGATTGAACTACAAGATTTGCAACATCGAAATAATAGTTAACCATTCCAAAATTTGTTTCACGAGCACCCAATTATCAATGCTTAACATTTCTCCCATTGAACCCCATCACCTTAGTGTTAGAACATACACTGATTCTCGAAAATATATTTCATTCGTAGACGGTAGCGAACCGTCTGAATGAGGGTTTGTCAAACCCATATGGATCCACATAACATAAGTTCACGCTTACACCCGGCAAGTGTAACTAATGATAATTGAATTGAGGATTTTGTTCTAAACTCGTATGTAGAATGTTTGTTTTCCTGTACTTGTGTTCACTTAGTAAAAAGAAATGTTTATGTTTTCTCATCCCAAATGTAAATTCAAAAGAGTAAAAGTGGGACTATGATCTCACCTTGACTGCACGAGTAATAAAGTACTTCAACAAGTAAACGTGTGCAAAGAACAATGCTAGTCTTGACCTAAATAAGTAAGTTGTATCAATAATGCTAAACGCGATTGGTCAAGGATGTTCAATTAGTCCTATGGCTCGTTACGACTCGATTAAGTAGCATGTGAATCAAATTGTCAAGTTTCATGCAAGATACAAGTATAGAAGCAAGTTAGAGAGATTGCATAAGTATTCGGTTAAGTTTGGCTATAAGTCAAACTTGGTCGGGTCAAAGTCAACAAAAAAGTCAACACGTTCGGGTCGGGTCCCGAAATATTTTTCTGAGGTTTTTAATCATATATAAGCATGTTAGTCAAGTTTCATGTTAATCGGAGGTGCGTAGCATAGTTAGAATTAATCAAAAAACGACCAAATTGGACAGCACCTGATAGGCCATCTGGACGGCGTCCAAAATGGCTGGACGGCGTCCAGTATTGAAGTACTGGATGGCGTCCAAGAGACTGGACGGCATCCAAGTCTGAAGGGCTGGAAGGCGTCCAAGAATCTGGACGGCGTCCAGATCTGTATCCAGGCCCTGTTTTGCTGCAACAAAGAAATGCACGAACCAAAACTCAAACAATCCCAATTTATGACCCGCAAACAATCAAAACATGTATCCTATATCATCGGGAAGGTATTTTGACAAAGGATACAACTAACCACATATCATCAATCGAGTTTATCATTTACAATAACCGAATTCTCGTCAAGTGATCATTTAGAGTTCGTTTTCCAAGTTTCAAGTTCACAACTTCATTTCATGATTTGGTAGTCCAATCTACACATACGATATGACGTTTCGAAGGTAATTAAATGTACATTGCAACTAAACACTTACTAACAACATTAACAAGCATTCAATGCATCAAAAGTTCATTTTAAGGTTCATCAAACCCTAATTAAGAATCACAAAATCAATAATCATGTTAACGCAAGGTTTTCATATCATCCAACATACCAAAACGAAACTAACGATGCTAGTAACACTTTTAACACAATGGGTTTAACATCTAACAACATTTAATCAATCAAAATCAAAGATCATTTCAAGTGTTCATGCTAGTTACACCAAATAACAAGATCGAGCATACAAATTACATACACGACATCACAATGAGCCATAGACACTAACTAACATCATTTCAAGTCAAAAACACGAATTTAGAGAAATCTAGAGTTTTAGAAATGTTACCCAAATGAGATGAAGTTGGTACCAAAATGAAGAGGATGAAGAGAGGATCACGAATATGTAATTTATTTTGTTGCTAGCTCCCCAAATCGAATTTGGATGATGATTTTGTGTTTGAAGGTTTTGAGAGCATAAAAAGGGAAGTAAGAAAAAGAGATAGAGAGAAATGGGAGGTTGGTGGTGGATGGTGGGTTACTAGTTAGCCAAGTTTGCCCGAGTGGCGAGATTAGTCCCTCGCGTTTGTAGTCGGGTGCGGGAATTTCCTAAACGGAATATTTTAAAACGCGTATTAACGGAGGATGTTAAAATCCAATAACGGAAAAATATTAAGAATGTTAGCTAACGGAGGATACGAATTCAGTTACGAAGGATATTATTAAAATAAAAAGATGGGCGTTAAAATAATTTAACGGAAAAATGCGGGATGTTACATTACCCACACCTTAAAAGAAATTTTGTCCCGAAATTTAGTTGGAAGTAATAGTTGATGTCTCTTCCTTGAGACCTTGCATTGTCAATGCTATGAATAAGTGAAGATACGTCCTTGGGCATTCCTACGAATTTGGACAGTCGGGGTTTTATGTTGTATTAAGGCTTGGTTTTACGATCCACAATTTCAACCGGTCTTTCTACGAAGAGGAGTTGTCATCAATAGTAAGTTTATCTAGAAGGATAGCACGTTCCTGTTCCGCAGGACACGTATCTAAGTTTGTTACATGGAACATAAGGTAAACGGAAACTTAATTAAGTCGGAAGTTCTAAACGGTAGGAAGCGGTTCCAATACGCCCCAAGATTTCAAAAGGATCAATATTGCGGATATAAATTTCCTCGATTTCCCGAAATAGGTTACACCTTTCCAAGGTGTGGTTTTCAATATTACACGGTTACTGACTTTAAATTTGAGAGATTTTCATCTAACATTGGTATAACTCCTTTGGCGACCACGGGCCGTCTTGAGCCCTTCTCGGACTTGAACTATCTCAAAGGTTATTTCTTGAATGATTTCGGATCTGATGATTTGCTTGTCACCTACTTCGGTCCAACGAATAGGAGAACAACATTTGTGGTTATATAAAGTTTCGAAAAGTGCGCGTTAACACGCGAGTGGTAACTACTGTTGTAAGAGGGATCAACTAAAGGCGACAATACAAGTTTGTAACATGTCTTTCCAATATGTAAATTGTTCGTTTGCTTAGCTCGTCTATTTGTGGAAGATACGCAGTACTCACGTCTAAACGTGTTCCGAAGGCTTCTTGTAAACAAGATGTGTAACGAGTATTTTTGATCCGGGATAATTGACAATGATACACCGTGTTGGAATATAATTTCTTAAGATATGCTTGGACAAGTTAGTTAGGGTTCGAAAGCATTTGTTGGAACAGATTTCTTGTCGGCTACTGAAAAATGTTCGTAAGGGCTAGTCACCCTCGTGGCGAATACTAGTAACACGTGAAGAGTCTATCTCTCCATTGAGAAATTATATAAAAAGGTTTCCGTATACGGAAGTACGAGCGAAAAGATAGGAGTGAAATGAGAACTTAGAATAGGATGAGTTCACATTTTGAGGTAGCCATATCGCGCATCTAGTGGCTAAATATTGAGACTTGGTGGGAAACGAGATATTACACGTAGTTGTATAGCTCGGGGTTGAGTAGTAGTTGGCCGTATAACAGAAGCACAAGGACGTTAAGTCAAAGAAGAAAGGGGTATCCTTGGATTGTGTGTTACATGTGTGAAAGTTATAAACTAGTAAGCTTAAACTTTCTTGTTCTTGAACTTTCAAAGTTAGACTTTGGTAACAAGATTTATGAGATCAAAGTTAATAAGTAATCTTTGACCAAGTAACTCAAACAAATCGAATTCCATAAACAAAAATAATAGATTTAAAGTTAAAAGTAAACAAGTTCAAGTAAGGATCCTTTATATAATGTGAGGACCTGGAAATTTCCGACCAAATTTAAACTTAATCTTATATAGTTTCGACACGATAAGCAAAGTCTATTAAACTGAGTCTCAAAATTTTGGAACTGTTTCATATATGCATTTGACTTTCGACCGTTCTCGACGATTCACGAACAATTAATTGTAAATAGATATGTGTGTATGTATATATAAATAATAATTTGAAATATAATTTGAAGTATTATATGTTGTTGTTATTAAAAATTAATAAAATAAAAATAGGATATTATAATAATTATTATTTAAAATATATCTCTATATATAAATAAGGTATATTAAAAATAAATATTAAATAATTGTAATACTCGTTTGATGTTTCGATTGATATTAAGCAAGTTAAATTCAAACTTATGTAATTTTAAAATAAACGGTGATACGAAAATGAGTTCTATAAATTTTGGACTTATTAAAAAATGTATTTAGGAACTATTTGTTAAGTTTTGACATTTTTTATATTTTACCCAGAAATGAGAGGGACAGTTGATGTAATTTTTTTTAATAAATAAATGATCGAATTTTATACCATAATGACCAAAATAAATAAATATAGTTAATTTAAAATTTTGAGATTTTTCCGAAGACTTTTATCCGCCACTGATTTAACAACGGATCATGATGTTATATCCGAAATTAAGACTGTGGGCTGCTGAACTATTTCAATTATAATTTCAATTACTGTTTCTCAATGATTTGATTCACATGTTTGATTTTTATAATTATTAATAATATATTATTATTATTATTATTATTATTATTATTATTATTATTATTATTATTATTATTATTATTATTATTATTATTATTATTATTATTACCTTATAGTTATAGATATATATTATTATGCACGATACATGCATCTAAATGATCATCATTTTTTCCCTCAAATCTTCACCTACTACTACTAGTGTTTCTTTTTATGTTGTTTCAGTTTACTGTTTTTGTATATTATATCATCATCTAACTTATTACATATAACTTATACATAGATATGAGAATCACAAAAACCACAGCCACCAATTTTTCTTTCTATCTAATTTCATGTCCAAACTGCCACCACCTACTATCATCACCACCAATAATCCGTTGACCACGACCACCTCCGCTAACACACCACCATTATTCATCTCCGTAAGCTCCTGTTGCTAGTATACTTTTTGTTTGTAAACTACCAAAACAAAATCACCATACACCCTCTTTTCTTTCTTCTTTCCTTTGACATCCACCATTCTTCTTCGTGATAACCACTTCATCTACTCCTATCAATTCATCTTGAAACCATCACCACCACAGACCCATGTCGATTGCTATCATTATTGTCTCTATAATCCTAGTTGAGCAATACCAAAGTCGAAGCTACCATTAGATTTTTGATTCCGATAATTCGAAACAAACAAAACATGAAGCATCACTAGCCCAACTTGTAGCCCCAACACTGCTACTTCCTACTTCGTAGCCCACACCTCAACCACTGTACCTCCACCACCTCCTAATACCGCCGGCTGCCGCAACCCCAACAGTTTCTCACTCTCTCTCTTCTCTCTCTCTACAATTTGAATAAAAAAATTCTCCATAAACTCCATCATCAAACACCTATTGCAACTACTTTTTTTTCTTTTCTTTGTTTCTCCTTTCTTCTTCCTCGTAACATCCTAAACCAACACATGTAAACCACATACCTGCAAGCATTATTGCACAAAATCCGCTGTTTTACTTCTGCCGTTGCACCACTTTCTGTTTAATCGAAGCCAAGCTCCTGCTAATGCTCGATGGGGATTAACGATTTGATAATTCGTGACTTGATGGTGATAGTTAAATAAAGGAGACGATGAATAGTAGTGATAAGAAGATACATGAAATCATGATAGAAGGTTGATGATGGTTAGCAATCAATGAAGATTGATGAGGAAACGATTGATAAAGATTAATAATGATCGACCTGTTTCTCTTTTTGTAGAACCCAGCAAACCCCACGCGTTTTCTTTTAGGTATAAGTATTATTATGTATTAATTAATATTATCTACATTTATATTATTATTATGTTATTTATTAAAAATAAAATCGAAGGGTTTTAAAAGAAGTGGTTGCAATTTATAACAGAAAAGCAAGGCAGCTTAGTTGGTATGGTGTGCGTATACGGGAACGAGGGGTCGCAAGTTCAATCCCTGTCTGTGACATTTTTTTATAAGAAGAAGAAGAGAAGAGAAATAATGGGTTAAAAGAAGTAAATGTATGAAAAAAAATCAGGAAATCGTGAGTGGAGCAGTTGGTGTGGTGTTGTGTGTGGTTAACTAGAGGTCTTGGGTTCGAGCCGGGCAAAGGCGTTTATTTTTTTTTAGCTCTTTACTCTAAGGTAGTAATTTCATTAATTATTATTATTATTATTATTATTATTATTATTATTATTATTATTATTATTATTATTATTATTATTATTATTATAATAATTATTATTGTTATTATTATACTAATTATTATTATTATTATTACAAATATTAATAATATGATTATTATTATCATTAATATAATTATCATTATTGTTATTACTAATATTATCATTAAATAAGCATTAGTAATATTATCATTATTATTATTAAGATATAAAAACTCGATATGATGATGAAAATTAAATCCGATATGTTAAATAACAAAAGTATAGTTAATATAAGATTAAGTTTATGAATATAATGAAAAATTGATATAATAATATGATTATGAAAGTTAAAGTTATTATATGCGATCACTAAAAATTATAGAATAATAAAGTAATGAAAATGATGGTATTATGATTACAAATATAAATTTTGATAAATGAAAATAATATGTACTATTAATATTATTATTATTAAAGATACCATTATAATTAGAAATATCATTTTTGGTAAAATTATCATTATTATTAAACTTATCATTTTTATTAAAGTTATGATGATTATTATAAAAAGTATCATTATTATTATTATTATTTTATCATTATTATCATTAAACGTGATTTTATTATTTAACAGTATTATTATTATTATTATTATTATTATTATTATTATTATTATTAACTTATTGTTATTATTATTATTATTATCATTATTATTTTTATTATTATTATCATAAGTATTAGTATTATTATTAGTAGTATTATTATCATTATTATTAATATTTTCATATTAACAATAGTATTATTACAATTAAATATTTCCTATATAAAAGTATATTTATTACAACTACCATGATATTACATATAATTATATATATTAAAAATTGTTTATATAAAAATTTACATATAACAAATCATTGATTTTTAATATAATATTAATTATATATAAAACTATAAAAATATTATTTATTTAATATAAAAGATATAAAACTTAAGATATAATATATAAATTTGTTCATATACAAATATATGTGTTAATATATATGTATGAATGATATAGGTTCGTAAATCCAAAGCCAACCTTGCATTGTTCAATGTTGTCATATGTATTTTTACTACAAAATACATTATTGTGAGTTTCATTTACTCCCTTTTTAAATGCTTTTGCAATATATATTTTTGGGACTGAGAATACATGCGCTGTTTTATAACTGTTTTACGAAATAGACACGAGTAATTAAAACTATATTATATGGTTGAATGATCGAAATCAAATATGCCCCTTTTAGCTTGGTAGCCTAAGAATTAGGGAACATCACTAATTTTGAGAATTAGTGCACCCCTAATTGATGCGAATCCTAAAGGTAGATATACGGGAACTAACAACCCCCATTATGGAATTTGGAATGCTTTAGTACTTCGAGTTTATCATGTCTGATGGGTGTCCTGGAATGATGGGGATATTCTATATGCATCTTGTTAATGTCGGTTACCAGGTGTTCAATCCATATGAATGATTTTTATCTCTATGCAGTTTACGAAATGCCTGATATGAGAATGATGTTTATGAAATAAGAAATCTTGTGGTCTATTATATTATTGAAAAATGATTATTTATGATAAATCAATGAACTCACCAACCTTTTGGTTGACACTTGAAAGCATGTTTATTCTCAGGTATGAAAGAAATCTCCCGCTGTGTATTTGCTTATATTAGAGAAATTACTTGGAGTCATTCATGACATATTTCAAAAGACGTTGCATTCGAGTCGTCGAGTTCATCAAGATTATCATTAAGTCAATTATAGTTGGATATATATTATGAAATGGTATGCATGCCGTCAACTCTCGATGAAATGAAAGTTTGTCTTTTAAAAACGAATGTAATGTTTGTAAAATGTATTATATAGAGGTCAAATACCTCGCGATGTAATCAACTATTGTGAATCGTTTGTAATGTATATGAACGGGTCCTTTCATATAAAAAGATATCAAGTTACAAACTTGAATCTTCATGAAATGAACTTTAAAGTCCCAATACTTGAACATAAAGAGGATCTTAAAGCATTTGATCCTTAAATTTGTTACAAGTTTCATGTAGAATCAAAAGCTACAAAGCTTTGATCCTTGTTCTTGCTTCTTTATCATAAAAGTGATCGAAGGTTGCAAGATAACATGAGGATTAAAGTTATAAAAACCAAAATCCAAAAATAAAGAATGATGATGATGTGCTACGGTTTTGAAGAAGAAAAAGAAGAGAAAAAGAATTAAAACCTCCAAGTTCTTCAAGAAAAGTTGAGAGAAAAGTAGAGATAAATTTAAGAGAATAAGAGTGTGTGTTTTTGAAATGAAAATGAGTGAGTTAAAATGAAATGGTGGTGTTGGGTGGTGCCTTGTAGGCCGACGGTTGCAAGGGTGGGGTGGGGGGACCATTTGCTTGCTATTGGATGGTGGTACATGGTGGTGGTTGTACATGTTGGGTGGCATGGCATAAGGTGTTAAAACATGTAAGGAAATGGTACACTAGCATACTTAATCTTGTCTAATCTACTAATGAACTTTGTCTTATGCTTCATGGGCTAATTTAGTCCATTAACTAGTCCATTTAGTGAGCCCATTGAGTTAAGTAGGTTGGGCCTTTAATTAACTAGGTCCATTAAGGTATTAGGTCCATTAAAACTAACTAGTAAGCATTAGTAACCACTAAGCATAATTAAGGAACCATAAAGCTAGGTAATTGTCATAAATAAATAACAATTGTGTTTACGTAGTCATAATATTCCAATTATGACTAAAGTTTAACATGTACCAAGTACGTAACTCGTTTTAAATGGTAAGTGACAATAACGGTCGTAAATGCATTCAAGGATCATGTTAAGCACTTAATATCACGTTGTAAGGCATTAACAAAAATAGTTAACATAATTAATGACCCCAGAATATAATCTATCACAGTACGCACAAATACGCAGTTTCGTGAAAGAAATAAATATAATTAAAAGTCGAAAAAGTCGGGTCGTTACACATGCCCTTTGGTTTAACCAATGCCCCTGTCACATTTTGTACTTTGATGAACAAATTATTCCACCCGTTCCTTGACAAGTTTGTCGTGGTGTACTTAGATGACATAGTCGTATATAGCGACACCATGGAAGATCATGTGAGGCACTTGAAACAAGTTTTCCAAGTACTAAGGGATAATGAGTTGTATGTGAAACTAGAGAAATGCTCATTTGGATTAAAAGAGGTGGAATTTCTTGGACATCGATGGGGCTAAGGTCAAGGCAATTCAAGAGTGGGAGGCACCAATGAAGGTGACTAATTTACGATCTTTCCTTGGTTTAGTAAACTACTATCGTCATTTTATCAAGGGATACTCGGCGAAAGCGGCTCCATTGACAGAATTGTTAAAGAAGAACAAAGCTTGGTTGTGGGATGAGAAATGTCAAGCAGCATTCGAAGAGTTGAAAGGAGCGGTCATGGAAAAACCGGTGTTGAGACTTTCGGATGTGACCATTCCGTTCGAGTTACACACAGACGCATCGAACTTTGCTATTGGAGGAGTTCTAATGCAAGAGGGTCACCCGATCGCGTTCAAAAGCCGGAAACTTAATGAGGCAAAAAGGAAGTACACTGTACAGGAGAAAGAGATGACGGCGGTGGTTCATTGTTTGAGGACATGGAGGCATTATCTTTTGGGATCAAGGTTCGGGATCAAGACGGATAATGTCGCAACGAGTTATTTCCAAACCCAAAAGAAGTTGAGTCCCAAATAAGCTCGTCGGCAAGACTTCCTAGCCGAATTTGACTATGTGTTGGAGTATAAGCCTGGGAAAGCTAATGTGATAGCTGATGCCTTAAGTCGTAAGGCGGAGTTTGCGGCGATCACTAAACCACAATTCTTCCTTTAAGACCGTATAAAGGAGAGATTAGAGCATGACCCTATAGCCAAGAACCTTGTTGCAATGGCTCGAGAAGGAAAAACACGAAGGTTTTGGCTCAAGGGAGATCTATTATTCACCAAAGGAGACCGGTTATATGTGCCTAAGTGGGGTGATCTTAGACGGACAATCTTGAAAGAGTGTCATGATTCAAAGTGGGCCGGTCATCCAGGTATCAAGAGGACGTTGGCATACTATTGGCCAAGGATGGAAGATGACGTAGATACGTACGTGCGAACATGCCTAATATGCCAGCAAGACAAGATAGAGCAACGCCAACCAGGAGGACTATTACAACCGCTACCTACGCCGAAAGGACCATGGGAGAGTGTTTCCATGGACTTCATCACTTGCTTACCAAAGTCGGAAGGGTGTGGGAGTATTATAGTCGTGGTGAACTGGTTCTCCAAGTATGGAACCTTTATAGCCGCATCATCCGAAGTTACTGCGGATGAGACCGCAAAACTATTTTTCAAGAATGTGGTAAAGTATTGGGGGATACCGCATGTGATAGTAAGTGATCGAGATCCGAGGTTCACGGGGCGTTTTTGGACGAAGTTGTTCAAGATCATGGGGACAGACTTGAATTTCTCCCCGAGTTTTCATCCCCAAACGGATGGACAGACGGAAAGGGTGAACGCACTATTGGAGCTCTATCTTCGACACTATGTAAGTTCAAATCAACATGATTGGGCTAAGCTTCTTGATATTGCTCAGTTCTCTTATAACACGCAAAGGAGTGAGTCCACGGGGAAGAGTCCTTTTGAGTTGGTGACATGACGCCAACCTTTGACCCCGAATGCTTTGGCCGCTTCATATGATGGAAGTAGCCCAGCCGCTTATAGAATGATGAAGGAGTGGCACGAACAATCCGACTTGGCACGAGCATCACTAGATAAGGCGGCCAAGAAAATGAAGAAATGGGCGGATGAGAAAAGACGACATGTTGAGTTCAAAGTTGGGGACCAAGTGATGGTGAAGCTTTTACCTCAACAATTCAAAACATTTAGTAAGGTGCACAAAGGATTGATCCGGAGATATGAAGGCCCATTCCTGGTGATTGGACGTGTTGGGAATGTATCTTATCGAGTTCAACTACCGCCCAAATTAAAGATTCATCCAGTCTTCCACGTAAGTTTTCTTAAAACCTTATCATGGAGACGACGAAAACCCAGAATGAGGAGTTTCCAAACTTGCACCAATGGCAGTTGCGACTTCGTTTGATCGTGAGGTGGAAGATATATTGTTGCATCGAACGGTACGAAGACGAGGTGTGCCGAGCTATAGAGAATATATAGTTAAGTGGCGTAACTTACCCGATAGTGAAGCAAGCTGGGAGGCCGAAGACTTATTGTGTCAGTTCACAGAAAAAATCAAGAAGTATCACGAGGATCACACGACGAGGACATCGCGAGCTTAGGTGGGGGAGAATGTCACAATCCAACAATTTTATGGCCCAACCCACTAAGATTATGGCCCAATTAAGAATTTACAACCCAAATCATGGAAGGCCCAAGAAGTATATGGAAGGTATCTAGAATCTCTCATTGATTTTTCCATGGAATGGTGTGGAAAGTCTATAGATATTTCTAGAGTCATGAATGTTCTATAGTAGATTAATCATAACCATTGATTTAATGTAATCTTAGCCATCCATTTTGAGGTAGGAGTAGTATAAATAGGGGTGGCCTCATTTGGCACACCACACCTCAAATCTCAAATATTCTCTCTTGAAAAACATTCTCAAGCAATATAAGTATTTTCTTCAATTCCACTTGTTCTATAATATTTTCTCTTTTGGTTACTTGAATCATTATAAGGTCTGAGTAAGGCTGACTTAGTAGAGACTAAGTGTCGCACGTGAGCTTATTGAGATAAGTCCGTGACAATCAGCTAATAATCTACGGAGTAATTATTATGTACGGAGTATCTATAATTATCTATTAAATCTTTAAAATAATAATGTCATAAATAAACAATTTCTAAGCATAAAAATAATTCAAAATAAAAACAAAATTTTTTAAAACATCTTTGATAATGTCATTATTTTATATTAATTTAATTAAAAAATAATATAAAATCTTTTATAAGAGAAAATAATAATCTTTCCTAAATGGTATACTCTTCTACAGAACACCCAATGAACACATTTATAAATTTTAAAGCATATTGTACAACCTTTATATAATAATTGTATTTTAATTTTCTAAAAAACAATCAAAAGGCATTTATCATTACTAATAATTATTATCAAAAATATAAATACTCAATTTTGAACAAACTTTATTATTATTTATCTTTATTATAATAATTATAGTTATAATAATTATATTATTAATATTCAAACATGAATTCTTTTTAAGAGATTAATTACGTTACATATGTATGCGAAAATAATGTCTCTATATATTTGTAAAAACAACAACAAGTTTCTTAGTCGAACGAGTCATTAAAATAAATGACTTTAGCATCTACATTCACTTAATACCTAAAACATGTCATTTAATTGATTCGTTTAAACAAATCCGTAATTTTACGAGTCATTTTACTAGTAATAAATTTATACTCCGTAATACTGAACTGGGTGGGACCACGAGCTTTGGTGACTTCCTAAAATTTCCTTCTTTTCATACCTTAAATAATAACAAGTGTGGGCTTCATATTAATTCGACTAACGATTTAGCCATTAAAAAAAATGAACTCTTGATATGTAAAATGGGCTTCATTTTTTTTTTTTTTTTGGGGAAGATATAGTTCATTCAAAAAAAAGAAGCCCAACCTTAGGTGGGTTTCTTTCACAATATACACAAAAAAAATTACACAAATGAAATAAATCAATTGCACAGAGAAAAAACTTGAACTGTGATTGGTGTATTTCATCAACTACTCTAGTGTGTGAATTTTGAGTGAGTACTAGTAGCATTGCTTAAACGGAACACATAGATTGCACTTTATCTCAAATAGTCAATTAGTCAAATGTCTTATGTCTACCATCGAAATAAATATGAATTTCGACTTATTGAGTATGTTTTCAATTTTCATGCTTGGGCAGATATATGCTGTTATGCTTTAAATATGATCCGTGAGATGTGATTATATATACTTACATTCGCTTTAAAGAAGAATATAACTAAAAATAAATAAATCAAACAAAAAGTATACTCTAAACAAATTTGAATATTTTAGCTATGCTTTTTCTTTTATTTAAGACGTCAAAATAAATAAAAATATTATATTATTGTCCAAGTTTCAAAATTATTATTTTTTAATTTTCAATAGGGTCAATCACCAAAATACCCATTTTTTTGGCATTTTCTGAGCTGGAACCCCCTTTTTTTTTTTTGAGAATTTGCCCGCGCAAGGCGCAAGTATCTTTAGACCTTGCGACCTTGCGGCTTGCGCCTTTGCGTGTAAACGCAAGGCGCAAGGATAAGGGCTTGCGTCCTTGCGCCTTGCGCCTTATCAGAATGGATTTTTCCTGATTTCTGGATAAGATTTTTTTGGATTCTTTGTACCTTTACGGATAAGATTATGTACCTGTCTATTTAATGAGGCTAGAACTCCAGATTAATAATTTTATTTTACTTCATTTTCAAAAAGATCAAGTCATTAGAGCATCGTTAAGGTACCAACTTTTATCTATTTTTTCACTAATTTGTGTCTTAATGAGCTGTAGTAATGATGAAGCATTTGTTGTTCATGTATGTTGTGGAGGTAATTTTGAATTTGTTAACAACATACCTATGTATCTGCCTCTTGACTGTTTTAGAACCAGATTAAAACTACCACTTGCTCCACAAAAACCAATAAATCGAAGAGTATTGTTAAGGAAAATTCTCAAAAAAATTGAATTGCCACCTAATGCACCTGTTTCGCTAAGATATATTGATAATAATCATATTTTTGATATTACTGATGATCATGAAGATTTTTTTGAGTTTTTAAAACACGCTGTCACAAACGAGCCTATTGATATTTATGTTGTCGACAAAGTTAGAATGCTTCAACCCGGACAAAATTCACAAACACACCAGCCCCAACAAAATCCACAAACACACCATCTCCAACAAAACCTCCGGATTCTCGAGTCTCAACCAAACAAACAAACTCACCATCTGCAAAAAGAACAGGATGAAATACACAATTCCGAACCAAACCTCGAAACACACTATTCGGAAGAAAAACAGGCTGAAATACCACCTCCAAACACAGAAGAATTTGACTTCTTCAACCATGGCGCCGAGAACGTGTGTAAAATAAAAAAAATAGAGAACCCGTTTATACCTGTTGTTGGGTCTAGTGAATCGGATGAAGCAAGTGACGAGGAAGATGAAGATGAAGAAGATGAAGAAAAACAAGATGTATTCTGGAATATGCCAACTCTACACAGTCAGCAAGATGAAGAAAACCCAGAATTTACGACCCCAATTCCAACCACGTATCAGGTATCTGATTTGGTCAAAGTTCGTCAAACGTTTTCGAACAAGGAAGAATTCCTAAACCAGCTATTTACAAAATGCCTTGAAGAAAACTTTCAAATAAAGCCTGTAAAGTCAGACAAATCTCGGTACACCGCTAAATGTGTGTTGCCAAATTGTGAGTGGAAATGTAGTGCATACAAAATAAGACACACTGAAAACTTTATGGTTAAAAAGTTGCATGACGTACACACTTGCTCACGCACACAAATTATGGGAAACAATAAACATGCTACTAAAAAGGTGTTGGGTAGTATTCTTATGGATTCGTTCAAGGCTGCTAATCGAGAGTATAAACCAAAAGATATACGTGATGATGTAGCTAATCGGTTTAGAGTGAGTGTATCATACAATCAAGCATGGAGGGCCAAGTGTCAAGCAATAGAGATGTTACGTGGCAGTAGTGATGACTCCTTTAGAATGCTTCCCATTTACCTTCATAACCTTAAGATCCACAACCCGGGGACCATCACCAATTTGGTTACCGATAAAGAAAATAAATTTGTGATGTGTTACATGTCCATTGGAGTAGTTGTAAGTAAATATATTTTAGCAAAAGCCACCTTTTAATATGTACACCATACGCAAAGGCGCAAGGGTCACCTTGCGCCAACTAATACGCAATGACGCAATAAAAACCTTGCGCCTTGCGTATGGTGTATGAGGTCTTTATTAATAATATTTGATTTACTGTGAAAATTTCATGCAGATTCGATCATTTGTGCAACATGTCCGCCCGATAATCATCGTCGATGCTGCACATTTAAAGGGTGGGTACCTGGGTACTAATTTAGTTGCTGTTGCGATGGATGGCAAAAATGGAATTTTGCCATTGGCTTATGGAATTGGTGAAGGCGAGACAAACAGTGTTTGGTCATGGTTTTTTGGTAACCTAAGAGATCATTTAATGAGTTATGGTATGGTTGATCGTATGTCAGAGATTACTTTTATTTCTGATCGTGCTGCTTCAATAGCACACGGCATTGCAAACGTGTTTCCGGAAGCGTTTCACGCTCATTGTGCACGTCATTTATTCATGAACATCAAAACTAAATCCAACAAGATGAAATTCTTCGAATGGCACTTTTGGAAAATGGTTAAGGCGTACCGTGCGTCGGATTTTCATGATCATCTGGATGTATTTCGAAGGAGATTGAAAGCGTCTTATAAAGTTCTATGTGAGGATGGTATCAATAGATGGTCCAGAAGTCAATCTACTCATATTAGGTATTCATACCTTACAAGCAATAGTGTAGAGTCTATAAACTCTCTATCAAGACATGCTCGTAAACTACCCGTTTGCATGTTGTTCGAATTTTTTCGTTGTTCAATACATGATTGGTATTTCAAACATCGCAACAAATCAGTTAGTCTTACTTCACCGGTTACTCCATATGTTGAACGTAAGCTAGCTAAGAGGACGGACAAATCAAGAAGATGGCGAGCATTTCCATCGACAAATGATCTAATAGAGGTACATGATGGACGAAAAAATGGGTTGGTTAATCTACAAGATAGAACTTGTTCATGTGGTCAATGGCAATTATCAGGCATACCCTGCGGTCATGTGATTGCATCAGCACGACACTTCGGAGTGGAGGATATTAGTTGTTATGTATCACATTGGTTCAGCACTCAAACATACATAAATACGTATTCCGAACACATTCTTCCTCTCCCCCATCGGTCTGAATGGTCGGATCCGGTTCCCGGGATTTTGCAACTTGTACACCCCCCAGTTCTAAAGAAAAGACAACCTGGACGTCCTAAAGGTAAAAAACGCATTCCTTCAAAAGGTGAAGAAACTTCAAAAAAAGTAAGAACTTGTAGTCGTTGCAAAGAACCAGGTCATTCTCGATCAACATGCCCAGCTGCTTATGACCGAACAGGTGAATCAACTTCTCAACGGGCAAGAAACACAACCTCGAAGGCGAAAGAGACAGTCGAACCATCTCAAGCTTATCAATCTCAGTTTTATCCAACGTACAATTTAGGTAGTAATTAGTTCCTAGAATACGTTTATTTTCAGGAACAAATTAAGGTGTGATGTCTTCCATTGTTGTAATATTTTTTAATTAGTATTTTATGATGTGGTTTCGTGTGTTACTTCATATGTTATAATATTGAATGCACAAGCTAGTGTTACAAGAATAATAAAAATTTTGTGGCGCAAGGTCGCAAGATGAACCTTGCGTATGTTTCAAAAATAGGCGCAAGGACGCAAGAAGAACCTTGCGCCTGCTTAATAAAAAGGCGCAAAGACGCAAGAATCACCTTGCGCCTGCTTCTAAATACGAGGCGCAAGGCCGCAAGAAGGACCTTGCGTCTACGGCTATTACGGGACGCAAGGTCGCAAGGTCTGATTACACACCTTTGCGCCTTCAAAAATACAGTTACGGACCTGTTCACAGTTTACAACATTTACAGTTTTATACACAAATTACATAATTAACTACAGTTTTCAAAATAAAACCTCAGTTACCAACTTTTGCTTTCTCTTTTGGTGGGGGTTCCTGGGTATCAAAGCGTGCACGAAAGAAGGTCTTGGCCATTCTCACTCTGTAGTCTTCTGCGGCCTTTTTAGGATCTCCAATGTTTGGGATTTCATCCCACCCAAAGATCACCCTCTCCATATGGATGCAGACCCAAACACCACAGTCCCCATTACTTCCACCTTGCACCGGCACGACTGGTGCTGCCTCGGTCATGAACTCGATGCTCTCCTTGTTTTCCAAGTAGTCAACAATCTGGGAGTCTTGCTTTTGGTTAAAGTAATCAATTGCTCTTAAGTATACAGGCAATTGATCTCCCAGATCTTTGGTGAGCTTGACAATTTCTTGATCAACATGACCGGGCAAACTATCGTACACCAATATCTTCTGTTCCTCCAAGTTCAACACAATCAGAATAAAGTGTTGAGCATCGTAAAAGTGAACGGGGATCAAAATCTGCAAAAAACATACACAATATTAGCTAAACTGTAATAGGCGCAAGGACGCAAGACCATACCTTGCGCCTGCAGAATGGAAGCAAGGACGCAAGACTAAAGGGCGCAAGGACGCAAGGACAACCTTGCGTCAACCAGAAACAACAGGCGCAAGGACGCAGGGACAACCTTGCGTCAAACCTAAAACACCAGGCGCAAAGACGCAAGTCACACCTTGCGCCTGTGCCAGAACACCTAAAAACACCAGGCGCAAAGACGCAAGACTGAACCTTGCGCCTGTGCCAGAACACCTCAAAACACCAGACGCAAAGACGCAAGGACAACCTTGCGTCCAACCTAAAACACCAGGCGCAAGAACGCAAGACTTAACCTTGCGCCTGTTCCAGAACACTTCAAAACCTAAAATTTGTATTGGGAATTAAAACATACCTTATCACAATAGGCCCAGGATGGATATAGCTCATCACTACCATCCCCTAATCCAATCAAATACATATAATCAGGTGGATTCTCCCCTGTGATTGCTACTTCTCCTCTTTTCTCCGCTTCTTTCCGTTTCTCTTCCTCCCTTTGTGTATCATCATAATAGGACTGAAACGCTGCAAGGCTAGAAAGGAAACCCAATGGCATGACAGTCCATCGAGAACTACACGCAAACGAGTCAGTCGGGATAATAGGAGTGGAATACTGGCTTGCTCGGGGGAGAACCCTCTGACGATATCTCAACATAAGTGTAGCCCATCCATCAATATGCTACAATTGTGATAAAACAAATAAGCATGAAACTTACTTAGTTTTCCAAGAATGGAAACAAATAAGCGAGCAACTTACTAAGTTTTCCAAGTATCCGGAATATCCAAGACCAAGTAACCTGATCCAAAACTCAGGTGTGAGGTATATAAAATTTTCGTTCTGAAAAATGAACATGCACCGCGTTTCTTGCTTACTATCCACCATACTCTTCGGATCTTTTGCAGGCCCAACGTGCTTTCTACCGTCTCTCCAAGCATTGGGTGGTGGTGGTAGTAGAGTTCCTTGATCATTCACTAGCCTGTCTACCATCGACCAAATTTCCTCGTCATTAACCCAATCCTTTTGCGACCGTTTACGCTTTTTCACAATCGGAGCAACAACATCTTCTTCAACAATAGGGTGGGGTTCTTCTTCAACAACACCCAGTTCTTCAGTATCGAGATTAACAACCTCCTCAGCCTCAGACACCCTCAGCCTTTTCACTTTGCGAGCAACATCATCTGACAGCTGTGAATTATAGAAAGTCAGGAAAAAAGGCGCAAGGGCGCAAGATAACCCTTGCGACACACGCAAGGACGCAAGGTATGACCTTGCGCCATTTATGTAACATAGGCGCAAGGTCGCAAGACCATACCTTGCGCCTGTTTGTCAAAACAAACGCAAGGACGCAAGACATGACCTTGCGCCTACTTTTAACAAACACAGCCTGTTTATTCTCGATAATTAATGACAAAACTGCAAGTTTAAGGTAAAAAAAATGTAATTAAAGATATACCTTCTCGATTGATTTTCTGTATCCCGGTGTTGTGAAAGGGGAGCTTAGTACACGCGTTGGTCGTCGATCTCTCATTCCACGTCTAATCCGTTGAGCTGATTTATCGTTTTCATTGTCTGAGAAGGATCGACCAAGTAACTCCTCATCTTGATTTTGCTCTTGTTCTGATATTCGTTTCTCTTGTTCAGATATACGTCTCTCGTGATCATTTATTTGCGTTCTACACTCTTGCAGCTCCTTCTCTTGCCTATCCATCCGTTTCACCAAAGACATGTATAATTCCTTTGCATCAGTAGATAAGTTTGATTGAGTCTGAGATTGAGACTGAGATTGAGATTGAGATTGAGACTGTTCTCCACCACCATGTTCCTCATTGACAGGTTCATCTTCAACAGGTTCTTCAACTTCCTCATCCACTTCCGTCCCATCAAAGTATTGGCAACTTTTTAACCACCATTGACATCCACTCTCAACATCAGTGGGATGCAGAGTACGAAAAGGTCGTTTATTCTTCGGACAATCATCCTGTACAACAGCAGCAAAAGTTAAATCCAAAGGCGCAAGGACGCAAGATAAATCTTGCGTCTTCATCACATCGAGGCGCAAGGACGCAAGACCAACCTTGCGCCTCGTAAATGATGACGCAAGACTACTCTTGCGTTGACCATAAGACGTTAGCTGAAGGCGCAAGGACCCAAGGACAAACCTTGCGTCCCGGAAACAAACACGCAAGCCGTGAACCTTGCGTGTTACGTCATCAGTAACCAAGCGCAAGGTTGGTCTTGCGTCCTTGCGCCTAATTACTGATGACGCAAGACTACTCTTGCGTTGGCGATATGACGTAAGGTGCAGGCGCAAGGTCGCAAGAACGAACCTTGCGCCTTGGTCACGCAAGGACGCAAGATATATCTTGCGCCCATCACAGAACCCATTTTATCCTAAATCCTTACTCTGTATTCTTCCAGCACCAACAAAACTTTTATGTTAAAAACAACACTTACCATAACGTTTAGTAGATGCAGGTAATCAGTGACTGAAAAAGTCTCAGCCGATGAACGTTTCCAAAATAAGGCCCTCGGTACTCCATTTTTGTCTGTCTTGTGGGCAAAACTTTTAATTGTTCGTCGATATGCCTCGAGAATCCAAATCTACAAAATTAGTTAAATAAATAAGGACGCATAAAAAAATAATATACGATTCAAATGTAGAGGTATTAACCAAATCTACCAAACTTGTTTATTTTTACCTTAAATGACCACATAAAACCGACCAAAGTATAACCCTTTCCCACCTCTAACTGACTTTCCCGAGCTTGAAATCCATCTTTAACTACGGGGTAAGTGGCATCCCAAATACGATTACCCCACGGGTAGTCATTCAATTTAGCAAAGTCTTCGACTAGCCATAGGTATTTTTTGCTCACCACATGAATCCCTTGCTTACCCATAAACGCTCTCTCCACAATCAAAATAATGGCTAGCCGCACGACATCATCATCACTAACCACAAAATCAGCACCATCATATAAAAGCTTTTGGATATCGGTAATTGTAATGTTTGAATTAACTTTACGATTTGGGAAACAACGTCGTCTAATCGGTGGTGTTTCTACATCATAACTTCTGGGAATGTAATGTGCCATGTCCGTGCGACGACTAAACTTAAACCCCGTGATGAGACAAAATTCCCGCCTACTAAATCTAATTTTGAAATTCGGACGGAAACTAAACCATATTTCCTCATCATCAGCAGGGTACTTTTCATCTATTCCTATCGGTCGCTCACTCTTTCTTTGGAGCATTGCATGTACAAGGCCCGGATCATTGCCGGTGTAAGAAAGATCTAGCCAAGGACCAAAACAAGTTCCCCTAAAAATTTTTTTGTTGATTCTCAGTCATTGATGCCTTTAGTTGAGGTATAACATTAAGCATATTCTTCATCGTCAACTTCGCCTCAACATATCCCTGAAACAGACAGTTTTTCAGAAGAAAAATACAGGCGCAAGGACGCAAGTCTCACCTTGCGTCTCGTGTATCACACAGGCGCAAGGACGCAAGACGTGCCTTGCGCCAGCTACTACGGACAAAACGCAAGGACGCAAGACTTTCCTTGCGCCTATACCAGATTCTAGTTTTAAGCCCTAAAACAATCGTGTTCCAGTTTTTATAAAATGTTAGCTTCCAAATACTGTAACTTTAACAAATCTAGCAACACTATAAGTGAGTTTTGCATCACCAAGCTCGTTGAAGCATTTCATCGAACACTTGGTGTGCAACAAAAATTATATATCATTTTCGACATAGAAATGGAGTAATCGAACGGAGATAGTTGAAAGGAAACACTTACCTGTTCTTGTGACATATTGATCACGTTTTTTGTCGGTTTTTTTTCTCTTCCTTTTTCTCAATCGTGGTGGTGATGGTGATGCTAATGGAGGCGGTGATGGTAATGGTGGTGAGATGTACTGATGGCGGTGGTGCTGGCGATGGTGGTGGTGGTGGTGGTGATGTGGTGAGTCTCAGAAGAAAGGTCGCAAGGGTAGACGGGTCGCAAGGGGGTCGCAAGTGCAAGGTTCTTTGTAATCGCCGTCGGTCGCAAAGTGGTCGCAAGAGCTGAGTGTCGGGGTGTGTGTGTGTATGTGGTGTCTGATTTCTATATTTGACCTAATTTTTTAACACAAGGACGCAAGGCGCAAGGACGCAAGTCGCAAGGTCGCAAGGTCTCTTGCGCCTTGCGCGGGCATTTTGTCAAGGTTTTTTTTTTTTGGGTACCAGCTCAGAAAAGACCAAAAAAATGGGTATTTTAGTGATTGACCCTTTTCAATAACAACGTACAGTTTTTGATCGTATGTGATCATATGCTCGGGCACACATATTTTAACCGTTCAAATATTTGCTCATCAAAGGCACGCATAATAAACTCAAAATAAGCGCACAACGATACAACGTAATGTGATACATTAAGAACTCTATAGATAGTGAAGAATGGACCTTATTTAAGGGGGTTGGATCCTCTTATAAAATAATAAACTCATTCATCAAAAAGTACGAGATTAATGGTACTTTTGGTAAGTATTTATTGAGGGATCACATGGATTGTTACTAATGACACGTGATGATTTTACATTCTAAGATGATGATTTTGGAAATATGATTATAGGGTCCTTAAAACGTAACAATAATCACTACATCTTTTGCACTTGAATTGCTAAACATCTTTTTTAAAACAACAAATTTTATTAATCAAACAAGGCACCCTAGTAAGGCACTAGGAAAATCTTTTCTCCAAAATTACAACGTCTCAACGAGTTTTCAAGGGCTTTTTTAGCCAATCGACCAAGTTATATTAGATTTTCCTCTGTTTTTCAACCAATTGAATGAGACTGTACGACCAGAATCGAAAACAACACTTTTCCTTATCTCTTGCGGGTTGAATATAACCACGTTCCTTGTCTTCCAATTGTGCCAAAAAGACATATCATTATGCAATAAACCTTATTCATGTCTGCTGAAGCTCGCCAGTCCATGAACCAAGTGTGCCACTCATCTCATCCTTCGAATACCGGAATATGAACATTCAACCACACCCTTATTTTGCTCAAAGATCAATGGTGAATGCAAACCTAAACAGCAAATGGTCGGTAGATTCGATATGATGGTCGCAAAGTACGCATCCAAGCATCTAATGAGAGCTGACGACATTAACAATAGGCTATCAAACGAAACTAAACAAGAAGACAAAACTGACAAAGGCCACAAAAACGAACAATAAGGTAGAGGGCAACCAATCTAAGCGCCAATGGATAAATTAAAGGCCATCTAAAACTAGACGATAATAAGCGAAAGGCAAGCCAACAAACACTAACTCAAATGTCCTTGATGAAACTATAAAACTATATAGTTCTTGTAGGTAAATATGTATACGAAACTGAAATAATTAAACATGTTATCACAAACGTAATAATCAGATTGCTAATAAATAATCAAAATAAGAGAAAGTTGAAACGATCTAACCGATATTAGGTTGAACCTGAATTGTGTTTGACACAATTCACTTAAACAGATTATTCGTCTGTTAGCGTACTACTAGACTTGAACACTTGACTGAAAGGTAATCAGAACAGGAGATCATATTGCGGCTAAGAGGAAAGCTCATATTGTATAAGAATGCTTATACAATTTTTGGTGTATTTGTGAAAACTCTAAAGGCTCCTATTTATAGTGTAAACTATAACATTATGTTTACTCTCACACCGATGTGGGACAACTTACAAATCTTTTTAATTTTGCACCGAACACACATCTTTGAAAATCGATATCTCATTTACTTTTAATACGTTTTAGTCACACTTTAGCTCGTTGTAATGCTCTCTTTAGAGGCTACAAAACCAACTAACTAGTTATCAATATATGTCACTCGACCATATAATTATTTGTGTTCAAAGTTGGTGAAAAACATACATTTTTTTATCAATTTTTCCAAAAGTTGTAACATTGTATAGTATTTTTTTTTGGCGAAATAACGAGAACTTTTATAACAACTGACAACGTTTTCGAAAAGAAAACGAAATCAACATGATGTACAAAAAAAGAAACTGGTGCGGCTCGTACCTAGAAAGCAAATTCAACGAACTATCTATATCGAGTCGCGCCAAACCTAATTGAAACTAAACTACAACTAAGAAGCAAACTAACCACGAAAAACATATGATAAAGATTAACAAAACAAGAAGACGTGAAACCGATGAAAGAAACACAAAAGAATTCAAATGTCTTTAATGAACACGCCGAATCTAACCATTTCCGCACCTTGCAACGTTTTTTCTTATGCTTTTGTTGAAACTTGTTCTTAACCGCCGTATAATAAAACTATAAGCAACAGTAATGAAAAATCACGAGATATAATACTCAACTAGGAAGTGGCCGGTTGGCCCGCTCAGTTGGGCTGACAAAACAAACTTTCGTTAAAAAAAAAAACATTAAATGACGAAATTGCTGACGTCATGATGATGCCATCAAAAAAACTATTCATTCATGTTGGCTATTATATATATATATATATATATATATATATATATATATATTTTAACAGTTAAAGAAATCAATATATATTGTTAATTATAAAGTAAGTTTATTTATCGTTTTATTTTTCGTTATTTTTCGTGTGAAAAATAAGGATGCACACGACACACGTGGTACTATGATCGCCATGAACACTGTATCTAGTCTTATGCTGATTGGGCCCACTCGTATCATTTTCTTCTTGTCGTATCTGTCGAGTTAATATATTCAGCTGAATAGGTATGTTATATCCTGTTTTTGTTATGTATAAATATTCAAAAATAAGAAAAAGATTATCTTACGTAGGACCACTAAACTAACTGATTATGTGCATATTTTAATTGAAGAGATCATCCGATGAAACATTTTTAACAAACATTATCAGTTTGTTACATAAAGTTTATCATTAACTTGAATATATATGACGATTTCGATTTGTAAATTTACGATGCGATGAATTTACATATTTCAATTGTAGTAGTGAAGCTTATTTGGTTATTTTGGCAAGCGTTTATCTTTTTTTTTTTTGTTTTTTGTTTTTTGTTTTTCAAGTGTTTATTAATAAACTTATGAATAAAGTGAATTTATATTTATCCAAACTTGTAATGTTATAACTGTTGCTAGTCATTCAATCTGTTTAAACAAATACGTGGACAAATGGATGTAAATTGTTAAAACAACTTAACACACAAAAAGGAATAGATATGAATTGTGAACGTAAACTGTACAAAACTTGTTAAAATTAAACATTTAGAGCAGTTATCAATTTTTATGCCATTAATTAGTACGGAGTATAATGGAAGGTACAAAAACTGTTGGTTTGTAGTTTGTACGGTAAAACGTTTAAAATTGTGGTGTTGACCATGACTTCTCAAGAGTCGAGACTCGTCGAGTAATTCTACACCGTGTGGCTTTCCACAGTGAATTAATAAAGCACGCGTTTATTTCTATTTTTTAAAGCTAATTATTGAATTGAATTGATAAAGATGTTCATCGGAAGGATGGAAATTCAAAGATTATAATTATAATATAAGATTATACAACATGGTTAAAATAACTACTTTCAATAATAACATTCTTTTTGGCAACATAAATTGTCACAACAACATTTTCTCCCTATTTACTTTCAAGAATATGAAGACCTACATCAATGACATACTTTCAAATCAGTACATGATCCACCAAATTATGAATTATTAAAAAAGCACTAGTGAAATGACTCGTAGAATCACGGGTTTGTTTAAACGAAACAGTTTAGTTTAATGATATGTTTTAGGTATTAAGTAAATATAAATGCTAAAGTCATTTAGTTTGATGACCCATAAATCCACGGATTTCGACTAAAAAACTTATCATTGTTTTTACAAACATATAGAGATGTGTATTTTATATGTAACGTAATTAATCTCGTAAATAGAAATCATATTTGAATATTATTATAATAATAACAATAATAATAATAATAATAATAATAATAATAATAATAATAATAATAATAATAATAATTATTATTATTATTATATTATTATATTATTATTATTATTATTGTTATTATAGTTGTAATAATAATAAGGTTTGCTTAAAATTGGGTATTTATATTTTTAATAATAATTAATAGTAATAACAAATGCCTCTTGAAATTTTTAAAAAAATTAAAATACAATTATTATATGAAGGTTGTACAATACGCTTCAAAATTTGTACATGTGTTCACTGAGTGTTGTGTAGAAGATTATACAATTTGTTTTAAAGTTTGTACATATGGTAATTTAGGTGTTTTATCATAAGGTTGTACATAATGCTTCAAATATTGTACATATGGTCATGAGATGTTTTACCATAAGGTTGTACATAATGCTTCAAATATTGTACATATGGTTATTGATGTGTTTTATCATAAGGTTGTATATAATGCTTCATATATTATACAATTAATATGTTAATATTTTAATTAAATACAATTAATTATTTTAATTACATCATCATGGAGGGTTTAGGATTTTTCTTTTTATTTTTAATTTTTCATAAACTTGAATAATCCTTATTTATGACATTATTATCATAAAGATTTATTAAAACTATAGATTTTACAAGTGTTTAAGCCCCAAAGTAAGACCCATTTATTCTAAAACATTTGTTCTACATTATGCTATTTGATGACAAAAGTGAGGGCGAGCCAGTGAGGGCGAACCGAGAGCAAAACACTGGCACCCTCAATCGCGCAGGCAATGGGGCTGATGCGAGGCTTGTAGGGAGTACTCTAACTAACCGGAAACAAATGGGCAATACTTTTATTAAAGGCAAATACACACACACCATTGCACGAATTAACCACGATATATATACATATTATAAAGACCCGTCCTAATCCATCTGGACGAATAGATTACATTTGGTTATATCGCGAGGTACTTGACCTCTATATGATACATTTTACAAACATTGCATTCGTTTTTAAAAGACAAACTTTCTTTACATCGAAAGTTGACGGCATGCATACCATTTCCTAATATATCCAACTATAATTGACTTAATAATAATCTTGATGAACTCAACGACTCGAATGCAACGTCCTTTGAAATATGTCATGAATGACTCCTAGTAATATCTCTAAAATGAGCAAATGCACAACGGAAGATTTCTTTCATACTTGAGAATAAACATGCTTTAAAGTGTCAACCAAAAGGTTGGTGAGTTTATTAGTTTATCATAATCAATCATTTTCATCATTTTAATAGACCACAAGATTTTCATTTCCATTTCTCATAAAAATACGTCCCATGCATAAAGACAAAAATAATCATTCATATGGATTGAACACCTGATAATCGACATTGACAAGATGCATATAGAATATCCCCATCATTCCGGGACACCCATCGAACATGATAATTTCGAAGTACTAAAGCATTCCAAATTTCAGAATGGGGTTTGTTAGGCCCATAGATCTATCTTTAGGATTCGCGTCAATTAGGGGCTCGGTTCCCTAATTCTTAGATTACAAGGCTAAAAGGGGCATATTTGAAATGTCCCGTTCATATCGATTATAAACGTTCCATATTAATTGATTTCGTTGCGAGGTTTTGACCTCTATATGAGACGTTTTTCAAAGACTGCATTCGATTTTTAAAACAAACCATAACCTTTAAAATATTACGACGATTATCAAATAATGATAATCTAAAATATAGCGTTTTCACACGACCATTACATAATGGTTTACAATAATATTACACAACAATATATATATGTCTTCGAATGCAGTTTTTAAACAATATTATACAAGCATGCTGACTCCAACTCTTGTCCATAAATTAGCATGCAACAGAGGAAGCTCTTAATAATCACCTGAGAATAAACATGCTTTAAATGTCAACAAAAATGTTGGTGAGTTATAGGTTTAACCTATATATCAAATTGTAATAATAGACCACAAGATTTCATCTTTCAATAACATTCAATCTGCATAAAAATAATTCATATGGTTGAACACATGGTAACCGACATTAACAAATGTATCTAGAATATCCCCATATATAAATATCGAAGTACTAAAGCAGTTCAAATTCTCTGACTGGGGCGTGTCAAAGCCCATAGATCTATCTTTAGGATTCGCGTCAATTGGTGGCAATTATAATAAACACCAATTCTTAGGCTACCAAGTTCAACAAGGGCGATATCCGGTATAACGATTCAACATAGAATGTAGTTTCAATACTTGTGTCTATTTTGTAAATCATTTTCAAAACTGCATGTATTCTCATCCCAAAAATATTAGATAGTAAAAATGGGACTATAACTCACTTTCACAGATTTTTACTTCGTCGAAAAATAAGACTTGGCCACGGGTCGATTCACGAACCTATAACAAATATGTATATATATATCAAAGTATGTTCAAAATATATTTACAACATTTTTAATACGTTTTAATGTTTTAAGTTTATTAAGTCAGCAGTCCTCGTTAGTAACCTACAACTAGTTGTCCACAGTTAGATGTACAGAAATAAATCGATATATATTATCTTGAATCAATCCACAACCCAGTGTATACACGTCTCAGGCTAGATCACAACTCAAAGTATATATATTTTTGGAATCAACCTCAACCCTGTATAGCTAACTCAAACATTACTGCATATAGAGTGTCTATGGTTGTTCCAAATAATATATATACATGGGTCGATATGATATGTCAAAATATTTGCATACGTGTCTATGGTATCCCAAGATTACATATTATATTATAATACATGTATAATACAATATAAGTTAGCTAGGATAAGATTTGTATAGATTTGTTACAAATTTCACGTAGCTACAACAAACAAAATTATCCAATCTTGTTTTACCCATAACTTCTTCGTTTTAAATCCGTTTTGAGTGATTCAAGTTGCTATGGTTTCATATTGAACTTAAGTTTATGAATCTAAACAGAAAAATTATAAGTTTATAGTCAGAAATACAGGTTACAAGTCGTTTTTGTAGAGGTAGTCATTTCAGTCGAAAGAACGACGTTTAGATGACCATTTTGGAAAACATACTTCCACTTTGAGTTTAACCATGATTTTTGGATATAGTTTCATGTTCATAAGAAAAATCATTTTTCCAGAAAAACAACTTTTAAATCAAAGTTTATCATAGTTTTTAATTAACTAACCCAAAACAGCCCGCGCTGTTACTACGACGGCGTATATCCGGTTTTACGGTGTTTTTTCGTGTTTTCAGGTTTTAAATCATTAAGTTAGCATATCATATAGATATATAACATGTGTTTAGTTGATTTTAAAAGTCAAGTTAGAAGGATTAACTTTTGTTTGCGAACAAGTTTAGAATTAACTAAACTATGTTCTAGTGATTACAAGTTTAAACCTTCGAATAAGGTAGTTTTATATATATGAATCGAATGATGTTATGAACATCATTACTACCTCAGGTTTTGTGGATAAACCTACTGGAAATGAGAAAAATAGATCTAGCTTCAAAGGATCCTTGGATGGCTTGAAAGTTCTTGAAGTAGAATCATGACACGAAAACAAATTCAAGTAAGATTTCCACTCGAAATAAGATTGTTAAAGTTATAGAAATTGAATCAAAGTTTGAATATGAGTATTACCTTATACTAGAAAGATATCTTACTGTAAATAAGAAAGATTTCTTGAGGTTGGATGATCACTCAAAGTGAATTTGCAAGATTGGAAGTAAGCTAGCAAACTTGGAAGTGTTGTTGGTGTGTTCTTGAGTAGTTGTGTTATAACTTGGTTTATGTATGGATTTATGAACTAGATTGAGCTAGATTTTGATGAAGATAATGAAGAACACTTAGAACAATGGAAGAACACTTGAGAGAGAGTAGTTTGATGCATGTAAGTTGCAAAATGAAAGTGTTTGTGGACACCCTCATTCACGTGAATATGGATGAATCATATAGGCTTCATTAGTTTGTTATTTTGTGAGATATTTCATACTAGATGTTAAATGATGGTTCCCACATGGTTAGGTGACTCACATGGGCTGCTAAGAGCTGATCATTGGAGTGTATATACGAATAGTAAATACATTTAGATGTTGTGTATTGTACGAGTACAAATACGAGTGCATACGAGTAGAATTGTTGATGAAAATGAATGAGGATGTAATTGTAAGCATTTTTGTTAAGTAGAAGTACTTTGATAAGTGTCTTGAAGTCTTTCAAAAGTGTATGAATACATATTAAAACACTACATGTATATACATTTTAACTGAGTCGTTAAGTCATCGTTAGTCGTTACATGTAAATGTTGTTTTGAAACCTTAAGTTAACGATCATGTTAAATGTTTTTAACCCATTGTTTATTATATATAATGATATGTTAAATTATTATATTATCATAATAATATGATGAATTAATATATCTTAATATGATATATATACCTTTAAATGTCGTTACAACGATAATCGTTACATATATGTCGTGTTTCGAAACCCTTAAGTTAGTAGTCTTGTTTTTACATATGTAGTTCATTGTTAATACACTTAATGATATGTTTACTTATCATTTATCATGATTAAACATAGTGTATCAATATCTTAATATGATTCATATGTATTTAGTAAGACGTTGTTATAATGATAATCGTTATATATATCTTCTTCGAGTTTCTTAATTCAATAGACTCATTTTTGTGTATATCTCATTGTTAAAATACCTAATGAGATACATACTTATCATAATATCTTGTTAACTATATATATATATATATATATATATATATATATATATATATATATATATATATATATATATATATATATATATATATATATATATATATATATATATATATATCCATATATATGTCATCATATAGTTTTTACAGGTTTTAACGTTCGTGAATCACCGGTCAACTTGGGTTGTCAATTGCCTATATGAAACCTATTTCAATTAATCAAGTCTTAACAAGTTTGACTGCTTAACATGTTGGAAACACTTAATCATGTAAATAACAATTTCATTTAATATATATAAACATGGAAAAGTTCGGGTCACTACAGTACCTACCCGTTAAATAAATTTCGTCCCGAAATTTTAAGCAGTTGGAGGTGTTGACGTATCTTCTGGAAATAAGTGTAGGTATTTCTTCTTCATCTGATCTTCTCTTTCCCAGGTGAACTTGGGTCCTCTACGAGCATTCCATCGAACCTTAACAATTGGTATCATGTTTTGCTTAAGTCTTTTAACCTCACGATCCATTATTTCGACGGGTTCTTCGATGAATTGAAGTTTTTCGTTGATTTGGATTTCGTATAACGGAATAGTGAGATCTTCTTTAGCAAAACATTTCTTCAAATTCGAGACGTGGAAAGTGTTATGTACAGCCGCGAGTTGTTGAGGTAACTCAAGTCGGTAAGCTACTGGTCCGACACGATCAATAATCTTGAATGGTCCAATATACCTTGGATTTAATTTCCCTCGTTTACCAAATCGAACAACGCCTTTCCAAGGTGCAACTTTAAGCATGACCATCTCTCCAATTTCAAATTCTATATCTTTTCTTTTAATGTCAGCGTAGCTCTTTTGTCGACTTTGGGCGGTTTTCAACCGTTGTTGAATTTGGATGATCTTCTCGGTAGTTTCTTGTATTATCTTCGGGCCCGTAATCTGTCTATCCCCCACTTCACTCCAACAAATCGGAGACCTGCACTTTCTACCATAAAGTGCTTCAAACGGCGCCATCTCAATGCTTGAATGGTAGCTGTTGTTGTAGGAAAATTCTGCTAACGGAAGGTGTCGATGCCAACTGTTTCCGAAATCAATAACACATGCTCGTAGCATGTCTTCAAGCGTTTGTATCGTCCTTTTGCTCTGCCTATCAGTTTGTGGATGATATGCAGTACTCATGTCTAGACGAGTTCCTAATGCTTGCTGTAATGTCTGCCAGAATCTTGAAATAAATCTGCCATCCCTATCAGAGATAATAGAGATTGGTATTCCATGTCTGGAGATGACTTCCTTCAAATACAGTCGTGCTAACTTCTCCATCTTGTCATCTTCTCTTATTGGCAGGAAGTGTGCTGATTTGGTGAGATGATCAACTATTACCCAAATAGTATCAAAACCACTTGCAGTCCTTGGCAATTTAGTGATGAAATCCATGGTAATGTTTTCCCACTTCTATTCTGGAATTTTGGGTTGTTGAAGTAGACCTGATGGTTTCTGATGCTCCGCTTTGACCTTAGAACACATCAAACATTCCCCTACGTATTTAGCAACATCGGCTTTCATACCCGACCACCAAAAATGTTTCTTGAGATCCTTGTACATCTTCCCCGTTCCAGGATGTATTGAGTATCTGGTTTTATGAGCTTCTCTAAGTACCATTTCTCTCATATCTCCAAATTTTGGTACCCAAATCCTTTCAGCCCTATACCAGGTTCCATCTTCCCGAATATTAAGATGCTTTTCCAATCCTCTGGGTATTTCATCCTTTAAATTTTCCTCTTTTAAAACTCCTTGTTGCGTCTCCTTTATTTGAGTAGTAAGGTTAGTGCGAATCATTATATTCATAGCTTTTATTCGAATGGGTTCTCTGTCCTTTCTGCTCAAGGCGTCGGCTACAACATTTGCCAATTATTACATCAAAGCTCCCTAACTCGACTGGTATTTCAATTTTAAATGTTTCGTCAACCAGTTTAATTTCTCTATCCCGACATACTTTATCTGCTGTAATTAGTTTACCGTTTGCTAATTCGAGTAAAAAATTATTATCCAAAGGCATTAATGGACGATTTAATTTGGCATAAAAATCTCTACTCATATAGCTTCTATCCGCATCCGAATCAAATAAAACATAAGCAGATTTATCGTCAATAAGAAACGTACCCGTAACAAGCTCCGGGTCTTCCTGCGCTTCTACCAAATTAATGTTGAAGACTCGTCCACGGCCTTGCCCATTATTATTCCCTTGATTAGGGCATGCTTTGCTGAAATGGCCCAGCTTTCCGAATCCGTAACAAATAATGGAATTATTTGTTCTGTTATTTTTATATGCCTTTGGTTCATAGACATCACACTTCGTTACACTATGTCCGGTTCTATTACACTTGGTACAAACTACAACACAGAACTTATCTGGATGATACCCTCCACACCTTAGACATTTATTGTTCTGATTGTTATTACCATTGTTGTTATTGATTTGGTTGTTGTTACGATTGTTATTGTTGTTAGGACGGTTATTGTGGTTGTTGTTGTTGTTAGGATAGTTGTTGTTGCGTTTGTTTTTGCGAAAAATGGGGCGATTGTAGTTTGATTGCTGTGTTGGTTGTTGAGACGATAGTTACTGTTGTTTTGTTGGTGACTCTTGTCACTGTTTTCTTCCCACTTCCTCTTAACTTGTTTCGTGTTGGCTTCTTCGGCCGCCTGCTCTTTAATTCTTCCCTCAATCTGATTTATGAGTTTATGAGCCATTCGACTTGCTTTTTATATGGAGGCGGGCTCGTGTGAACTCACATCTTCTTGAATCCTTTCTAGTAACCCTTTCACAAATGCGTCGATTTTGTCTTCTTCATCTTCGAACGCTCCTGGACACAATAGGCACAACTCTGTGAATCGTCGTTCGTACGTGGTAATATCAAATCCTTGTGTTTGTAACCCTCTAAGCTCTACTTTGAGCTTATTGACCTCGTTTCTGGGACGGTACTGCTCGTTTATCAAATGCTTGAATGCTGACCACGATAGTACGTAAGCAACATCTTGTCCCACCTGCTCGAGGTAGGTGTTCCACCATGTTAACGCAGTACCTGTGAAGGTATGCGTAGCGTACTTTTTTTGTCTTCTTCAGTAAATTTACTTATGGCAAACACCGATTCAACCTTTTCAGTCCACCGTTTTAATCCGATTGAACCCTCGGTTCCATCGATTTCCAAAGGTTTGCAGGCAGTGAATTCTTTGTAGGAGCATCCTACACGATTTCTTGTGGAATTAGTTCCACTGCTAGAACCAGAGTTATTGTTGTTATTTTGCATTGCAGCCTGCACTGCGGCTATGTTCGCAGTAAGGAAAACACGGAAGTCTTCCTCGCTCATGTTCAAGTTCTGACAAGTAGTCGGTGCCATTTCCTTCAAAAATAGCCAAAAGAATTAAGTTAATCATATAGAATTTTAAGAGTAGTCAATAGTATTTCGTAGCATAGTATGAACTCATTTATAAAAGCTTTTTCTTCATATTAGCGTTTTATAGTTTTAATTCGGGTAGTACCTACCCGTTAAGTTCATACTTAGTAGATAATATACAATTCAACTACTACAATTCCATATGAAAAAACTGATTATAATAAAATTTCGCGTTCAAATTTTATACAATATTTTACAAACTTACAATACCGCTATTATACATATAGGATGAAATATAGCACATAATAATGATCGGTGTCGAAGGGCCGGTCAAAAATAGCCTAATTACTCTACTTTAGATAGGGTAAGTAGGATTCGTTCCATGGGAAGCTATGGTTAACTAGCAAGCAATTTCAGGATTTGTTTGTTTGTGATTAACTAAAATTAACTAAAGTAAAGACTAGATTAACAATTACTAAGCAAGTGTAAACTTTGAGTATTTAAGAGCATAAACAACGAGCTAATTAAAAAGGTTGTAATCAATTGGATGGAAGGCTTTATCCATTCACAATCCCAATCTAACATGCATTCATTCAAACAAGTATTATGTTTATCAAGTATTGATCAAATCTCATAGACAAGATTTCTTAGGCTTATCAATTCTTACTATCTTGGGATTGAATCATGCAACCTAGACACTATGTCTTTATCCTTAATCTAATTAACACTAAGTTGAATCAAGAACACAATGTTAAATTACTATAATTCAACTTGCAATAATCACAATCAATAAAACTTGCATTGATCAATAAACAATTGGTTTATAATACCATAATTCAAAAGACATAAGTTTCATAACATTACAAACCACATAAACTTGAATGAAAAGAATACATGTATCAATTGTTCATGGAAGGAATAAAGTGAAAGAAACTAGCCAAGCATATTGGTGATGATGATCATGGTTACTTCTTGAAGTTGCATGAAGAACACTCCTTGAAACCTAGCTTGAATCTTGATTTGATGATGATTAATGGTGTGTTTTTGTGTGTTTGATGCTCTAAAAACTGATGAAAGATGATATAAATTCGTAGCCTAGGGTTTCTATTATATAGGGGTGAAGTAGGGTAGCCCCAAGCATTAAATCCCTCAAATTCGGCCTTAAATTTTATCCAAAAATAGTTCCAGCCGCAAATTACGCTCACCGGGCGCCTACATGCGCCCAGCCGCAAAAACCAGCCTCCTCCTTTTGTTAGCTTTCCACCTGAAGATGTTTTGGCACCAGTCAGGTGCCTCCTTGCGCCCCCCATCCGCCTCCTTGCGGCTGGGCTTCAATTTTTTCATTTTTTCTTGTTTTTAACCCCCGTTTTCGCGTTCTCGTCCCAAATCGTTACTCGTTATAAAAACCTCATGAAATAACTTTTTAAACCTCAAATATACACATAATATCCACCTCTTAACATCGATAATGATCGGCGTTTAAGACCCGATCAACTCCCCCACACTTATCATTGTTTGTCCTCAAACAAAATCTTCGACTCGAACCTTTAATTAAGCTTTTTAACAACTGATAAATCTTCAAAGGATTGTATAAAACCGCAACGTCTTGAGCTCAATTTGGAACATAAATTCTTCCGACATGGCTCTCACTTAATCAACTTTAACTTCTCGATTATGTGAACATCACGTATCGAGCAAATACTTCAAAAATATAACAAAACTTCAAACTTGGTGATCTTCAAATAAAACATAAGTCAAGTGAGAGCCATCCGCCATATGAACTAGATAAAAGAACCATATACCGTCAATTCCATATTTTGTTTTAAAGGTTGGTGTGCCAGAGTTTCCGAAGACAGCCTTTTTGGTTCTCCCGGTGTTTTAGGATCACGGCACTCATCTCATGCCCCAACAACTCCTCCGGTGACTCTCGGAGCAGGGTGGACAATCGACGAAGGGTCGTGGAATTTAAGTCCCACGTGACTTATAATGAGAAATAATTTTTTTGTGGATTTAGCCCCATCTAGCTCTATTTTTAGCGGTATTATACGCCCCAACAAGGCTCTCGTGTAAGAATATTTATCCAGCCCCTATACTGGCTGTTTTATGGATTTGGCTCCATCGAGATCTCGTTTTGTGGTTTTAGCCCCAAGCATGGCTCTCATGTAGGAATATTTATCCAGCCCCTATACTGGCTGTTTTGCAGCGAACTGCGGGTATGGCTAGTGTCATCCACAGCCAATCCTGGTTTTGAATAGTGACACAGAACAAGTCCAAGCACTAGCATTTGTTCCCGGTATCGAAACAAGATGTGAATGAACAGGAAATGACATTTTGTACCTTTCACTTTCGTCAATTCATTGGTAAAAAGCTGCACTAAAAGTACTTTTGAAACATAAATCGGAAGACCTTACTTCCTTTTTGAAAACACCTTGATAACTCAACTAAGAAGACTTTACTTCTTAACTTGACCACTTTGAAACTTTTTGTTTAATTTAGATGTTTACAACCAACTTTTTCTTAATACCCATTAATACCATGCCACTTCACTTATTCTTTCAACTTTTTTTTCACAAAAATCACACTTGGTTTGTTATAAAATTATGATAAAAATTTTGTTCAACTTTAATAACCATAATGTTTTACTCACTTTAAGCTTCAAACCAAGTAATGTATCCCAAAATTTTTTAAAATTTCCATTCTCCCCCACACTTGAAGCATGCTACGCCCTCGTACGCATGTTTAGAATATTACAATACTTATGTGAAAAGAAAAGGGAAAAATTTAACGCATTACCGAGATACTCACAAGTTCACCATCCAATAGTAACCATCGCACATCATTTTGATTCATCATCACGCATTCCATTCGATTACATTTATCCTTCCATTACAACTTAAAAAAAACAAAAGAAAAAGTGTAAAATCTAACTAGCCCACTTTCGGAGGGATCCGCTTTGAACCACCCGATTCCCTCGGGTGGACGAGTTTTGTCTCTTGAGGGCTTGCAGTGAACATACCCACAAAGTTCATTTACCTACTAAATAAGAAAAAATAAATAAATAAAAGAAAAGAAAAGAAAATTGTACATACGGATTTTATTACACACGGAGCACCGGACCTGAATTGAATCAGTGAGGCTCATTCCGTCCTATGATCGGGACCAAATACACTTTCGAAGATGCTCTTGGACAATGCCGACATGTCAAACACACTCTTCCTTCCTTCCTCTCTAGCATGCTCCATATGGTCGGGAAGTGATTCCGGTTGTTGGAAAAACAATGGTGGGTCGATACACGGTGCGGGTGGTTCAACATACTCCGCTTCTTCAGGAAGAGATGAAGCATAGTTAATATAATCAACCGGCTCATAATAAGGAGTAACCATACAGCCATTCATTACATCGTCATATTATCGTCTACGATTATCCCGAACATAATCCCGTTGCCTATAATACTCGGTCAAATAAAGTTGAGCCAGGGCGGTCTCGAGAGCTCTAGCACTATTCTCTTCTATCCGAATCAACCTTTCTTCCTCAATCATAACATACTGGTTTCTCCTTCCGCTAGTACCTTCCTCATTCGGGTCGTAATCCTCGTCACCCACATCATCCGTTCTTGCTACACCTTCCCTAATACACTCCCCTGTACTCATTGAATGTGCTTCCTCATTATCCGATCCTAACACATAGTCATTTGCTAGCCCATGAATGTGAATCTCCTCATTATCCCGATCCTCAATTCTATACACATTCCCTTGGTGGTTAAAAGTCAACCCAACAACGTTATCCCTCATATATTGTATCTTTGCTACGAAGGGTATTGTACTTGCTGGAACTCCTTGGTTTTTAAACAAGAAAAACGACAAAAACCGGGCATATGGAATAATAGCCCTTGACTTCACCAAATCTCGACACTCCCAAATCCAGTACATCATCAATAACCTCAAGGATGGCACCACCGAATTAGTAACCATGGCATATAACAAAGGAAGCTCATACAACTGAACCTCGGTTAAGTCACTTCTTTGAGGCAGTATATTACTTGTAATCACCGTTAAGAGAAGTTTGGGCACTATCTTTAACCACTTCTTTTCTAGCGTGAACCTATTCATTAGCGTACCCGGTGGCACATGAAATAACTCCCGAATCATTTCATCATATCTATCCGCTGGAGGTTCAAACAGTTGCTCCCTTGTGGGATAATCATACTCAGTTCGGCCTTGTAAATCAATACCCACATCATATTGCAATTCCGAGTGTGCTAATTGGTTGAACGTCTCCATTGTTAGTGGAATCTCCCTGTTATTCACTTTCCCAACTAATCTAAGTGTCCTCGAGAAATCATCTCCTTCTTCCCATTTCAACGTGGACATCCACTTAAGGACATGATTCGGATAACTTACATTATACTTGATCGGGATTTGGTTGTCATCCCAACCACATATCACTGGCATAAGTGCCGCCTCCCAACCCCACTTTTGAAAAACCATAAAGACACCGTACCTTCTCCATGATACCCGAGTTAAATCCCTCTCGTATAACATCCCTTTTAACAACGTGGTCTTTCTTTGTAAGTATAATTGGGCTTGTGCCTCATACGGTGCCTCTTTAAGCCTTGGAAAATCCGCCAAGTCCAAGTTAGAATTTGAAGCCTCAACTACTTCTTTACCTTTACCACCTCGTGCTCGTTTCATTATTCCTGAAAAAAAACACTTAATCACACAATTAGTATCCCAATAAGCATTCACTCTACATATATTTGCTTAAATAATAATCGTTCAAGTTACAAAGCAATACATGTATTTTTAACTTCCATCTTCGAATCTTACTTCCACTAATAATTACAAAATCATGCACTTTAACTTTTAAAACATCCCACTTCACCACTTCTAAACTCCTAAAGCCATATATATTTACTTATTCATGCTTGCTTCAAGAGACATCATACTTATGCCACTAACTTCTTTTATCATCCTCAAGGTATGCAATAAACACAAAAGAACTCACTTAACACAATACATAATTGATTTAGTCTTAAGAAGTCAAACCTAGTCAACTACTATTAAGTAATTTCTTAAGTTCACCCTAAATCATGAAACAATTATGTAAACATAACCTAACACATGTTATCAAACAAACAAATTCGAATTTAAACACTAAACCAACAAAACACTACAAATTTTGAATTTAGACATACCCTAAAACTTCCTATTAGACACACAAAATTAAATAAAATAAAATATGAACAAGCATACTAGTAAATTCGGACCTTTCACAAACCCTAAACATAATTAACATCAAAAATTAAAATTAAACAAAGAAAAAGAGAAAAGAACATAGGAATTGAAGTACCTTGAAGAAGGATTGAAACAATCTACTCAATTAGTGGCAAAATTGACCCAAACTTGAAAACCCTTGAATTTGGGTTTTTCTCAAGAACACCTAATTAAACCCAAAAATCTTTGATTTTGATGATAGTTTGATGTTTAGATGATGTTATGTTATGAGTATTTGATGGATTATGAGTGGATTTGGTAAAAAAAATCAAAAAATTTGAGTTTTTTTGGGGGTGAACCGTCGACTAGCAGGGATGGAGTAGAAGTGGGTTTTGAAATTTTATTATTTTTTTTTTTTATAAGTGGAAACCAGACCCAGCCGCCTCCTTGCGGTGGGTGGACGCATGTAGGCGCTCGACCACCTAAAACACCCGCCCCCTTGCGCCATTATTTTACCTGAGTGATTTTTTTGGAAAAGCCAACCGCAAATTGCGGCTGGCCACCGTAATTTGCGGCTGGGAGTGTATTTTTTTTTTTCCGAATAGATGTCGGGATTAATTTTTTCTTTGACCCCCTCCCACACTTAGAGCAAAGCATTGTCCTCAATGCTCTAAAATAGAGATAGTCCATAAGTTTAACCCGACTCCCTCATAAATGTGGTCCTTTTTTCGCCCGTATATACGAAAAATAAAAACAAAAACAAAAACAAAAACAAAAACAAAGCTTACAAACTTTACAAGAGGGTGCGGTATTTATTTTCGAGTCGCGCACTCGACTCCTCTTCCGGATTAGCATTCGTCCGGATCATCGGCCCCGTTGTTGCTAGAGCCGAATCCATCTTCCATATGGAGCGTGATCATGTTATCTTCATCTTTAATTATCAAATTCCCCGTATCAAAATCTAGTGACATCCTTGTGGTTGCTAGAAATCCTCGTCCTAATACAATTGGAGTATTTGCATCCGGTTCACAATCCATAATGAAGAAATCTTCTTTGTAACCAATACCGTGGATAATGAAAAGAACATCTTCTGCAACCCCGATTGGGTCATCAACCGTTTGATTTCCAAATCGAATACTCGTATTAGTTCGAACTAACTCCCGGATGCCTATTGATTTTGCAACCTTAGTTGGCATCATATTAACACTTGCACCCGAATCTAGCAAAGCCCTGTAAGTCTTCTTCTTTTTAAATTGACAAATAACCGAAAACTCCCCCGGATCTCTATACTTAATGCGAGGTTTGAATTCACATTTTGGTTTGGATTCACCTTTTGGTTTGGACTCAACGTATTCAACTTCAATTGTCCAACCCTCATCATCAACAAAAGATGTTTTGGTGTTGTTCATGAATCTTTCCGTGTTTTCTTTTCCCCACATACTTTCAAGCGTCTTACGAATCTCCACTACATCCACATCCGGTTCTTTTTCTACTTCGGGTGTTTCCGTAACCGTGTTAACACAAATGGTTTCATCTTTGATCGAACCCTCATCACTCTTCCTCTTCAATTTTCTTTCCAAGTAGAGATGAAAAGACTTTTCTTCTTCAATTATTTCTAGAAGTACTTCACGTTCTTCCGGACTTAACTCGAACAACATCTTCTCGGTTAACTTGTGGTCGCTCCTAGCTTTCTTGAATTCCTTAAACTTTCATTTCATAGAGTCGTACATAATTTCAGCTCGTTCATGTTCGCTTAACTCGGAGTCTAAGCGTTGATCGAAGCGAATACCCCTACACTCAACACTTTGATAGATTTTGTCCATGTCTATAGTATCCTCTACCATTTCTTCACTAACTACTTCATTTATGTTAACCTCTTGTATCCCAAGCATCATACAATAACCCTCATCAAATTCTCTCTCAACTATATATGCCGAAGGAAAACGCATATTTTCCGAATTGCAAAATCTAAAAGTTCCGTTTCCTCCTTCAAAAGTGATAGAACCTGCACTCGGTTGCAATGAATCCATGACTGACTAACAATGGAACATCTTCATCCGTAGGCATATCAAAAATGGTGAATGGTACTTCAAGGAAAACACCTTTCACACTAACCATCACATCACGAAGTACACCAAGTGCCTGACACTTAGTATTATTGCCAAGTGTGATGACCGCATCGGATTTAGTCAACGAACATAAAGAACATTTGTCATGAAATAATCGCTTGTACGTCTCGTATGACATGATATTAATTGTAGACCCCGTATCGGCAATCACCTTGAATTCACGATGATCATTAGCAAAGTGGGGTAAGACCCCAATGAAACTCAATTCGAACAATACTTCCCCTGGATCTTCTTCTTGACGACGGAACTCCGGCCTTCCCTTAACATCTTCTTCCAATGACAACTTTTCATCAAACTCATCAAAACATTCATCTGAAATAACCTCGAACACCTCGTCCTCGGCCGCATCATCAAATCGCCATCATCATCCCAAACGTCACAATTGGGCATACAACTAATAGTAACATTTTAATCAAGAATGTTCTCTTTACTAACATAATTCTTTGATTCATTCACCCGAATTGTTCTAAGTTGATGGACTTTCATGGGTTCAAACCGAATTGTTTCAACTACCCTAACATCATCAAGCAACAAACCGGAAGCAATTTTCAATCGTTGCCCATTAACTAAGAACGGTTCCCCACCTTTTGGATCTTTTAATTCAATTGCCCCATACGGAGTAACCTTGGTAACCACATAGGGACCGTTCCACTTACTTCTCAACTTACCCGCAAATAACTTTAGCCTTGAATTAAACAACCACACACTTTGCCCCACTTCAAACGTCCACCTTACGATTTGCTTATCATGAAACGCTTTCATTTTCTCTTTGTAAATTTTTGAACTTTCATAAGCATCACGTCTCAACTCATCCAGCGCCGATAGGTCTAACTTTCTTGCTTTTCCTGCCTCATCCATGTTCATGTTCACCTGTTTAATAGCCCATTTTGCACGATGCTCAATTTCAACAGGTAAGTGACATGCCTTCCTATAAACAAGTCGATAAGGTGAAGTACCAATAGGGGTTTTATAAGCTGTCTAGTCTTAAAGACCAATCTTTGCGATTAGGATTTACGGTTTTTTCTAAAATCCTTTTTAATTCCCTATTAGATACTTCCACTTGCCTACTTGTTTGGGGATGGTAAGGCGTAGCAATTCGATGATTTACCCCATAACCCCTTAAAAGTTTAGCAAAATGCGAGTTCTTAAAGTGCGAACCCCCATCACTAATTATGGCCTTAGGTACACCATGACGACAAAAAATATTTTTCTTAACAAACTTTAGGACAACTTTGTGGTCATTGGTCCGAGTAGCCTCAGCCTCCACCCACGTGGAGACATAATCAACGGCTACTAGTATATACTCAAACCTAAAAGAAGGTGGAAAGGGTCCCATAAAATCTATGCCCCAAACATCAAAGATGTCACAAACCAAAATTGGGTTCATGGGCATTTCATTACGCTTATAGATTCCCCCCCATCCTTTGACACCTAGCACAATTTTTAACATACTCACATGCATCTTTAAAAATAGTAGGCCAAAAGAAACCTGAGTTGAGTACTTTGTACCCAGTTTTCTTGACTCCGTAGTGTCCTCCACTTGCAAAAGTATGACAATGAGCTAGAATGTCCTTATGCTCATCTTTCGCCACACATCTTCTTATGATTTGATCGGGTCCAATTCGGTAAAGAACCGGGTCCTCCCAAATATAATGCTTAACCCGAGATAAAAAGTAATCCCGCTTGTGCTTGTTCCAATGTTCCGGTATCTTGTTAGTAACCAAATAGTTAACAATATGCGCGAACCAAGGTACCTGCACAACAATAAACAAACACTAGTCCGGAAAATTCTCCTGGATCGGTTTAGCAGGGTTTAATGGTGGCGGGGGTATCCTAGATAAATGGTCGGCTACCACATTCTCTATACCCTTTTTATCCCTTATTTCCAAATCAAACTCTTGTAGCAACAAAATCCACCTAATCAATCTAGGCTTAGACTCTTTCTTCTCAAGCAAGTGCCTTAGGGCACTATGGTCTGAAAAGACAACTACCTTAGACCCCTACAAATACGATCTAAATTTGACTAAGGCAAACACTACTGCTAATAATTCTTTCTCGGTTGTGGTATAGTTCACCTGGGCATCCGAGAACGTCTTACTAACATAATAGATAACAACCGGTTTCCTATCAACTCTTTGACCCAAAACAGCCCCAGCCGCAAAATCACTAGCGTCGCACATAATTTCAAATGGTTTGGTCCAATCGGGTGATTGCAAAATGGGTGCTTCGGTCAACTTACGCTTAAGGGTGTTAAAGGCCTCTTTACATTGGTCATCAAAGTCAAAAGGTGCATCTTTTAATAACAAATTACACAATGGTTTAGAAATAACGCTAAAATCTTTGATAAACCTACGATAGAATCCCGCATGTCTCAAAAACGATCTTACCCCCTTAACATTGGTTGGTGGAGGTAATGTGGAAATAAGTTGCACTTTTGCCCTATCAATTTCGAATCCCCGTTCAGACACAATGTGTCCCAAAACCACCCCTTCCCTTACCATAAAGTGGCTCTTTTCCCAGCTAAGGACAAGGTTGGTCTCGGTACACCTCTTTAAAACTTTTTCCAACATACTCAAACACGACTCAAAAGACTTGCCAAATATTGAAAAATCATCCATGAAAATTTCTAGAGACTCGCCTATTAACTCTGAGAAAATACTCATCATACACCTTTGAAAAGTAGCAGGTGCATTACATAAACCAAAAGGCATTCGTCTAAAAGCATAAGTTCCATAAGGACAAGTAAAAGTCATTTTTTCTTGGTCTTTAGGGTGAATAAGTATTTGATTATATCCCGAATACCCATCTAAGAAACAATAAAATTTCTGACCTGACAACTTTTCGATGATTTGATCAATAAAAGGCAAGGGAAAGTGATCTTTTGAAGTCGCAGCATTCAGCTTCCTGTAATCAATACATACCCGCCAACCCGTAACGGGACGGGTTGTGTGACGACCCGAAAATTTCCGACCAAATTTAAACTTAATCTTTATATAATACCGACTTGATAAGCAATGAATTTTAATAAATCTTAAACCTCCGAAAAGAGTTTTACACAAGCTTTTGGTCACCCTTTTATTCCGACGATTCACGAACGTCATAACTTGATTTAATTGTTTAATTGTTTAATTATTGTGTATATATATGGATTTATATATATTTAACTTGAAAATATGATAATTAAATATCTCATTAAGTATATTAACAAATTAATATATCTATATATATATATATATATATATATATATATATATATATATATTTTCATACTACTAATTTAAAGAGTTTTCAAACAATATATATTACTATTTACACGACGTAATTAACTTATGTTAAAATGTATTTTCATATAATGTATTATGAGTGTAAATACATCCTTACAAGTATTGAATACACTTTATAATATACCAATACATATAAAGGATAGCTATACTCGTATTTACGTTCAATTTCCTCAAAGATTTCTACTCGCATTCATACGGTATTTTTACCCGTATTATACACCGCTTCTAGAAGTATTTACTATTGGTATATACAATAGAAATCTGCAATTATTTGTGTAATATGTCATCCATGACCTAATAAATTTAATATGTCATGCATGAATTAATACAATTTAACTTATCTTAGATATTTTCACTAAAAGCCAAAATTATAAGCTTATAAATAAGGCCCATTTTAACTCATTTTTACTCCACATTTTCTTAAACTAAAAACACACACATGAATACTCTCATATCATACTTTAATTTTAGCAACTTTCCTCTTCATAATCAAGGTAAAATACTTCTCAAAATCCTTGTTCAATTCCTTGTATAGTTGCTATCTTATTATACTTATAAAACTTATAAAAACTAGAACTTGTTTTGGTGAACACCAAGCTTGTTTGAAAAACTAATCTAATCTTTCTAACTTAACTCTAATAACACTTATTTATATGTATTATGATGTTATATTAAGTTAATATAAGAACTTATAACTTGTACATATGAAGAACACCTTGAAACTTAACATATATCCTTTAATCTCCATTCGGTAAAAAGCGGGTTGTTTTGGGTTGGGAATTAAAAACCTATCTTAGACTTTGAGTTCGAGGCTAAGACTTTGGAAATATGTTAATATATGTAAATAAGACTTCTAATATTTTTTCATGATTTTAGACAAAGTGGAAGTATTTTATCAAAAATCATATATTGGGTGGATGCCGGGATTTTTCCAAATATGTCCACCGACACAAAAAGAGGGTAAAGCTCTAAACATTACTACTTGGGATGAAATTTTCGAATTGGTTTTGTAAAATTTACTTCTTAAGTAATCCATAGCAATTTGATTCACTTTAAACGGAGTTGTAATGAATATTTGGCGAGCAAAACAAAATCTGCTAAAATTAACGTTGTATGGACGAAATTTATATTATAAAAACTATATTAACCATATCCTTGTTAACTTTTACTATATCCTATATATAAATTTGGACATGTTATCAGTAGTATAACAAAATATTATAATCTTGGTTAATTCTGTGATTGTATATATGTATAATAATATTCTTGGTACGTCCTACACAATAAGTATACAATACGTTTTGATAAATCCTAAGACAATACGTACACAATACGTCTTAGTTAATTCTAAGACAATACGTATACAATACGTCTCTGGGTTGATGCAAAGACAATACGTATACAATACGTCGTGGGGTAATTCTAAGATTATATATATGTATACCGATTATTGGACTGTTGGACTTTTCGGACTATTTTGGACTACTAACAAAGGACTACTAACAATGGACTACTAACATAAAATGTTAAAAATTATTATATAAGTATTCTATGAACTTGCTTTATTTTATTCATATGTCGTATTATTATCTGAATCGTTATTATTGTTATAGGTTCGTGAATCTAAGGATGACGGTCATATTTTTAATAAGTTGAAAACTTATTATTAATATACTTTTACTACTGTGAGTATATAGTCCCATTTTTAAACTCTAAAAATATTTTGGGATGAGAATACATGCATTTTATGTTTTACGCCATGGACACAAGTACTTAAAATATATTCTACGTTGAGTTGTACCACATTGCATATCTTCCCTAATAGCTTGGTAACTAATATTTACATGTTGTAAGAACATGTAAGCGTGAATCCTATTGATAGATCTATCGGGTTTGACAACCCCGACTGGGCTAGTCGCTCTAGTATCGTAAACGGTTGCATAGTACTTCGTTTTTACTACACTTGGTACAGTGTAGGGAGATTTCATAATAAAGGGAATATGCCACATTAATGGTTAAGTATGGTTACCGTAGCGCTCAACAACTTATAGAATACTTTTATACACTTGAGTGTGTACATATATTTATAACTATGAAATCTTGTGGTCTATATTTATATCGATGATAAACCTATATATCTCATCAACCTTTGTGTTGACTGTTTACGCATGTTTATTCTCAGGTCCTTAAGAAAGTCTTCCGCTGTTGCATTATCTGAGCAAGCTATGCATGAAGTCTCATGCTTTGGTTTAAATAAAGTGTTGCATTCAATAAAACCTTTGTCATATATTATATTCGACTGTGATGTTATGTGTGTAGTATTTGGAAACCGATGTATTTTGGGGAATATTTCTTAAATAATCATCCACTTATTTAAAACATGCATTATGTATAATAATGGTGTGTTTTTTTAGAAACAAATGCAATATTTTCTAAAACGTACCATATAGAGGTCAAATACCTCGCTATGGGACCAATGAATAACGTACCGCGTTTATAGTAATATGGACGGGTTGTTTCAGTTGGTATCAGAGCGGTGGTCTTAGCGAACCATGTCTTGCATTAGTGTGTCTAACGGATAGTTATTAAGATGCATTAGTGAGTCTGGACTTCGACCTTAACTGCATGTCAAAAGTTTTGCTTATCATTTCTTGTCGGAAACTACTTGCTTATCATTCTTAGTCTAGGCACATCTTACTGCATTGATTGCATGAATGGTATATAGACAAAATTCATATCTTAGTATATCTGTTAAATCATATCTTAGCGTATCTGTTACTGTAAACTTTGCCTGACATATTCCGTAAATTCCTCCATAATCTATGAAATCTTTTGTTCTATATATATAGATATTCTATGTAATTAGAATACCATCCGATAGTCGGAAATCATTTCATATAAAAAAAAAATCCTTTATTCAATCGTACAAAATGGAACTCACCACTAGTTCAAGTCCCTCGGATTTCGATATGGAATTTCATTTGAGCTCCGAGAGTAGTTTAACCGGAATGAACCAACCAATTAGTCATCACTTTTTTTTGGATGAATTGGGGGTGGGTTCGTGGACGAATCAATCAATTTAGACAAGAAAAAGGCGATCCCTTTCATGAATCTAATTCGCCTCTCGGTGGAGAACATGAGGCACTTACCGGCGAACCCGTTCGTAACACCATTTTCTCTCTCCTTTCCAGGATATGCCACAACGAGTATAATATTACTAATATTATTGAGGCTATCTGACCTTTACTCCGTATCTTGTATGGTGAATTATTTACTGTCATGAAAAGCTAAACTTCATTAGCAAGTGCATCCTACATCATTTCATTCCCTTTATAAAGCTCTCGACCTCTCTTTTTATTCGAGAAACTTTAAACATCTTCTTTCACAATACAAAATAAAACAAATTCTCATCATCTATACTCACATCAAACCACTACCAGCACCAGTAGCAACATTACCAACAACATCACAAGCCTCAACATCGCAAGCCGCATTGCGAACATCAACATCATACGCACCGCATGCACTGAGGGATACCAACAATAATGAGTGATGAAGTATTAATTCATTATTTCATTTACATTGAAGAAATATTCTGCGGCGATTATGTAATCTCTAAAGTTTTAGGGATTATTCATTTCTAGTTCCAACCGTAAACCAAATGAGATTAATATAATATTAACTCATTAAATCCATATTACATCTGAAGAAAATATACATACATATATTTTCATAAAGACTGTAATAAAAATTCTTTTGTACAAAATATTACTTGTGAAATTTTATTTTAACGGGTAGGTAATACCCGAGAAATACTTAAGTTCAAATTAATATGTTGCACTGTACATTTTCAATGATGTTTCGACAATCGTTAATTATACTCTCTCCTTTCATAGCAATATACATCATTTCACAAAATTCAATACAACCATTTTCCATACCAATTCAATTACATAATCTAATTTTGACAGATCAAAATCCAAGTCAAGATTTAAGAAGTGCCATCAATCTTAAATTCCTACATCCTTCAAAATCATACTTTAAATTCAAACTATACTAGAACATCACTTTCATTCACAGAACTCATAAAGATATTCGTATCATTCAAGATTCATGACGAATTCATTATACGGATATTGACGATGACAACCTGCGTCTAAACCCTTCAAAATTCTTGAAAACATCTCAACTAAGGAACAATCGAGAGAATAAACCAATCAAAAGATACATACGAAGAATATATGCATATAGATGTGCATTCGGAGGACACTTGAACCTAAGCAAAGGTTCAACACGCATCCGTGTCAGATCCTTTAGAATTATTATTACCCAAAATAACTTTACAATCCCTTTTCAAAATAGCGAATTTTATCACAACTCCAAAAAGACAACTTCGACTTTTCATCCGGAGTAGCCTTATTATAACCTTGATATATACGTTGTCTTTTCACCATTGTTACTGGAGAACCTTTTATATTCCATCACATTAGTAGTAAGCTTACCAGCAACTTTATTGCTCTTTGACTTAAATCTCTCTGAAAGATCACTATAAAACCTTATCATGTACCCATCTACATATTGTAACAATAATTGTTATACCAAACCCCAGGAAGCATCAATAATTATTCTTGAATCTCACATCATTTTTGCATATACATATAATGTTATTTCCTGAAATTATAATTCTGAAATCCAGAATAGCACTTCAGCCTACGAATCAGTACTATGAAGTTTTGAAAAAGCTGAATGAAGCAGCAGAAACTGTAGACAACCGTAACAGTCAAAAGTTGATGATAAAGAATATTGTGTTAGCAAAGCACAGAAAAAGAGAAGGTTTAGAACTAGAAAACGGATTGAGCAAACCCTGAAGGAGTCTGTGGACAAATTACAAGGACGAAATCTACCTTCAAAGAATCCAAATGATTCGGTGTCTGCTAAAATCCTTAGCAAATACCTTGCTCCTTATTCTAAAACCCTTGCGGACAATATTCTTCATCATCCTCTTATCTTAAATATTCTAAGATATCATCGTATCTTCCATTATAAATATCCTTCATATTTCTGAAGATATTTTCATAACCATTCTTATCTGAAATCATTTATTCCTTCGCGTTATCTGTATCACATCATAAAGAAAACTGTTTTAGTTTCTAAATATCTGAAACCTCTGAGTGTAAAGTATGAATGTTTTTGAAGTAATGTTGGGAACTGAATTATGAGTTAGTATAATATAATGACACTTGATTCAACGTGATTATATTACAGTAAGTCATGCTGAGTTTCTAAGTGGAACGTAATGATTCACAGACCATAACGTCATCATGTGCCATGTTACATGACTCTTACATTCAATCTAATCTCTAAACATATCAAGAACATATTCTATTGATAGTTCTATCTTTTCCTTTGGATTCTGGTAATTTCACAAGTCAAATTGTGCTATCACAATTTCTCTCTAAGAGCATTAGCTATGTTCATTCTGAAATTCATATCTATGAATTCTAGACCATTATTCGCTTGACTTGAAGTCGGGAAAAGAAGATGGAAGCATGAAACTCCAAAATATAAGGAAAAATATAAGCACGAAGACAACGCAAAAATTACAAACCGTGTTTATCGTTGCGTATAGCAATATAAAGACACGGGAAAACTAAGAACACTATAAACCTAAGAGCGTAGTAGAAATTAATGGATTCCTCCAGTGGAAGATAAAAAAGAAGAATGACAGATGTGATAGTCAAGAATATATCAAGAATTAAAACTGGATGGAGCATATTGACGAATGTTTTAGAAGTACGAAGAAAGGAAGAAAGTATAAAAGATGGGAGATGTGGAAATAAGGAAACGTATGAGGTTGATTTATAGTAAAATATCCGACAGAGAAATCGAGATAGATTATTGCATTAAATAGAACAGGATCATAATTTTCTTAATCGCTGAAGAATCAAATCTTATATAGATTACAAAGATTTTCTTTAATTCGGAGATCAACTGTGATGACGTCAAAAGATAAGACGAATCCCTATTTTCTCATTTCACTCTTTTACGATAGCTTCACTCATACGTTTCGAGTAATCGAATTATTTTATCCATATTTCTCAATCATGATAAAACCCTATGAATCAACTTATATTCATCATAATAACATTCTTATTGTTAGCCATGATGACCTCGATCAAATTTCGGGACGAAATTTCTTTAACGGGTAGGTACTGTGACGACCCGAAAATTTCCGACCAAATTTAAACTTAATCTTTATATAATACCGACTTGATAAGCAATGAATTTTAATAAATCTTGAACCTCCGAAAAGATTTTTACACAAGCTTTTGGTCACCCTTTTATTCCTACGATTCATGAACGTCATAACTTGATTTAATTGTTTAATTGTTTAATTATTGTGTATATATATGAATTTATATATATTTAACTTGAAAATATGATAATTAAATATCTCATTAAGTATATTAACAAATTAATATATTTATATATATTTTCATACTACTAATTTAAAGAGTTTTCAAACAATATATATATTACTATTTAAATGACGTAATTAACTTATGTTAAAATGTATTTTCATATAATGTATTATGAGTGTAAATACATCCTTACAAGTATTGAATACACTTTATAATATACCAATACATATAAATGATAGCTATACTCGTATTTTCGTTCAATTTTCTCAAAGAATTCTACTCGCATTCATACGGTATTTTTACCCGTATTATACACAGCTTCTAGAAGTATTTACTATTGGTATATATCAATAGAAATCTGCAATTATTTGTGTAATATGTCATCCATGACCTAATAAATTTAATATGTCATGCATGACTTAATACAATTTAACTTAGATATTTTCACTAAAAGCCAATATTATGAGCTTATAAATAAGGCCCATTTTAACTCATTTTTACTCCACATTTTCTTAAACTAAAAACACACACTTGAATGCTCTCATATCATACTTTAATCTCAGCAACTTTCCTCTTCATAATCAAGGTAAAATACTTCTCAAAATCCTTGTTCAATTCCTTGTATAGTTGCTATCTTATTATACTTATAAAACTTATAAAAACTAGAACTTGTTTTGGTGAACACCAAGCTTGTTTGAAAAACTAATCTAATCTTTCTAAATTAACTCTAATAACACTTATTTATATATATTATGATGTTATTTTAAGTTAATATAAGAACTTATAACTTGTACATATGAAGAACACCTTGAAACTTAACATATATCCTTTAATCTCCATTCGGTAAAAAGCGGGCTGTTTTGGGTTGGGAATTAAAAACCTATCTTAGACTTTGAGTTCGAGGCTAAGACTTTAGAAATATGTTAATATATGTAAATAAGACTTCTAATATTTTTTCATGATTTTAGACAAAGTGGAAGTATTCTATCAAAAATCATATATTGGGTGGATGCCGGGATTTTTCCAAATCTGTCCACCGACACAAAAAGAGGGCAAAACTCTAAAAATTACTACTTGGGATGAACTTTTCTAATTGGTTTTGTAAAATTTACTTCTTAAGTAATCCATAGCAATTTGATTCACTTTAAACGGAGTTGTAATGAATATTTGGCGAGCAAAACAAAATCTGCTAAAATTAACGTTGTATGGACGAAATTTATATTATAAAAACTATATTAACCATATCCTTGTTAACTTTTCCTATATCCTATATATATATTTGGACATGTTATCAGTAGTATAACAAAATATTATAATCTTGGTTAATTCTGTGATTGTATATATGTATAATAATATTCTTGGTACGTCCTAACAAAATAAGTATACAATACGTTTTGATAAATCCTAAGACAATACGTACACAATACGTCTTAGTTAATTCTAAGACAATACGTGTACAATACGTCTCTGGGTTGATGCAAAGACAATACGTATACAATACGTCGTGGGGTAATTCTAAGATTATATATATGTATACCGATTATTGGACTGTTGGACTTTTTGAACTATTTTGGACTACTAACAAAGGACTACTAACAATGGACTACTAACATAAAATGTTAAAAATTATTATATAAGTATTCTATGAACTTGCTTTATTTTTTTCATATGTCGTATTATTATCTGAATCGTTATTATTGTTATAGGTTCGTGAATCTAAGGACGACGGTCATATTTTTAATAAGTTGAAAACTTATTATTAATATACTTTTACTACTGTGAGTATATAGTCCCATTTTTAAACTCTAAAAATATTTTGGGATGAGAATACATGCATTTTATGTTTTACGCCATGGACACAAGTACTTAAAATATATTCTACGTTGAGTTGTACCACATTGCATATCTTCCCTAATAGCTTGGTAACTAATATTTACATGTTGTAAGAACATGTAAGCGCGAATCCTATTGATAGATCTATCGGGTTTGACAACCCCAACCGGGCTAGTCGCTCTAGTATCGTAAACGGTTGCATAGTACTTCGTTTTTACTACACTTGGTACAGTGTAGGGAGATTTCATAATAAAGGGAATATGCCACATTAATGGTTAAGTATGGTTACCGAAGCGCTCAACAACTTATAGAATACTTTTATACACTTGCGAGTGTACATATATTTATAACTATGAAATCTTGTGGTCTATATTTATATCGATGATAAACCTATATATCTCACCAACCTTTGTGTTGACTGTTTACGCATGTTTATTCTCAGGTCCTTAAGAAAGTCTTTCGCTGTTGCATTATCTGAGCAAGCTGTGCATGAAGTCTCATGCTTTGTTTTAAATAAAGTGTTGCATTCAATAAAATCTTTGTCATATATTATATTCGACTGTTATGTCACGTGTGTAGTATTTGGAAACCGATGTATTTTGGGGAATATTTCTTAAATAATCATCCACTTGTTTAAAACATGCATTATGTATAATAATGGTGTATTTTTTTTAGAAACGAATGCAATATTTTCTAAAACGTACCATATAGAGGTCAAATACCTCGCTATGGGACCAATGAATAATGTGTGATGACCCGGGAATTTTCGACTAAATTTAAACTTAATCTTTATATGATTTCGACACGATAAGCAAAGTCTGTAAGGTTGAGTCTCAAAAAGTTTGAACTGTTTCATGTATACATTTACCCTTCGACTGCTCTCGACGATTCACGAACCACTATTTGTAAATAGATACATATATTTAAAAATATATGAATTTGAATTATAAATTAAAATATTATATGATGTAATTGTTAGAATTAATAATGTAAAATAAAATAATATATAATAACTATTATTTAGAATATAACTATATATGTAAATAATGTATAATGAATATATATATAGTTTTGAATTTATTTTGTAAGCAACAATAGCGCTCAATTATCATTTGTTCAATAATAAGTAAATTAAAATCAAACCTATATCATTTTAAAATAAACGGTGATCCAAAAATGAGTTATATAGGTTATAGGCTTATTAAAAGTATATTTAGGATCTAATTATTTAATTTTAACACTTTTTATATTTTACCTGGAATCGAGCACGGATAGTGATTTAAGTTTTTAATTAATAATTTTAAAACAATTAATGACCATTTTTTTTTATAACTAGAATAAATATGTATATGTAATTTAAAATATGAGATTTTTCGGTGTACTTTTATCCACCACTGATTAACGACAGAGAACGAAATTTAATCCATGAAAGGTGACGGCTAACTTAATCACAAGTTTATTACTATTATTATTATTATAATATTTACATTATTATATATGTTAAGACACTCGTGATTTGGATCAATATGTCAAGATGTACTGTGTTTGATTACAATTTAAAATTTATTAAATAATCAACATGCTTGATTGAGAAAAATAATAACACCCGTGATTTTAAAAAGTAGACTACACTGTGTCCCTTGTCCCTTTCCATTGCTCTTTTCACCTATCAATTCTATTACAAATATACATACAATATATGATATTGAAAATAAGAGTTGGCACTAACCAACTTGCCATTTCAATCTATGTATATGTGCTTTTAAAACGTCCACTAAACACACAAACATCATTGCCTTTTCTTTTATGTTGTAAATTAACAACACAACACAAACTTTTAGTTAATAATTTGTTTGGCATTTGTGTTGTTTAGGACATGTGATCCTACACCTTCTACTATAATATAACATACATATATATTCAATTATAAAAACCGGCCACCTTCAAGAACACCCACTTCTACACCGGACCACCACCATTGGGTACCTTCTCCACCTATCACCACCCAACGGCCACCTTCAATACCCATTTAACCTCCACCGTCGGCCACTTTTCCCTCACTCTTTCCCTCTCTTTTCCTTCTTCGTTAAAACAACACCACAACTATTATCTAGTTACTACTACTGCTGCGGTTATTTTTTTTATTTTATTCAAGCTCCAAAACCTGCAATTTCTGGTCACCGGTTTTCTTTTCGAGCAAGACCATACCACCACCACCCTAGTTAACCATCTAGATCACCATGACAGGATCGTGGTTGCTACTACTATACTGCTTCCTGTTTCTGTTCACGGTTATGTCCGAAGCCAAACACCACCTTTATAAAACCCACGAACCTACTGTTTTTTTTTTCGGTTTATTTTTCTGGGTTTAAGTTTATAATGATGATATGATGATGTTATGTGATGATGAAGATGGTACATGAGGAGGTAATGAAGATGATAATGTCGATGCCATGTAGTGGTGAAGATGATGGGCGATGAAGATTGATGTGTTAATGATGAGCACGTACAAAAATGATGATGATTATGATAATGAGTTGATGAAGATCAATATTATGTTACGTATAAGGTGATTATGATAAATTGATATTGATAAAGGATAGAAAATGATAACAGATTGTAGGAGAAGAAGGAAAGCATAAGTATACGGGTTTAATAGTTTCGGATGTGCTATAAATCAGAAAAAGCGAGTTAGATCAGTGGGTTTAGGAGTTGTGTTGATTATCGAGGGGTTTGCGGTTCGAGTCTAGGCTGCTGCAGCTTTTATTTTTTTTTCTCTTTTCCATAAACAACTTATGATTGGGCTTCTGTTTATAAATGGGTCATGCTCCTATTCTTGGGCCGAGACCCATTTAATACTCTCTGACCCATTTTATACTCTGGTGAAGACGAGTTATAAATAGATAAAGGGTTCGTATTATACTAGATAAACAGAAATAGAAGAATGGTTATGAGAGGTGTGGGTTTAGCTGGAGGTTGCAGGTTCGAGTCTCGTACACGACAAATCTTCTTTTTAAGGTGTCTTTTTGAGGTAGTTCATTTTTTATTTTTTTTGATTTTTTTTAAAATTATTATTATTATTGTTATTATTATTATTATGATTATTATTATTATTGTTATTAGTTGTTATTATTTGTATTGTTATCAATTATTATTATAATTATCAAAACTAATAATTTAGTAATTAACATTATTATGATTTTAGTTAAAATTGTAGTTATTATAATTATTGCTAAATTTATAATGCAAAGTAATATTATTATCATTAGTATTGTTACTATTAAAAACTATTACCATTAGTAGTAAAAATTATAGTACCATCATCAATATTATTATTAACAACATTATTAACTCTAATAACTTTATTAGTAATATTAAGTATTATAGTTACTATCATTTTACCATTATTAATATGATATTAGTTACCATATTTTAACAAACAAACGATATACGTATATAAAAATATATATTTAGTACATATAACAAAACAAAAATTAATATATTTTTTTTATACAAAATAAATATATGAAATATATATATACACTATTAATATAAGAAGGGATACAACTAAGAAATATATATATATATATATATATGTATATATATATATATGTATATATATATATATATATATATATATATATATATATATATATATATATATATATATATTTGTTCAATCTCCATTATGTATATTAATAAATATACAAATGATATAGGTTCGTGAATTCGAGGCCAACCCTATACTTGTTCAATATCGTTCTATGTATTTTTACTACAAAATACATTAGGTGAGTTTCATTTGCTCCCTTTTTAAATGCTTTTACTATATATATTTTTGGGACTGAGAATACATGCACTGCTTTTATAACTGTTTTACGAAATAGACACAAGTAATCGAAACTACATTCTATGGTTGAATTATCGAATTGAATATGCCCCTTTTTATTAAGTCTGGTAATCTAAGAATTAGGGAACAGACACCCTAATTGACGCGAATCCTAAAGATAAATCTATCGGGCCCAACAAGCCCCATCCAAAGTACCGGATGCTTTAGTACTTCGAAATTTATATCATGTTCGATGGAGGATCCCGGAATGATGGGGATATTCTTATATGTATATTGTGAATGTCGGTTACCAGGTGTTCAATCCATATGAATGATATTTTTGTCTCTATGCATGGGACGTATGTTTACGAGAAATGGAAATATGAAATCTTGTGGTCTATTAAAATTATGAAATGATTATTATTGTTAAACTAATGAACTCACCAACCTTTTGGTTGACACTTGAAAGCATGTTTATTCTCAGGTATGAAAGAAGTCTTCCGCTATGCAATTGCTCATTTTAAAGATATTACTTGGAGTCATTCATGACATGTTTCAAAAGACGTTGCATTCGAGTCGTTGAGTTCATCAAGATTATTATTAAGTCAATTACAGTTAGATATATTATAAAATGGTATGCACGCCGTCAACTTTCGATGTAATGAAAGATTGTATTTTCAAAAACGAATGCAATATTTGTAAAATGTATCATATAGAGGTCAAGTACCTCACGATGTAATCAACTCTTGTGAATCGTTTATAATCGATATGGACTTCGTCCGAATGGATTAGGACGGGTCTTCACAGTTGGTATCAGAGCGGTGGTCTTAGCGAACCATGTCTGCATTAGTGTGTCTAACTGATAAGTCGTTAGGATGCATTAGTGAGTCTGGACTTCGACCGTGTCTGCATGTCAAAAGTTTTGCTTATCATTTTGTGTCAAAAATTACCTACTTATCATTCTTAGAGAATCACTTGCATATCATTCTTAGTCTAGACACGTTTTACTGCATTGACTGCATGAATAGTGTATAGACAAAATTCATATCTTAGCGTATCTGCTACTTCATACCTTAGCGTATCTGTTACTGTAACTTTGCCTGACAACTTCCGTAGATTCCTCCGTAACTTATGAGATTTTAATATTATATATGCATATGTAAATTATGTATTGCAGGGTACTAATCTACATCCTATAATCTATTTCTTATCGAAAATCCTTCATCTAGTCGTACGAGATGAATCCTGCAACCAGTTCGAGTCCCTCATATTTCGATAGCAATTCCGATAGTTATTCCGACAGCTATTCCGACATAGATGTTCACCTAAGCTCCGAAAACAGCGTCATCAGCATGAATCAACCAATCAGCCATTATCAATTCATCTGATGGGTTCGTAGTCGACTTAATTAATGGAAACGCGCAGAAGGCAATCCCTTCCACCAACCGAATTCACCTCTTGACAATGAACCTGAAGCGTTTACCGGCGAACCTGTTCGAGACACCATTTTCAGTCTCATTTCCAGGGTAACTCGACAAGATTATATTCTATCCACAATTCTGAACCTTATTCATCCGCTCGTTCTGACCGACAATCATCCTGGAGTAATAAGTCAAAGAACTTCGCGCTCGAATAATCAATTCGGAGAATATGGTGCAAAATGTACCAGCTTCAGCAACATCACCGGCACCAACAGTACCATCAATAACAGCACCATTACCATCAACAATCCACGCTTCAATATCATCATCTGTACTTTGAGTATGATCTTCGCTCTACGTATCGTTCTACCTCTTTTATCTTCGTTCGACATGGCGAACATGTAATCTCTAAAGTTTTAGAGATTATTTATTCTAGTTCCAACCGAAAAGCAAATGAGTTTAATATCATATTAACTCATTAAATCCATGAATACATCTGAAGAAAATATATATGTATATATATTTTCATAAAGATTGTAATTAAAAACTCTCTTGTACAAACTGTTAATGGTGAACATATTTTAACGGGTAGGTAATACTAGAGGAATATTTAAATTTCACATTAATAAGTTACATTGTACATTCTTCGAATCTGTTTCAACAGTCATATACTATCCTACTTACATCCACCGATATACAAATCCGTTCACCACAGAATAATCATATTCATCCAATTTCATATTTGGATTTTGATTTATCAGAATCCAACAAGTGGCATAATGAAGAAAACATTTGACAAAATAAAATTTGTTAGAAACAAACAAATTAACTATGAGTAATTTTGTTAAGAATCCACGCTAACTGTTCCTAGCTAATTATTCCTAGCTAACTGATTACATTTTATTTATCGCAATTTAATTATTGTAATTTACATTCTCTCAATTTTATTTATCGTCATTTAATTTTCTATTATTTATGTTTACGCACTTTAAATATCGGGACACGTATACAAGGTTTTGACATATCATATCGACACGTCTATATATATTATTTGGAATCACCATAGACACTCTATATGCAGTAATGATCGAGTTCTCTATACAGGGTTGAGGTTGATTCTCAAATAATATATATACTTTGAGTTGTGATCGAGTCTGAGATATGTACACGGGTCACGATACGTATTAATTAATCCGAATATTAAAAATTAAACTATATATGAATTATTGAATTGCTAACTGTGGACTATCAACTGAGCACTACCAACATTGGACAATTAAAATGAATTAAAATATTGATTATAACATATGAAACTAAACAATTCTTCAAGTTTGCCACTTAATGTCATCTTAAACCTCATTTGTATCTTGACGATTACAATCTGCGTTCAAACCTTTCATGATTCTTGAAAACATCTCAATCAAGAGGATGAACCAACCGCACATCATTTACAGAAGGGAAGAGTGATGCATATAGCTATGCACCTGAAAACACTCGGAACCTGAGTAAACATTTAACATGTATCTGTGTTAGATCCTTTAGCATTATTATTACCCAAAATAACTTTACAACCCCTTTTCAAGGTAGTAAATTTTGTCACAGCTCCAACAAGTGAACTTCGACTTTTCACTCGGATTAACTTATTATAACCCTGATATAAAAGTTTCCTTTCGTCATCAATACCGAAAAACCGTTTATATCTCACTACATTAGCAGTAAATTTATCAACAACATCATTGATCTTTGATCTTATGAAAAGTTATTATATTCATTGAAATCCTATCATCTACACATCTGCATCTGATAATGAGAATTGCCGTACCAAATACCGAGAATCAGCAATCAGTATTTCGAATCTTGTAGCATTTCTACATCAATAGTTATATGTGTACATATAACAATTATCTCCTAGAATTACGATCTTCAATTCTGAAATTTTGAAAAGGCACCCAGTTTACGAATCGATACTCTGAATGTTGAAAAAGCTGAATGAAACTGCAGAAACTGTAGGCAACCGTAAACGACCTTAGTCATCGGAAGTTTGATGATAAAGAATAATATGTTGGAAAAGCTCAGAAACGTTGGAACTTGAAAACGGATAAAGTTAACCATGAAGGAGACCAAGGACAAATACAAGGACCATACCCTATATTCAAAGAATCCAGATAATTCTGGATCCGTTGAAATCTTTAGAGAATATCTTGCTCCGAAGTCATGTTAAAATCTTACGGAAAATCTTTCTCCATCAACCATCGAACTTAGAAATTCCAAAATATCATCATCAATATCTTCGATATTTCAGAGGATATTTTCATAAATATTCTCGTCCGGAATTATATACCTCTTCGTGCTTCCTGTGTATCATTATATTGGAAACATTCAATAGAAAATTTAGTACCGAAAAGCGGATTATGCGAAACTATGAAGGAAGCCGTGGACAAATCACAAAGAATAAGTTTGACTTCAAAGAATCCAAAAGATTTACTGCCTGCTGAAGCCTTTAACAAATGTCTTGCTCCTTACTCTAAACTCTTGTGGACGATATCCTTCATCAACTTCCGATCATAGATATTCCAAGATATCATCGTATCTTTCATTATAAATATTCTCTATATATCTGAAGATATTTTTATAACTATTTTTATCTGAAATCATTAATCTCTTCGTGCTATCAGTGTTACATCATATAGAAACTGTTAGTTTCTATATTCTGTAAACTTTCGAGCTTAAAATATGAATGTATTGATGTAATGTTGGGAACTGATGCATGATTTAGTATAATATAATGACACTTGATCAACGTGATTATATTACAATAAGTCATGCTGAGTTTCTAATGGGACGTGATGATTCACAGATCATAACGTCATCATGTGCCATGTTACATAACTTTTTCATTCTACTTAACTCCTGAACAAATCAAGAAAATGTATTCTTGATGGTTCTATCTTCCGTGATGTTGATAAATTTGAAAATCAAATCGTGCCATCACGTTCCTTCCTACTTAGAACATTATAATCATTCGAAACTTTATATCTACAAATGCTGGACCATTATTCGCTTGACTTGAAGTCGGGAAGAGAAAACAAAAGCATAGGGCTTTGAAATATAAGGGAGAATATACAGCCCGATAACAACACATAAATTACAAACCGTGTATATCAATGTGTATCGCAACATAAAGACACGGGAGAATTAAAAACATTATAATTCCCAGGGTGAAATAGAAGAAAGCAGATTCCTCGGGTAGAAGTTGGAAAAGGAGAATGATTGTTGCGATAGTAAGGATGAGGACAAGGATCAAAACTGGATTAAGCATTTTCAGAATCTTTTGGATATATGAAACAAGAAGGAAAGTATAAGAATGGTGAAAATTATGGAACGGGAAGAGTTTAAATTATAACGAAACTATCAGACGGAGAAATCGGGGCAGATCACCGTATTTAATTATAGAGATCCTAATTTCCTTAATTCCCGAAGAATCAAATCTTTTGGATTTCGAAGATTTTCTTTAAATCCCTTGAATTCCGGAATTCAACCAAGGCGACGTCAAAAGTCAAGACGCACCTTACTTTCTAAATTCAACCATGACTAGTCAAAAGTTATGATGAAACTTGTCTTTTTCATTTCACTCTTTTGTGATAACTTCACTCGTACACTTCGCATAATCGAATCGTTTTGGCTATAGTACTCAATGATGATGAAACTCTATTTATCAATTCATATTCGTCATGAAAACATTTTTATTGTTAGCCATGACCACCTCACTCAAATTTTGGGACGAAATTTCTTTAACGGGTAGGTACTGTGATGACCCGGGAATTTTCGACTAAATTTAAACTTAATCTTTATATGATTTCGACACGATAAGCAAAGTCTGTAAGGTTGAGTCTCAAAAAGTTTGAACTGTTTCATGTATACATTTACCCTTCGACTGCTCTCGACGATTCACGAACCACTATTTGTAAATAGATACATATATTTAAAAATATATGAATTTGAATTATAAATTAAAATATTATATGACGTAATTGTTAGAATTAATAATGTAAAATAAAATAATATATAATAACTATTATTTAGAATATAACTATATATGTAAATAATGTATAATGAATATATATATAGTTTTGAATTTATTTTGTAAGCAACAATAGCGCTCAATTATCATTTGTTCAATAATAAGTAAATTAAAATCAAACCTATATCATTTTAAAATAAACGGTGATCCGAAAATGAGTTATATAGGTTATAGGCTTATTAAAAGTATATTTAGGATCTAATTATTTAATTTTAACACTTTTTATGTTTTACCTGGAATCGAGCACGGATAGTGATTTAAGTTTTTAATTAATAATTTTAAAACAATTAATGACCATTTTTTTTATAACTAGAATAAATATGTATATGTAATTTAAAATATGAGATTTTTCGGTGTACTTTTATCCACCACTGATTAACGACAGAGAACGAAATTTAATCCATGAAATGTGACGGCTAACTTAATCACAAGTTTATTACTATTATTATTATTATTATAATATTTACATTATTATATATGTTAAGACACTCGTGATTTGGATCAATATGTCAAGATGTACTGTGTTTGATTACAATTTAAAATTTATTAAATAATCAACATGCTTGATTGAGAAAAATAATAACACCCGTGATTTTAAAAAGTAGACTACACTGTGTCCCTTGTCCCTTTCCATTGCTCTTTTCACCTATCAATTCTATTACAAATATACATACAATTTATGATATTGAAAATAAGAGTTGGCACTAACCAACTTGCCATTTCAATCTATGTATATGTGCTTTTAAAACGTCCACCAAACACACAAACATCATTGCCTTTTCTTTTATGTTGTAAATTAACAACACAACACAAACTTTTAGTTAATAATTTGTTTGGCAATTGTGTTGTTTAGGACATGTGATCCTACACCTTCTACTATAATATAACATACATATATATTCAATTATAAAAACCGACCACCTTCAAGAACACCCACTTCCGCACCGGACCACCACCATTGGGTACCTTCTCCACCTATCACCACCCAACGGCCACCTTCAACACCCATTTAACCTCCACCGTCGGCCACTTTTCCCTCACTATTTCCCTCTCTTTTCCTTCTTTGTTAAAACAACACCACAACTATTATCTAGTTACTACTACTGCTGCGGTTATTTTTTTTTTATTTTATTCAAGCTCCAAAACCTGCAATTTCCGGTCACCGGTTTTCTTTTCGAGCAAGACCATACCACCACCACCCTAGTTAACCATCTAGATCACCATGACAGGATCGTGGTTGCTACTACTATACTGCTTCCTGTTTCTGTTCACGATTATGTCCGAAGCCAAACACCACCTTTATAAAACCCACGAACCTACTGTTTTTTTTTTCGGTTTATTTTTCTGGGTTTAAGTTTATAATGATGATATGATGATGTTATGTGATGATGAAGATGGTACATGAGGAGGTAATGAAGATGATGATGTCGATGCCATGTAGTGGTGAAGATGATGAGCGATGAAGATTGATGTGTTAATGATGAGCACGTACAAAAATGATGATGATTATGATAATGAGTTGATGAAGATCAATATTATGTTACGTATAAGGTGATTATGATAAATTGATATTGATAAAGGATAGAAAATGATAACAGATTGTAGGAGAAGAAGGAAAGCATAAGTATACGGGTTTAATAGTTTCGGATGTGCTATAAATCAGAAAAAGCGAGTTAGATCAGTGGGTTTAGGAGTTGTGTTGATTATCGAGGGGTTTGCGGTTCGAGTCTAGGCTGCTGCAGCTTTTATTTTTTTCTCTTTTCCATAAACAACTTATGATTGGCCTTCTGTTTATAAATGGGTCGTGCTCCTATTCTTGGGCCGAGACCCATTTGATACTCTCTGACCCATTTAATACTCTGGTGAAGACGAGTTATAAATAGATAAAGGGTTCGTATTATACTAGATAAACAGAAATAGAAGAATGGTTATGAGAGGTGTGGGTTTAGCTGGGGGTTGCAGGTTCGAGTCTCGTACGCGACAAATCTTCTTTTTAAGGTGTCTTTTTGAGGTAGTTCATTTTTGATTTTTTTTTGATTTTTTTAAAATTATTATTATTATTATTATTATTATTATTATTGTTATTATTATTATTATTATTATTATTATTATTGTTATTAGTTGTTATTATTTGTATTGTTATCAATTATTATTATAATTATCAAAACTAATAATTTAGTAATTAACATTATTATGATTTTAGTTAAAATTGTAGTTATTATAATTATTGCTAAATTTATAATGCAAAGTAATATTATTATCATTAGTATTGTTACTATTAAAAACTATTACCATTAGTAGTAAAAATTATAGTACCATCATCAATATTATTATTAACAACATTATTAACTCTAATAACTTTATTAGTAATATTAAGTATTATAGTTACTATCATTTTACCATTATTAATATGATATTAGTTACCATATTTTAACAAACAAACGATATACGTATATAAAAATATATATTTAGTACATATAACAAAACAAAAATTAATATATTTTTTTTATACAAAATAAATATATGAAATATATATATACACACTATTAATATAAGAAGGGATACAACTAAGAAATTTATATATATATATATATATATATATATATATATATATATATATATATATATATATATATATATATATATATATATATATATATATATATATATATATATTTGTTTAATCTCCATTATTTATATTAATAAATATACAAATGATATAGGTTCGTGAATCCGAGGCCAACCCTATACTTGTTCAATATCGTTCTATGTATTTTTACTACAAAATACATTAGGTGAGTTTTATTTGCTCCCTTTTTAAATGCTTTTACTATATATATTTTTGGGACTGAGAATACATGCGCTGCTTTTATATTGTTTTACGAAATAGACACAAGTAATCGAAACTACATTCTATGGTTGAATTATCGAATTGAATATGCCCCTTTTTATTAAGTCTGGTAATCTAAGAATTAGGGAACAGACACCCTAATTGACGCGAATCCTAAAGATAGATCTATCGGGCCCAACAAGCCCCATCCAAAGTACCGGATGCTTTAGTACTTCGAAATTTATATCATGTCCGATGGAGGATCCCGGAATGATGGGGATATTCTTATATGTATATTGTGAATGTTGGTTACCAGGTGTTCAATCCATATGAATGATATTTTTGTCTCTATGCATGGGACGTATGTTTACGAGAAATGGAAATATGAAATCTTGTGGTCTATTAAAATTATGAAATGATTATTATTGTTAAACTAATGAACTCACCAACCTTTTGGTTGACACTTGGAAGCATGTTTATTCTCAGGTATGAAAGAAGTCTTCCGCTGTGCAATTGCTCATTTTAAAGATATTACTTGGAGTCATTCATGACATGTTTCAAAAGACGTTGCATTCGAGTCGTTGAGTTCATCAAGATTATTATTAAGTCAATTATAGTTAGATATATTATAAAATGGTATGCACGCCATCAACTTTTGATGTAATGAAAGATTGTCTTTTCAAAAACGAATGCAATATTTGTAAAGTGTATCATATAGACGTCAAGTACCTCGCGATGTAATCAACTGTTGTGAATCATTTATAATCGATATGGACTTCGTCCGGATGGATTAGGACGAGTCTTCACATAATGTACCGCGTTTATAGTAATATGGACAGGTTGTTTCAGTTTGTGATCTTTTCACCTTCCTCAGTTTCCATTATCGTTATCCCAGCTTTCTTTGGCACTGTTTGTGTCGGGCTTACCCACTGACTATCTAAAATAGGGAAAATAATCCCTGCATCTAACCACTTAAGAACTTCCTTCTTTACAACTTCCTGCATATTCGGGTTTAACCTGCGTTGCGTATCATGAGCAGGTTTAACCTCCGGATCTGTAACTATCCTATGCATACACACTGAGGGACTTATCCCTTTCAAATCAGCTATCGTCCACCCTACTGCAGCCTTGTACTTATGAAGCACTTCCATCAAGGCTTTTTCCTGCACACCTGTCAACTCTGAAGCAATAATAACTGGCAAAGTGCCGTCAGTACCTAAAAATGCATACTTCAAATGAGAAGGTAAGGGTTTTAACTCAAGAGTCGGTGGTGACTCTAGTGAAGGTCTCGTATTAGTATCAATGAATTTAGGTAGTGGCTCATATTTATGAGTCCACGGTGGCAACCTAGCATCCATTATACTTGCTACAGCTAATTCTACTGCCTTAACCTCTTCACATTCAACATCCTCTTTGTCACCTAAGCAAAATATTTCTACTAGGTCATTTGTTATTAGGTGAGAAGTATGTTTTTCCATTAATTCATCAATCACATCTATTCGATAGCATTCATGGACATTCGGGGTGTGAAGAGAATTAAAGATATTAATTCTCATCTTGCGATTCCCGAAAGATATGTCCATAGCACCCATTCGACAATTAATGTGAGCATTAATGGTGGCCAAGAACGGGCATCCCAAAATTATAGTGGGTTGAGCATCTCTATTCCTAGGTTCAATATCCATAACAACAAAGTCAACTGGGTAATAGAAATCCTCCACTTTTACTATCACATCTTCTAATATCCCCCTAGGCGTTTTGATTGTCTGGTCCGCTAGTTGAATAATTATGTCGGTTCTTTTCATTAAACCCAATTCAAATCGGTCAACTAGACAAAAAGGTAAAATATTAATGCTAGCTCCTAGGTCCAATAACGCCTTTTTCACATTCACGTTTCCTACAGTCACAGCTATCAACGAAGTCCCTGGGTCCTTAAACTTAGGTGGAAGTGTACCCGAAACAACCGCACTTAGGTGCTCGGTTAGCTCCACCTATTTGAGTAAAGTCGCCCTTTGCTTCCTCTTTTGAGTGCAAAGGTCCTTTAAAAATTTAGCATAAGACGGGACTTACCTAATAGCATCGAGGAGGGGTAAATTTATCTTAACCTGTTTAAATGTTTCCCACATGTCCTCTGGTTGTGGTCCCTTTTTTCCATAAGGGAACTGGTTTGGGGACTCTAAGGCCTTGGGAAATGGGACGGATTTTGATTCCGTCTCCGGTTTCCCGGTCTCATTAACAATTGGGTCCTTATTTTTCACCCCTTCTCCTTGGTCATCGACTTCACTTACCTCTTCCTCATCAAGAACAATAGGAGACTTACTTGGCTCTGGTTGCACTACCTCTTTTTCACCTACCTTATTGTCATACTTCTTTCCGCTTCTCAAGGTACCTACCATGTTAACTCTATGCCCTTTTCCCTGATCCTTATGATTTGGATTTAGAACCGTGTAGCTTGGAATTTTACCTGGTTCCCTATTTCCCTTACTTTCCACTACATTACCGATCTCGTTAGCCAATGCACCAATCGACTTATTTTGCACTTCTATCATTTTTCGCATTTCGGAAATGAACACATCCATCTTAGCATCCGAGCTAGATGGCTGATTAGTTGAAGTACTGTTTTGATTTTGGTTTTGGTTTTGGTTTTGGACTTGGTTTTGATAATTGTTTTGGTTTTGGTTTCGGTTATTGGGATAAGGATTTTGATAGTTTCTTTGGTAGTTGCCTTGGTTCTGAAAGTTACCCTGGTTTTGAAAGTTGTTTTGTGGTCTAAGTTGGTTCCCTTGGTTAGCATTCAGAGCGTTGTTATTGCTCCAACTGAAATTAGGATCATTTCTCCAACCCGGATTATACGTGTTGGAGTATGGATCATATCTCTGTCCCTGAACCTCGTTAACTTGTTCTTCCACTATGTGCTGATTTACCGGTGGAATCCCATTTCTACATCCATATGCAAAGTGAGAAGGATCTCCACAAATCTCACATACTTCCTGAACCTGCGAAACATTACAAGCAAGACCCTGGTTTGGGTTGTTAAATATAACATTTTCAAATCATCAAATTCCTGCTCTAAGTTCCTAGATGAACCACCCAAATCGGAAACATGATTCACTCGGGAGGTATTAGGTTGTTTACGATCAACCGAAGCTTGGGTTTTTGAACCCTTGCTTAACTGTTTGAAGAACGTCCATTCATCATCACTAGACCGAGTTAAGAATGCCCCACCACTAGCCGCCAAAAGAAACTGCCTGTTTTGAGAATCTAAACTATCATAGAAAACTTTAACCAATTCCCACTTGGGTATCTCATGGTGTGGACATGCCCTAAGTAACTCCTTCAGACGTTCATACGCTTCATGAAATAATTCACCCGGTAATTGTTTAAAAGATTTTATTTGCGTACGCATGTCTGAAGTTTTACTTATGGGGTAAAATTCTTCTAAAAATCGTTTTTTTATTTTCGCCCAAGTATTAATACTCCGGGCGGGCAAGGAGAGAAATCATCTTTTTGCCTTATCCTTAAGTGAATAAGGAAATAATCGAAGACGTACCTCATCATCAGTGAAACCGTTTACCTGATTAGTAGCACATATCCCATTAAATTCAGTGATGTGTTCATATGGTTCCTTATTAGCCATACCTCGGTAGGTTGGCAAGATCGAAATGAGTTGAGGTCGGACCTCAAATCGTCGGTTGTTTCCTCCTGCCGGTGCAGGATAAACAATGGGTGAATGATCCTCAAAATCACCCGGTTGGTAGTAGGTGTCTACTCCTCTTGGTCGTTCGGCCATCTCGTCTCGTTGATCAAAAACTTCCTCTTCAGTGTCAGACTCTGACTTAGGAGAGTTTGGTGGAACAATCGGATGTGTCTCTAACTATGAATCTAACTGTGGTTGAGTGGATGCTGAAGCCACTGTCGAACCCTTTAATTTTCTTGTAGCTTTTCGATTAGCTTTTGCAGATTTCTCAATTTCTGGGTCTAAAGGCTTAAGATTTTGATCTCTCGAACTCCGAGTGTGCATACACTAACCTGCACTTCAACAAAAACAAGAACACCGAGCGTACAACTGATAAACACAAAAATAAACAAAAATCTATTTTTGGATTTTTATTGATTTTATAATTTTTATGGTTTTTCTAATTTAACACGAAAGCAATAAAATAAGAGCTTGCAATCAAGCGCACACTTCCCTGGCAGCGGCGCCAAAATTTGATCGGTGTCGAAGGGCCGGTAAAAAATAGCCTAATTACTCTACTTTAGATAGGGTAAGCAGGATTCGTTCCACGGGAAGCTATGGTTAACTAGCAAGTAATTTCAGGATTTGTTTGTTTGTGATTAACTAAAATTAACTAAAGTAAAGACTAGATTAACAATTACTAAGCAAGTGTAAACTCTGAGTATTTAAGAGGATAAACAACGAGCTAATTAAAAAGGTTGTAATCAATTTGATGGAAGTCTTCATCCCTTCACAATCCCAATCTAACATACATTCATTCAAACAAGTATGATGTTTATCAAGTATTGATCAAATCTCATAGACAAGATTTCTTAGGCTTATCAATTCTAACTATCTTGGGATTGAATCATGCAACCTAGACACTATGTCTTTATCCTTAATATAATTAACACTAAGTTGGATCAAGAACACAATGTTAAATCACTATAATTCAACTTGCAATAATCACAATCAATAATACTTGCATTGATCAATAAACAATTGGTTTATAATTCCACAATTCAAAAGACATAAGTTTCATAACATTACAAACCACATAAACTTGAATGAAAAGAATACATGTATCAATTGTTCATGGAAGGAATAAAGTGAAAGAAACTAGCCAAGCATGTTGGTGATGATGATCATGGTTACTTCTTGAAGTTGCATGAAGAACACTCCTTGAAACCTAGCTTGAATCTTGATTTGATGATGATTAATGGTGTGTTTTTGTGTGTTTGATGCTCTAAAAACTGATGAAAGATGATATAAATTCATAGCCTAGGGTTTCTATTATATAGGGGTGAAGTAGGGTAACCCCCAAGCATTAAACCCCTCAAAATCGGCCTTAAATTTTATCCAAAAATAGTTCCAGCCGCAAATTACGCTCACCGGGCGCCTACATGCGCCCAGCCGCAAAAACCAGCCGCCTCCTTTTGTCAGCTTTCCACCTGAAGATGTTTTTGGCACCAGTCAGGCGCCTCCTTGCGCCCCTCAGCCGCCTCCTTGTGGCTAGGCTTCAATTTTTTCATTTTTTCTTGTTTTTAACCCCCGTTTTCGCGTTCTCGTCCCAAATCGTTACTCGTTATAAAAACCTCATGAAATAACTTTCTAAACTTCAAATATACACATAATATCCACCTCTTAACATCGATAATGATCGGCGTTTAAGACCCGATCAAATAACTTTGCTACTCGGCATCTATAAAGGCAATTCTAGTTAATACGCAAGTTGTTCAGCAAAAGAAATAAAGACACGTAATTCATAAGTCCAGAAACAAGTCATGCATTCTGGTTTTACTAAGACGACTTCCCATCCTTGATCTTGTGGAAGGTAACCGTCATGACCATTGGCTAGGCAGCATGTTGTAATGTCGTCAAAAGGACGAGGGTTTCGTAATGTCCAACAGCCCCGTAATAATTTAAAAACCTTGTTTCTCACCCCAACTACTGAATCCGTCACTTGTGGGAAGGTTTTATTTAAAAGTTGTAATCTGATGTTCTTTTTCTCACTTTGGTAAGAAGCGAACATCACTAACCCGTAAGTATAACATGCTTCTTTATGTTGCATGTTAGAAGCTCTTTCTAACTCACGAAATCATATGTTGGGATATGTTGAATCAAAATGGGTTCTTAACCCGTAGCATAAAATTGCATTTGGGTTCCCCGCATTTAAAGCTTTAAAGAAAACACGACGTAACTTACGGTCTCTCAAATGTGATATACCCCACCTATCAAAGGAAAGCCTTTTATAAACTAAGGCATTTCTGGAAAGTCTTTCAAATGTTTGACAAGTTAATTTCACCATAACTAAATGTGCTGATGAATTCTGATCGACTCTAGACAAGATTTCCTCAATCATATCCTCTGGTAGGTCTTCTAAAATATTTGGTTGTCTATCCTTAACGTCCATTTTGTTTTTATACTGTAAAATAGACAAGGATTAGATTCGTAAAAGATAATTAACAAACAATACAAGCAATTTTTACATAGAACATAAAAGTACAAGTACACTACAATACATATAATACATAACATGATTATAACCCTCTAATCTGAATCACTGGTTTCTTCTTCTTCGGACTTGGTTCGTTTTCCTAATTTTCTAGGGATATATGGTGTTCCTCTAATACTAGCCGTCGTTTTCCACAATGGTTTAGAAAAACCTGGTGGTTTAGAGGTTCACGAGTTATTGTTACAATTTAGAAAATAGGGATGTTGCCGATACATATAAAGTTCATCGGGGTTGGAATCAGGTTTCTCTATTTTTATACCTTTTCCCCTATTATTTTCTTTTGCTTTATTAAATTGAGTCGAGGTAATTTCTATAACATCATCGGAATCCTCATCGGGATCCGATTCATCGGAAAATTGGTAATCTTCCCAATATTTTACTTCCTCGGTGGAAACACCATTGACAATTATTGACTTTGGTCCTTTGGTTGAGGATTTTCTTTTATTTAATCTATTTACAGTAGGTATCAATACTTCTTCCTCCGGAACCTCTTCTTCTTCCGGTTCCTCCTCTTCCGGTTCCTCCTCTTCTGGTTCCTCTTCTTCCGGTTCCTCCTCTTCCGGTTCGTCCTCTTCCGGTTCCTCTTCGGGAATTTGTGAATCTTCCCAAAGTATATTCGACTCTTCATTATTATTAGGTGAGTCGATGGGATTTGTACTAGTGGTAGCCATCTATCACACAATATCAAACATATTAAGAGGTTAATATATCACATAATATTTACATGTTAATAATATACAGTTTCCAACAAAAAGTGTTAAGCAATCGTTTTTAAAGAAAACACGGTCGAAGTCCAGACTCACTAATGCATCCTAACAAACTCGGTAAGACACACTAATGCAATTTTCTGGTTCTCTAAGACCAACGCTCGAATACCAACTGAAATGTCCCGTTCATATCGATTATAAACATTCCATATTAATTGATTTCGTTGCGAGGTTTTGACCTCTATATGAGACGTTTTTTAAAGACTGCATTCGATTTTTAAAACAAACCATAACCGTTAAAATATTACGACGATTATCAAATAATGATAATCTAAAATATAGCATTTTCACACGACCATTACGTAATGGTTTACAATAATATTACACAACAATATATATGTCTTCGAATGAAGTTTTTAAACAATATTATACAAGCATGCTGACTCCAACTCTTGTCCATAAATTAGCATGCAACAGAGGAAGCTCTTAATAATCACCTGAGAATAAACATGCTTTAAATGTCAACAAAAATGTTGGTGAGTTATAGGTTTAACCTATATATCAAATTGTAATAATAGACCACAAGATTTCATCTTTCAATAACATGCAATCTGCATAAAAATCATTCATATGGTTGAACACTTGGTAACCGACATTAATAAATGCATCTAGAATATCCCCATATATAAATATCGAAGTACTAAAGCAGTTCAAATTCTCTGACTGGGGCGTGTCAAAGCCCATAGATCTATCTTTAGGATTCGCGTCAATTGGTGGCAATTATAATAAACACTAATTCTTAGGCTACCAAGTTCAACAAGGGCGATATCCGGTATAACGATTCAACATAGAATGTAGTTTCAATACTTGTGTCTATTTTGTAAATCATTTTCAAAACTGCATGTATTCTCATCCCAAAAATATTAGATAGTAAAAATGGGACTATAACTCACTTTCACAGATTTTCACTTCGTCGGAAAATAAGACTTGGCCACGGGTCGATTCACGAACCTATAACAAATATGTACATATATATCAAAGTATGTTCAAAATATATTTACAACATTTTTAATACGTTTTAATGTTTTAAGTTTATTAAGTCAGCTGTCTTTGTTAGTAACCTACAACTAGTTGTCCACATTTAGATGTACAGAAATAAATCGATATATATTATCTTGAATCAATCCACGACCCAGTGTATACACGTCTCAGGCTAGATCACAACTCAAAGTATATATATTTTTAGAATCAACCTCAACCCTGTATAGCTAACTCAAACATTACTGCATATAGAGTGTCTATGGTTGTTCCAAATAATATATATACATGGGTCGATATGATATGTCAAAACATTTGCATACGTGTCTATGGTATCCCAAGATTACATATTATATTAGAATACATGTATAATACAATATAAGTTAGCTAGGATAAGATTTGTATAGATTTGTTACAAATTTCACGTAGCTACAACAAGCAAAATTATATAATCTTGTTTTACCCATAACTTCTTCGTTTTAAATCCGTTTTGAGTGATTCAAGTTGCTATGGTTTCATATTGAACTTAAGTTTATGAATCTAAATAGAAAAAGTATAATTTTATAATCGGAAATACAGGTTACAAGTCGTTTTTGTAGAGGTAGTCATTTCAGTCGAAAGAATGACGTTTAGATGACCATTTTGGAAAACATACTTCCACTTTGAGTTTAACCATGATTTTTGGATATAGTTTCATGTTCATAAGAAAAATCATTTTTTCAGAAGAACAATTTTTAAATCAAAGTTTATCATAGTTTTTAATTAACTAACCCAAAACAGCCCGCGGTGTTACTACGACGGCGTATATCCGGCTTTACGGTGTTTTTTTTCTTCGTGTTTTCAGGTTTTAAATCATTAAGTTAGCATATCATATAGATATAGAACATGTGTTTAGTTGATTTTAAAAGTCAAGTTAGAAGGATTAACTTTTGTTTGTGAACAAGTTTAGAATTAACTAAACTATGTTCTAGTGATAACAAGTTTAAACCTTCGAATAAGGTAGTTTTATATATATGAATCGAATGATGTTATGAACATCATTATGAACATCATTACTACCTCAGGTTTTGTGGATAGGCCTACTGGAAATGAGAAAAATAGATCTAGCTTCAAAGGATCCTTGGATGGCTTGAAAGTTCTTGAAGTAGAATCATGACACGAAAACAAATTCAAGTAAGATTTCCACTAAAATAAGATTGTTAAAGTTATAGAAATTGAATCAAAGTTTGAATATGAGTATTACCTTATATTAGAAAGATATCTTGAGGTTGGATGATCACTCAAAGTGGATTTGCAAGATTGGAAGTAAGCTAGCAAACTTGGAAGTGTTGTTGGTGTGTTCTTGAGTAGTTATTTTATAACTTGGTTTATGTATGGATTTATGAACTAGATTGAGCTAGATTTTGATGAAGATAATGAAGAACACTTAGAACAATGGAAGAACACTTGAGAGAGAGAGAGTAGTTTGATGCATGTAAGTTGCAAAATGAAAGTGTTTGTGGACACCCTCATTCACGTGAATATGGATGAATCATATAGGCTCCATTAGTTTGTTATTTTGTGAGATATTTCATACTAGATGTTAAATGATGGTTCCCACATGGTTAGGTGACTCACATGGGCTGCTAAGAGCTAATCATTGGAGTGTATATACCAATAGTAAATACATTTTGAAGCTGTGTATTGTACGAGTATAAATACGAGTGCATACGAGTAGAATTGTTGATGAAAATGAATGAGGATGTAATTGTAAGCATTTTTGTTAAGTAGAAGTACTTTGATAAGTGTCTTGAAGTCTTTCAAAAGTGTATGAATACATATTAAAACACTACATGTATATACATTTAAACTGAGTCGTTAAGTCATCATTAGTCGTTACATGTAAATGTTGTTTTGAAACCTTAAGTTAACGATCTTGTTAAATGTTGTTAACCCATTGTTTATTATATCTAATGATATGTTAAATTATTATATTATCATAATAATATGATGAATTAATATATCTTAATATGATATATATACCTTTAAATATCGTTACAACGATAATCGTTACATATATGTCTTGTTTCGAAACCCTTAAGTTAGTAGTCTTGTTTTTACATATGTAGTTCATTGTTAATACACTTAATGATATGTTTACTTATCATTTATCATGATTAAACATAGTGTATCAATATCTTAATATGATTCATATGTATTTAGTAAGACGTTGTTATAATGATAATCGTTATATATATCGTCTTCAAGTTTCTTAATTCAATAGACTCATTTTTGTGTATATAACTCATTGTTAAAATACCTAATGAGATACATACTTATCATAATATCTTGTTAACGTTCGTGAATCACCGGTCAACTTGGGTGGTCAATTGCCTATATGAAACCTATTTCAATTAATCAAGTCTTAACAAGTTTGATTGCTTAACATGTTGGAAACATTTAATCATGTAAATAACAATTTCATTTATATATATAAACATGGAAAAGTTCGGGTCACAACAATATTCGGCTTCGATCCATTCAACCATATAATGTAGTTTCAATTACTTGTGTCTATTTCGTAAAACAGTTATAAAAGCGCATGTATTCTCAATCCCAAAAATATATATTGCAAAAGCATTTAGAAAGGGAGTAAATGAAACTCACAATTCAATATTTTGTAGTAAAAATATTCATACGACGGAACTGAACAATGCAGGGTTGGTCTCGGATTCACGAACCTATATCATTTGGATATTTATTAATACACTTAACTGTAATCGAATAAGTTTATTTATATATAATTTATTAATTATATCATTTTTATATTAATAATATATATATGTCTCATATATTCTTTTTGTATATGAAAATATTGATTTTTGTTATGTTATATGTATTAAATATGTTATATATATATATATATATATATATATATATATATATATATATATATATATATATATATATATATATATATATATATATATATATATATATTATTTGTCTGTTACTAATAGTAATTAATGATACAAAAGTTATATTAATATTGATAAAAATAATAATAATAATATTTGATATTACAAAATAAAGTAATAATGTTAATAATAATTATATTAATAATAAGTATAGTGATATTAATAATAATACTTGTAAAAATATCAATTTTTCTGTTACTGATAGTTATGATAATAATAATAATTATAATCATGATAGTAATTATAATATATCTATATATTTTAGTTATAATGATAATAATAATAATAATAATACTTCGTTTAAAAGTTCATAACCACGATTATTCTTATATCTTAATTATTTTCATGTTCAAGTTCAAATTATAACCTATGATTATTGATCATCTTTTTTATGAAAAGAATCTTCGTAACACATCTATTAACTTTACATTCATGTTCTAAATCTTACACATTTTTAATCTTTTATAACATGACACATAGATTTAATTATATTCGTAACCAATTCATAATACTTATAATAGTAGTAATAATAATCTTAATATTAATATTAATTAGTAATAGCAATAACAGTAATAATAATCATAGTAGTAATTATAATCATAAATGATAATCTTTATAATAATACTGGTATTAATAATAATAAGTGTTCTAAATTAACAATAATAATAATAATAATAATAATAATAATAATAATAATAATAATAACAATAATACAATAACAATAATAATTGTAATAATAATAATAATAATAATAATAATAATAATAATAATAAATTTTTTTTTAAAAAAAATGTAAGACTACATTAGAAGCTTTTATAAAAAGAATGCCCCGAACCGGGCTCGAATCCCCGACCTCTCGTACACCAGTTAACTCCTCAAACCAGCCTGGCTATTACCCATTTTCTGTTTTAATACCCCTTCAATATTTATTAAACTCATAATCTGATTACTCATCTTCTTCTTGATTTCAAATGGCCAAATCAATATTCAATAATCATAACAGCAAAACAAAAAGGGATTTGAATTTAGGACTTGTGATTGAAATGAAAACGTTCTGTTATACTTGATTTGGTTTAACATAACAGGAAATAAAAATAAAAATAAAAATTATTACAGTCGGTGTAACAACGAAGAACATGAACATTGATTTTGAAATTGAAATAGTTTAAGACCTCGATTCCTTCATGAAATATTTTATTAAATCTCTCCTAGAAACTATCTGAATCCTCAATTTAATTCAAAACATCAAAGGGAAGTCGAATTTCATGAAGAACGAAATGTTTGACTTTTCAAAAATTAACTTTGACTTCAAAATTAGAACTTGATAGTACAAATTGGAAGTCGAAACCTTCCATATAGTTTAAGAATATGATTTCCAACAATCCTGCATTTCTACTTTTTGAAATTAGTTAAAAATCGAACTGTTTAAAAAAAAGACACCAAGAACAGGGCAGACTGTGTTCATCGTGGTTTTATTTTCAAATTAATCAAAATTAAAAGCTGTAAAAAGGTTTTTGTAATTTATTTTGACAATGAGAGTCGACTGGTATTCACTTAACACTGTCTTTGATCAAATTTTATAGTAATTAAGGTCGACAAGAGGAATCAAATGGTACAGCAGATAAATATAAAAAATATAAAGTTTGACATCGACTTGCAACTGATTTTGGATGAACCTGTGATTATATTCGATCTTGTAATGGAATTAGAATCAATAAGTACAATCAAATACAGTTGATAATGATTTAGAACAGATTTTGGACTCTCTTTATATAATACAGTAGTTTAATTAATCTAATTCAGTTAATAATTATGTTATTTTTATAAATATACGAATTTATACAGTATAATATACCTGTATATATATCAGGATATATATATATATATATATATATATATATATATATATTCATTTTTATATATCTGTTTATATATTTATATTTATATATCTGTATTTATATATTAAATTCTTTAATTCTTGATATTTAATAAGTATAAATATATTAATAAAGTGATTAGTAATAATAATTGATAAATAATATTATTACTTAGAAAAAAATGATAATTTTAAATAATTTAATTACTAATAACAATTTAAAAAAAAATGATAATACAATCTTATTGGTTATAATAATATTTATACAAATTTTAATATCTATAAAAGTAATGATAATAATATTAATATAACAATTATTTTCAATCTTGCACTTAAATGTAATATCACTATATAATATGTATTATATCCTAATGAGTACTAAATTTTTACATACTTATAAATCATAATAACTAAAATTAAAATTTTACTACTAATTATAATGTCATTAACAATGATAATAATGTAACAAATCAAATGTATAAATTTTCATATAATATTATTAATAATACTGATATGAACATAACAACTATATTTTAACTTGTATTATATATTATTAATTATGTAATATTTAATAATCCTATATAATATGATAACCTTTATTGAATATTTATTGTTTATGAGTTTCATATATTATACATACAATAATAATTAATCATAGAAATCTTATATGTTTATATGTAGATTTATTTTAAATTTACACTTAATTATTTTGTATCCTTTTTTACATATTTAATTCTAATGTTTATTTTATACTTTCGAATTATTATATATACTTTCATTTATATATATATTCATATTTTTTTACACACAATTGTTCGTGAATCGTCGAGAACAGTCGACTGTCAAATGGATATATGATACAGTTCAAAGATTTTATGACTCAACATTACAGACTTTGCTTATCGTATCGAAATCATATAAAGATTAAGTTTAAATTTGGTCGGAAATTTCCGGGTCGTCACACACACACACACACACACACATACACACACACACACACACACACACACTCACACACACACACACACACACACACACATATATATATATATATATATATATATATATATATATATATATATATATATATATATATATATATATATATATATATATATATATATTGTCCTAAGCAGGACTCGAACCCACAATATCATAGTTAGAAGGGTCATCTCGATACCGCTGGACCGATGACCATTTGGTAACAAAACACAATTCGTTAGAACGTTCACAAGCGACAATAAAATTTATTTAATATTATGTATTAATTATAAATTATAAATTTACATTAATATTTTCATATACGTAAATATAATGTGTATGATAATAATTAAAATAAGGAAATTGATCAAAATACCCTCAAAACCTAAACTATTTAACAATGTGTTTTTAAAAAATCACAAAATTGTAAAAAATGCCCTCTTATGCATGGTGCACCAAATAATCCCAGAAACCTATATCATCGTTTACTCTAACTAGATTAAAACCAAATCAACACTTCATGTCAAATTTCCTAGAATTCTACAAATGGGTTTATCAAAAAAAATATCTAAAATGGTCACCGTTGAAATCTTGATTGTCACCGCCATAGTTCCGTCAACCACCGATCCAACACCACGTCTTCGATGACTATCGTTGTTGCTCCGGAAACGACTGTTGGGTACTCTGTGACCTATTGTTTAATTGCATACGAGAAACCAAAAATTTGAGATAAATAATTAGTACAAATTTACCGAAGCAAACATTAAGTATTTACAATTCACACTTAGCTTATTTGTACCTTTGTATATGAGATTGTGGAACCCTAAGTTGTGCCAACAAAACACCCTGACTAATGGAAATCGTCGACGAACAACCGATGAAGAAACAATTAAATTGAGAGTAAAAAGTGTTAATTATTTAGCTTTATTTTGATTTCATCTGTGTTGTTGTTCGTCATATCGCATTCTCAAATATGGGCACCACACACGCTTTGATATTTGATATTGTATAAACTGTAATAAATCAAAGTATTGTGTGAATGAAATTAACCACATACCACGCACGGTGCTTGGTGCGTGGTGCGTGTTCGGGTGAAAAAATGGATGTCTCGATCAGTATCTCGATAACACTCACCAAACACCAAGCATAGGTACTTGGTGTGTGTTCGGATGGTATTTTTTTGCAATTTTATGATTTTAAGGACATATTGTTCGAGGACATTTTGTCCAATATCTCATTAAATATATATTCATGTTTTTTATAGAATTTTATTTATTCTATTTTTTGACAGCAAAAAGAAATATTATTAGCTCGTATTAGGAATGCGCTAGAGGAAAAAACAAAACGCTAAACGTAACTTATTTTATATTAAAAAAACCAATATATTAATTGTCATTACATTAATTGAATAAATTTAATGATCATATAAAAGTTACAATTATAATATTATATTTATTAGAAAATAAAATTCTAATTTTAACTCAATTAAAAAATAAGATTGATTTAAACATATTAGAACGAACTTATTCAGTATAAACTATATTTTCAATTTCGGGGACATATTCGGCACATGTGCAAAATGTATAATCAAACATGACTCCAAATTTTAAAAGGACCTAAAATTTTTCAAAATAATAGTGCTTTTATAGATATACAGTAGCGAAATATTATTTAAATAGATATTTTAAATTGTAATTGGCTAGTTTACATATTAAAAATATTAGTTTATTATTGTTTGATCCTTAGCTACAAGATAACTCAAACTCATGTCAGGAAGTCCCATTTATTTTTGGGTTAAAGCCAAAAATTGGTTATATACTTACACAAATGTGCTGATGTCGCCTATAAACCCATTTGCGTCCTACTGTCACATACAAACTTGTAAAGTGTGCTAATATAAACATTTTATAGTTTTGACCTGTTAAATACTAATTTTGACCTGATATTTTTTTTTTTATTCTTTTTATTTTTTTGGCAATACATCAATTAAAAAGAAATAGAAGTATTGATCTGAGTTCTTCGTACCATAAATTGAGCAGAGATTAGTGATCACAAATCGAAACTGAAACTACTTGAAGCATCAGATTACAATAACAAGCTCAGATTCAAGGAGTATTGATCTGAGTTCTTTGCTCGAGTTCATTGTTCATCGTTTTGGTCTCCGGCACAAATCCGCGAGTTCGAGATCAAATTGAGTAGAGATTTAGAATCCTTATCAATCACTCAGGCTGTTTGAAGCTCCAAATCAACTCGAAAAACATCACATAATTCACAAGTCAGAAGATATGAAGTTTCGGTCAACGTTTTGATTCGATCAATACATGATGTTTCAGGTATTGATGCTTACATTCGAGTGTTCCTGGAAGGATTTCCAGCAAGTTTTGAGCAGAAATCGTGATCTAAGAACACATAAATTCGAAAATCACAATTTGCTTACAGTTTGAATGTCACTACTGTTCTTCATTTAATCCAGGAATTGGAAGTTGTTTTGGTGTTTAATCCTTCACAGAATAGATTAATCGGTGCATATGGAAGCTTATGGAACTGATTTGTGGATCTAATTCATTCAATTGACAATCGATTTGATGTATCAAACAGCTTGAGTGGTGATATTATGTACCAAATGGATCTAAAGTTCATGTTGCAGATCTCAGTTTGTTGCAACATCGAATTGCAAGTTAATCATGATGATGATGATATGATGAAGATGAAGATGAAGATGAAGGTTAAGTGGAGATAATGATGATCATATGATGAAGATGAAGAACAAGATGAAGTTAATCATGATGAAGATGAAGTTAATCATTTTTAACCGGTTTAGCCGGTAGCAAGTCATTTTTATTTACATTTGTTTACATTGGTACACTTTTACAAGTTTGTAGGCGACAGTAGGACGCAAATGGATTTATGGGCGACATCGGTACATTTGTGTAAGTATATAGCTAATTTTTGACTTTACGGATTAAAAATATTAGTTTATTATTGTTTGATCCTCAGCTACAAGATAACTCAAACTATCAGGAAGTCCCATTTATTTTTGGGTTAAAGCCAAAAATTGGCTATATACTTACACAAATGTACTGATGTTGTCGATAAACCCATTTGCATCCTACTGTCACCTACAAACTTGTAAAAATTGTGCTAATATAAACATTTTATGGTTTTGACATGTTAAAAAAGTTCTTTCACATTTTAAAAAATGTGTTAATATAAACATTTTAAAAAGTGTGCTAATATAAACTAATATTTTTAATCTTGTAGCTAAGGATCAAACAATTTATTTTTCGATATCAAGCTCATGATAATAAGTCAATTTATTAGATGTATATGTAGTATAAAAAAGTTCACCAATAATTTTGCTTCCAAAATTCTTAACAGACTAGTTTAATTTTAAGAATAGTATAAGTATAAATTATAAATGCGATGAGGACTATGTTATTGAGAATAAAATGTTACCTTTATTTTGAGAAATTTTTTTATTGGTGATTCTTAATAGTATCTATTCTACTCCTTTAAACTCCTATCTTAATGACATCATTAACTAATTTTTTCCCCTCACATTATGATCATGCATATTTTTACCATAGGGTTAATTTGCATGTTCAATACGTAAAGGGGGGTTTAAGGATCTTAGAACAAGGCTCTCTGGTCCGGCTACCATGAATAACCCTGGCTGATATGATGATGTCGGCGGGGTGGCCAAGTGATTAAGTCCACCTTCGATAACGATCGTTGATCGGAAGGCCCCATATAAGGCTGTAGGTGCTAGTCGACAAAGAACTAACCTGTTAACCTTGAGAAGACGAGAGATGATGCTGGTTACGTAAGATGTGTGGTTAATGATTGTTACGTAACGTGGTTGTTTAGAATGGTAATTATATATAGGCAAACCCTAATTCTAGAACCATCTAAGATAATGGTAATCCCTTCCAAAACCAACTCCCCGAATCACAGATATAATTATGGAAAAGATACTTGAGGAGCAAGTAACCGCCGTACCGGGAACAAAGGCATTCGATACGAATCCGCATGCCGCATACCACATACAAAGTGTACGCATACGCATGTGCGCAAGTGCCCGCATACGTATGTATTGCGCATGCGGGTTGCGGTATCATTATGTCCCCCCAGTTTGATGTTATATGACGCAAGACATATGATATCAAACTATTAAGCGAAAAGGAAAAAACAAGAAAACGGCTAGCATTTAATTTTCCGCGTGCGTTTCGAGGGCATTAAATGCCTGTCACTGTCGCAGAAACCCATTCGGCTGACAAGACGTAAAGTGACAGTTTGGCAGGCGCGTGTGAGCCACGCGCCCAACACAGGGCACATCTAACTGACACCCACGTGCAAAATACATCAATCGTTGATTGCGTTACACGTGTACAGCCACGATGAAAACCGTTTCACCCCATGACCCCCAACTTGCACTATAAATAGGCCCGTTTCACCCACATTTCCATTTTCCTGCATCAATCTTCTCCATTACGCTGCCTATTTAAATTACAATCAAAATCCACACATTCCGGCCAACTTCTAAAGGTTAGTTGTTCTCCGATTACTTATAGAAAATAACTAAGGCTAACGAGACTTACGTAGATAGCGTAGTGTCGGTCATAGAGCAATAGCATATAGATTCATTAGTTAAACAGTACCCCCCGTTAGCACAGTATAACCCGGTGCCTCCCCAGTCTAATCAACGTGCCCACAAATCGCCGGAGAATAAGGTAGCTATATATGAGCATGCGTTTAAGCATGACAATTTTAGGGTGCCACCTTCTGACTTCTTTTTAGACGTTTTAGATCATTTTGGTGTAGGGTTAGGGAAATTACACCCTTACGCAATAGGGACGATTGTACTGTTTGAGATGTGGTGCGTTGCACTCAACAAGGTGCCCTTAGTGAAGGTGTTCTGCCACCTATACCGCTTAGCGAATCATCACAAGTCGTGGTTCACTTTCTTCGCTCGTCAGAACTTTACCAAAACCCCCAAATCGAACGCGGGTCAATGGAAAGAAACATTCTTTTTTATTGACCAAACTGTTGTTGGAGCCAATTTTCCGCAAACACTTATCTGGCTCGAAGACGTGGCAAAGGACGTGAACAAAACCCCCGCCCTTGATGATGAGGAAACAAAACTATTAGCGGAGTGCGCTAACGCACAACTTGTGCACCGGTCATATGGGAATGTGATGCTACGATTAGGAAACATATCCGCACACTGGCCATAGGAGAACATGCGTCCTGCCATAATCGCACCGAATGGCAAGGGTATGAATAGTACAAATGCATATGAATATTTAATTACTAGTGTATACATACATGTTCTAACATTGCACATATGTTTGCAGAGATGAAGATGAAGAAAGTGCTTACCGCAGAGGAGATTGCGGCCATCTCATTCCGCAAGCAGAATGTTAATGAGCCGCTTGAGCAGGAGAAGACTGGTGAGAACGAGTTGCAAGCACCTGCCACCTCGGGCAACAAACGCAAGGCTGCCGAAGCCACCCAAACCAAGCAGAAGAAGAAGAAGCTAACTCCCAAACAGATGGAGGATATGCGGAACGACAATTTTGTTCCCGTGGATCCGGCGTCTGCAGATCTACCTCCCCCACTATTGGTAAGCGTGTCTTACGACGCAAATACTGCACAATGATTTATATGTACTAACGAATTGCTGATATCCAGAGCATATTGAGGAGACGCATCAGACACCACCACAGGAAAATCCGAACCTAGAAGCTACCGCCGAGTCCAGGGACAAGGCGATACACCTTGACTCAGATTCTACACCAATGTCGCCACACGGTAGCTTCAGATTGGTGAATCTGGCGCAACTTACCCAGTCCTCTACTAAAAATGCCGCAGAGCAGTCTGCCTTTCTGTAACAAATCTTTCCGGCTGAGTTCCGCAATCAGCTAGCCGCACTGCCCTTTCACCAAGCGCTCAATGCCTTCATCCAGAACGGCCTTGTGTTCTTTGGTATGTTTGCGGATCAGGCCCGCCGCTCCACTAATTTGTATCAAGTGGCCGTTCGGAAAGAAGCAGAGTTGGGACTACTGCAAGCGGGCGTTGACCAGGTCAAAAAAGACAGGGACGCCGCGGAAGAGGCCCGCAAGGCGGTGGAGGCAACTGCGGCGGAAATAAAGACCGCGCTGATTGAGGAAAGGAAAAAGAACCGCGAGCTGGTGGGGGTGGTTGACCAGGCGAAGGGGGAGACGGAGCGCCTGCGGTTGGAGCTGGAAAGGGTGCGCAGGGAGATGGACGACGCGATGACTGGCCGCTAGCTGGCGGAGGCAGACTTGTCAAAGCTTCGCACCTCCCTTCCTATCATTGCGCAAAAGTTAATGGACTCAGGGCCCGTCATCGAAAAGTTCAATGCCTACGTCGATGCAGTGAAAGAGTATGACCGCAACAAGGTCATGCTTGAGGTGATCAAAGGATGCGACCTCACGCTACCGTACCCTGAAGTTGTGCGGAAAAATTTGAAAGAGGGTACAGCTGAGGCGCTCCTAGAAGTGGAGCAGGCCATCCAGTCCATCCCGATCCCCTTAATAGACGCTTTCACTGCGGATCTCAATATGCCAATTGATGGGTTCCTCAAGGAGGATTTTTAAGTTTCGCTTGTAACCGTTTGCGCCGTAAGTCCTATGCTTAGGCATGCAATTGTAAATACAAGTTTTGGGCCCTAAGTCCCATGTTGGGCAGGCACTTGAAACGATTTATTTGTAATAACTTAGTTTATTTTATGTATTATTGTGTTATGCATGCGTTATCTATTAATTGTTTATATATCGCGAATCAAAACAAAAGATGAACCGCATGCCCATGCGCATAGTTAACCAAAACTCATGCGCATACGCATACGCAGATACTGCGTAAAATAGACCAACATTTTAGCAATTTTACCTTTAACAGTTTAGACTCAAAAGCTACTGCGTTATTGCTTTGTCATGTGCTAGAGGTGCACTTTAGCTGTATGGTAAGCAACGCAACTAAAAACAAACCAATGCTTTTACACTTAAGAGTTCCTCAAGCAACCCAATGCGAGAGTAATTATGCACAAGTAAACCAATGCTTGTATTTTTAAGTCGACTTGGCAGCCATCTAGTCTGCGTGACGCTTGGCTAGGGGAAAGCCAATTCCCTTCGCCTGCCGTTAATGTGTAGCCTTGTAACCAAACAGGCTTCTGCCGCACGGGGGCTAGAGGTCACCCTTTAAGTAGGCAGGAACCGCATACAAAAAAGAGAAATACACAACAAAAGTATGCGCGAAAAAATATTTTAATTGGCATTAATTATGATTACAACCGCGACACATCCAAACGGACGGAAAATATATAGAAAAAATAATGTGCTAAATTAAATTGGAGTGATCAGGTCCATCCAGCTACATATAACATTTTTTCAACAACGTCGCGTGCCAAGTGCGTTTCACAGGTTTTTCATCTAATGTCTCGAGATGGTATGCCCCGGTGTTGCTTGCTTTTACTACCTTGTATGGACCTTCCCAGCGGGGGCCCAGTTTCCCAGTATCCTCCACATGACTTGCGTCATTCTGACGCCAAACTAAGTCCCCGCACTTATAAGAGCGCGAACGCACGCGCTGATTGTAGTACTTTGCAATTTTCTGTTTATTATTGGCTTCGTTCACCGCCGCAGAGAGTCTGCGTTCTTCAAGCAGATTAAGATTTTCCCGCAAAGCTTCTGAGTTATTTTGATCGTCAAAATTCTGTATGCGGAACGTTGGCACCCCAATTTCTGCGGGTACAACAGCTTTTGATCCATAGACCAAACTGAACGGAGTCTCACCAGTGCTCGCTTTGGGTGTTGTTCTATGCGCCCACAAAACCTTTGGTAGTTCGTCCACTCAACCAATGCGACCATGACCCAATCTAGCTTTGATTCCAGCTACTATATCCCGGTTGGTGACTTCGCACTGGCCATTCGCCTGCGGATGCGCAACGGAAGTAAAAGTTTGCTTTGCTTAATATTAAGCTCCGCACACCAACTACGAAAAGGATCCCCCGCAAACTGCGTACCGTTATCACTAACGATTTCATTTGGTATGCCGAATCGACAAACAATGTCTTCCCATACAAAATATCTCACCCTTTTTCCTGAAATTGTTGCCATTGGTCGTGCTTCAACCCAATTCGTGAAATAGTCAATTGCAACAATAAAAAATTTGATATTTCCTGCGTGCGCAAAGTATGCGTAAGATACTGATGTAAATACCATATGGTATATAATAAATGATAATATTACCTCGGCCTTTTGGAAATGGTCCGACTATGTCAATTGCCCATTTGCAGAATGGCCATGGTGAGGAGACTGGTATCATTGGATGCGCAGGTGCCCTGCTGATAGGTGCATGTATTTGGCAAGATTCGCACTACTTAACTATGCGCGCGGTATCTGCGTACATAGTGGGCCAATAATAACCTAGCCGCATAATTTTTGACACAATAGACCTGTGCCCCGAAAGAAGAGCGCATGCACCTTCATGCACTTCGCGTATAACCTCCTCTGCCTCTTTCGGACCAATGCACCCTCAAGGGCGTACATTGGTGCCTTGGTGCGGACTTTCTTTGAATCAACGGAATCCGCAGGTGAGATGCCGTCCCGCAGGAAAGCAATAATAGGTGTCATCCATGTTGAGCTGGATTCCTCAATAGGTGCCACTAAAGGCATCATAACAATGGATTTAGCATGCAGTTCTTCTATAAGAACTTTCTTCCCCAGATGATCAAAGGCCAAAGCAGCCAATTTGCTAAGCGTATCCGCCTTCTTATTTTGCCCCCGCATGACGTGGGAGATTTGAAAAGCCTCAAACTGGTCAGCGAGGTTATGAACAAGCGATAAATACTGCTGCATGGCTATGTCGTGTGCTTCGAAGTCTCCGCTGACTTGGCTACATACCAGCTTTGAATCCACATAAGCGTGCATAATTTTAACATTTAATTTATGCGCAATACGCATACCTGCTAATAAAGTCTCGTATTCTGCTTCGTTGTTCGTAACAACAAAATTAAACCGCAGCGCATATGTATGCTCTTCGCGGTCTGGGCCGGTTAAAATTACACCTGCACCCGCGCCAGCTACGCTGCAGGCACCATCGGTGTATAATTCCCATGGTGACAAAGGCGGCACAGGCGTATCCTGATCCTCTGCCGATGCCTCAACATCCGCAGGTAACTCTGCTAGGTAATCCGCAAGTATTTGACCCTTAACCGCACTTCGCGAAGAAAAATTTATTTCATGTTCTCCTAAATCAACTGCCCATTTAGCCATTCGGCCAGAAATCTCAGGCTTGTATAACACCTGAAAGAAAAATGATTGCGTTAGTCAATGCAGTAGCCCCGGACATTGCCGCAAATTAGGCATTTACCAAGAACCACAATTGGATGTGCTTGAAAGTACCGGCGCAGACGCCGCGCCGTGTGAACTAGCGCATACACTAGCTTTTCTATTGGTGAATAGTTTACTTCGCTTGATATCAGGGTCTTGCTTACGAAGTAGATCGGTATTTGCGTCTGAGAAAACCTCAGCGTTATGTTTCTGCGAAATAAATAATGCATGTAAATAAAAGTGGATTACCTTTCCACGATCTGCGATAAGAACCGAGCTGATAGCCTCTTTCGATGCCGCAAGGTACATCGTAAGCGTTTCTCCTGATACTGGCGCGGTGAGTGTTGGTAATTTAGTGAGCACCTTCTTCATCTCCTGAAAGGCTGATTCTGCTTCCTGAGTCCATACGAAGTCCTTTTTCTTCAAGCAATTCTTCAAAGTATTGAAGAATGGCAACTGTCGTTCTACAGCTTTTGATAAAAACCGCGTGATTGCCGCAAGTTTCCCGGTTAGACTCTGCACATCTTTCTTTGTCCTTGGAGATGGTAAACTATCAATGGCCTCAATCTTTTTGGGATTCGCCTTGATTCCTCGCGCCGTTACTACATGACCTAGAAACTTGCCCTCCTCTTCCCCAAAAATGCATTTGAGCGGGTTAAGCTTCATGTTAATCCTGCGTAGAGACGCAAACGTTTCTAGGATGTCCGCGAGCATCTCTTCTTCGGTGTTACTTTTAATTACCAAGTCGTCGACGTATGCTTCAAGATTTCTACCAATTTGGTGCTTGAAGGCTGCGTAAATTACATGCTGATAAGTTGCGCCTGCGTTCTTTAATCCGAAAGGCATCTTCCTATAACAATAAATACCCTGTGGCGTATGAAAAGCAGTTTTGTCCTCATCTTTCGCAGCCATTAAAATTTGGTGATAACCCTTGTATGCATCTAGAAAACACTTGTACCGGAAACCTGACAACGATTCCACCTTCCAGTCTATCTCCAGGAGAGGGTAGTTATCCTTGGGACATGCTTTATTAATGTCTTTAAAATCAACACACATTCGCCAATTACCGTCGGCCTTTTTCACCAACACAGGATTAGCGACCCATGTATGATACCTCACTTCCCGCAGAATGTTTGCTTTGACAAGGTTATCTACTTCTGCGCATAACCAATCACTGCGCTTAAGAGCCATATGTCGCTTCTTTTATCTAACGGGTGTGAGTGATGGATTAACATTCAACTTATGTTCCGCAATATCACGCGGAACCCCAGTCATGTCTGATTCTTTCCATGCAAAAACATCTGCGTTTGCGGATAATATTCCATGTAACTTAGCCTTGGTTTCAGCTGACAAGCCTGCGCCGATTTTGACACGCTTGTCTGGATGCAATCGATTAGCTATGATCGCACTGCTTGCAAGTTGTTCTCCCATGCTGGGAATGTCTACGGGCACAACTGAACCACACAACTCGATTGTTTGAGGTGACGCAATTGCGGCAACCCCTCCCTTCGTAGGAAACTTAATCAAGCCATGCACCACCGATGGTATAATGTTAAAACGTCGTATGAAATTTCTCCCAAGCAGCGCATTGTACCGCGAAGTTGAACGAACCACATAAAATTCAACTAGCTCCTGTCTGATTAACTGCGAATTCTTATCATCTGCGAGCTCTACTATCAGCTCTATCCAGCCTAGCGGCCATGAGCTTTCTCCGGAGAACCCAGATAACGTAATATCAGACTGGCGTAACTGCGTTTTAACTTCTGCAGGGAGGAAACGATAGCAATGCTCGTACATAATGTCAACGCCATTCCCGGTGTCAACATGCATGCGTTTAATTTGTACACCGCAAGTAGGGATGCGACACTTAATGATAATGAGCTCGTTAACCGTGTCACTTTTTCAAGATAATTGCATGACATCATCAATTAATTAATATTTAAAATCTGTAATTAGTTTTTAGTAATTATTATATTTATATAAAAAAATATAAAACATGCTGGATAAAAAAAATCACGCGTGGCTGACATTCTCATTCAACTGCACGCCTCCTACTCCTTTTCCTGATTGTCTTTTATCAAGAATTCAAAATTCAAATGCATCTCTTCATTAAACTTCAATATAGGCAGAAATTCCCATCCGTCTCCCACATCCAAACTCTAAAAAGCCGTCAAATATGCTTTCATTATCTCATTTTTTCATCTGCATCTCGGGTTTTAATCAGATCTTCAACATATAAATTTGTTACAGATTCAATCTGAAGACAAAATTAGTTGAGGATTGTTTTCGGATTCAACATGATTGTTTTCGGATTCAACAGGTGATGCTTTCAGATTCCATTAGTTCGTGATTATTTTAACATATAAAAATCATCTTTAATTGATGGAATTGTTCCAGGTTTGTATTTGTTCCAATTCTTTTGTTAAAGTTTTTATTTGTTAATCTTTTTGCTTATTTTTTTCGATTTGTTGCTTGATGATATTTGTTTTATCTTTTCGATATCAAGCATTGATCAAGATCAGTATTGGATAAGGTTGTCTACTGATTGTTTGATAAGACTTGTGAAGTTTTCTGAATGCACACAAGGTGTTCGATGTAATGTCAACTACGATTCTTGGCTGTTCGGATCAATTATGATTGTAAAACAGGTTGTTTTTTCTGTATATATTCACTATGGATTCAGAAAACTTGTGTGCATTCAAGCTGATGCATGAAGAGACAAGATTTATATTGCGCTCACACGATGTGCCATATGCTTGTCAACCCTAATTGAAAATTGATTTTGTCTGCTTGAATATATTGACATAATTCCTTAATTTTGCTGCAGCTTCTGCTAATTAATTCTATCGAATAACTGTGTATGAGTGTAGATTCTCTGGGTATTACAACCTTTTGTTGTCTTAAAAAGTTACGTATTATTTTTTGTTTAATTTTCTGTAATTGTTTTGTACGAATTGTCAAGACATTCGTATGGTGTGTTAATGTATATGAATTTTTCTTTATAATGAACTTTTGTAAACTTGATTGTGAACTCCCATAGACTTTATCAAAACATTCTTTCACCATTGTCATGCAATCTGGAGGTTTGTGAATTGTTCTTTTTATACTTATATATTTTCATATGTATATGGCTGCATGTATATTTACCCCTTCTAATTTTGTAATTAGTAAATTAGTAAATATTCTTAAAGTTTTCTTAATTTTAAGTTTGTGAATAAGTTATAATCAATGTGAATATATGTAATTCGTATATAGTATTATAATCATGGTAGAAGGGATGAGGACTTCTAATTTTGTATTTAAATAAGTTTAAACATGCTTTCGTTAGATTTGAAATTTTGAGTGCAGGTTATGATACACTGTAAAAGTCGATTCAGAGATAGGGTTTCGATTCAATCCGGTTAGCACTGTAAGAGCCGGTTCATCTTCAAAGCACGAATCCAAGAGGTCAGTTTAATTTTCTGTATGTGCATAGGTAGCTGCATCAATGTAGATCTATGCCAATAGTTTGTGTTCAATTATTTTTTTTTCCATTTTTTTTTGTTTTAATTAAGAGTGTACATTTTCAATTGACTTGCAGCTTTCTTAGTTTTCGTTGTGTTTCAATTGACTTGCAGCTTTATTTATCTTTATGTTGTGTTTCTTAGTTGCCATCTGCTTTTGCACTAAAATCCTGGACGATCAAGGTTAAGATAATGAGTTTGTGGAAAACTCTTTATAATGTTGAAATGATCTTGATGGATGAGATGGTATGTGACTTAACTCTTATATTCATTACAATTTACATTTTACATTGTCAACGATATTAATTTTATTACTTATCTGTTAATTTTCTAATACTCTTTATCTTCCACTTTTGATGTTTCTAATTTAGGGTGACAAAATACACGCGACTGTGAAACATTGTTTGATGCGTTTTTTTTTAGTCGGTGTTGGATAGTGGTGTCATTGTTATGATTAGCAAGTTTGGCTACGTTGAAAACAAAATAAAGTATCCCATGATGAACCACAAATACAAGATAACGTATTACCATTTCACTACTATGAGGTGAGTTCTTCATTGGAATGGACCCGTTAATGGTTTTAATTTTTTCCCCTTTGATGATATGTCAAACCATAAGGATGAACATCTGCCTGTTGATATGTAACTTAACTTTTTAACATTATCATATATATTATAAAGAGTACTTAAGAACAATTTATGTTGTCATAAACATCCAAACTGATTTTGTTCAACAAAATATTACGTTTATAGTGGTCCATTGTGATGATGTTAAGCAGCTTAAAAAGGATGGGGAACATTCGAGCAAACGTATCAACCTGGTGTTACATAATCAAAAGTATGTTTGTTCTTGACATCGATTCATATTAATGTAGAATTATGTGATATATCACAATTGATAATTTTATTAACTAATTTACGTTTATAGTGGATTAATCTTATCTAAATTTTTTGACACTTGATCCTTTGAGTTGTTATATTTTGATATATTACCAAATACCAAATACACTATTGTTATAACACCAATAAATAAGGAGTTGTTATATTTTGTAACTATTTAGTGTTTCAAATGTGACCCATTTCTTCAATGTTGTTATTTTTGGGTACCTAAGGAGCTTGAACAATGTGACCCATTTCTCTAATGGTTGATTTTGGCAGGTGTCAAATTTTCGATTCTCACTGATTCCAAGCATGGTATGCATTGCTCATATACAATTTAGTTTATTCCACCAAAAGTACTACTATCAATGTTCGTACAAATTGTTCGTACAATTTAGTCTATTGATTTACTTTGTAATGTTGTTGTTAGTGACATTATAACACATTAAGGTAATTGTGACATAACAACAACCTTTTGAATATTGTGAAGGTGATTTCATTTAGATTGCTAAATGGCCACAAGTAATCAACTTCATATTGTTTACTTCAAATGGGCCCAGTTGCATTTTCATATATTAGTTCAAATGTGGTCTCTCCTTTGTTTTAAACTTATGTGTCATACATTATTTGATAGATTAGTCAAATGTCAAGTTAGCATCTTGATGATAGTTTAGTGTTGTAGTATGGTGAAACGACCCGTCCATATTACTATAAACGCAGTACGTTATTCATTGGTCCCATAGCGAGATATTTGACCTCTATATGATACATTTTAAAAAAATATTGCATTCATTTCATAAAAAGCACACCATTATTATACATAATGCATGTTTTAAACAAGTGGGCGATTATTTAAGAAATAATCCCCATGATACATCGGTTTCCAAATACTACACACGTGACATAACAATCGAATATAATACATGACAAAGGTTTTATTGAATGCAACACTTCATTTAAACAAAAGCATGAGACTCCATGCACAGCTTGCTCAGATAATGCAACAGCGAAAGACTTTCTTAAGGACCTGAGAATAAACATGCTTAAACAGTCAACACAAAGGTTGGTGAGATATATAGGTTTAGCATCGATATAAATATAGACCACAAGATTTTCATAGTTATAAATATATGTACACTCGCAAGTGTATAAAAGTATTCTATAAGTTGTTGAGCGCTTCGGTAACCATACTTAACCATTAATGTGGCATATTCCCTTTATTATGAAATCTCCCTACACTGTACCAAGTGTAGTAAAAATGAAGTACTATGCAACCGTTTACGATACTAGAGCGACTAGCCCGATTGGGGTTGTCAAACCCGATAGATCTATCAATAGGATTCGTGCTTACATGTTCTTACAACATGTAAATATTAGTTACCAAGCTATTAGGGAAGATATGCAAGGTGGTACAACTCAACGTAGAATATATTTTAAGTACTTGTGTCCATGGCGTAAAACATAAAATGCATGTATTCTCATCCCAAAATATTTGTAGAGTTTAAAAATGGGACTATATACTCACGGTAGTAAAAGTATATTAATAATAAGTTTTCAACTTATTAAAAATATGGCCGTCGTCCTTGGATTCACGAACCTATAACAATAATAATGATTCAGATAATAATACGACATATGAAAAAAAATAAGTTCATATAATACTTATATAATAATTTTTAACATTTTATGTTAGTAGTCCAAAATAGTCTGAAAAGTCCAACAGTCCATTAATCGGTATATATATATATAATCTTAGAATTACCCCACGGTGTATTGTGTATGTATTGTCTTGCATGAATCCAGAGACGTATTGTATACGTATTGTCTTAGAATTAACTAAGACGTATTGTGTACGTATTGTCTTAGGATTTATCAAAACGTATTGTGCACGTATTGTCATGGAACGTACCAAGATTATTATATATATACAATCTCGGAATTAACCAAGATTATAATATTTTGTTATACTAATGATAACATGTCCAAATATATATAGGATATAGGAAAAGTTAGCAAGGATATGGTTAATATAGTTTTTATAATATAAATTTCGTGCATACAACGTTAATTTTAGCAGATTTTATTTTGCTCGCCAAATATTCATTACAACTCCGTTTAAAGTGAATCAAATTGCTATGGATTCCTTAAGAAGTAAATTTTACAAAATCAATTCGAAAAGTTCATCCCAAGTATTAAGTTTTAGAGCTTTACCCCCTTTTTGTGTCGGTGGACAGATTTGGAAAAATCCCGGCATCCACCCAATATATGATTTTTGATAAAATACTTCCACTTTGTCTAAAATCATGAAAACAATAATGGAAGTCCTATTTACATATATTAACATATTTCCAAAGTCTTAGCCTCAAAATCGAAGTTTAAGATAGGTTTTTAATTCCCAACCCAAAACAGCCCGCTTTTTACCAAATAAAGATTAAGCGATATATGTTAAGTTTCAAGTTGTTCTTCATATGTACAAGTTATAAGTTCTTATATTAACTTAATATAACATCATAATACATATAAATAAAGTGTTATTAGAGTTAAGTTAGAAAGATTAGATTAGTTTTTCAAACAAGTTTAGAATCAACTAAACTATGTTCTAGTTTATAAACTCTTATATGGATAGCTATAAACATATGAATTGAACAAAAGTTTAGGCAATGTTAATACCTTGATTTTGAAGCTTGAACTTGATAGAAATAGATGAAGAACAAAGAAAGGGATACTAGAACTAGAGAGAGTATGTGTGTGTAAATAAACTTGAAGTAAAAATTAGAAAATGGAATGGTAAATATTTGATCACATATGGTGTCTTTATATACTAGTTGTAAATTGTCATTTTGTGAAAAATATCTAGTATAAGTTAAAAACCATTATGTCATGCATGACATAATAAGATTGATGATGTCATGCATGACATAATACATCAATCATGCAAATTACTATTGGTATATACGAATAGTAAATACTTTATGTTGTCTTTTTTTGACTAATATCTAGTATAAGTTAAATTGATGATGTCATGCATAACATAATACTCCACTAATACATTATAAAGTGTATTCCATACTTTTAAGGATGTATTTATACTCATAATACATTGTATGTAAATACACTTTAACATAAGTTAATTACGTCATTTAAATAGTAACATATATATTGTTTGAAAATTCTTTAAATTAGTAGTATGAAAAAATATATATAATACTTTGTTAGTATACTTAATGAGATATTTAATTATCATATTTTTAAGTTATATATATATAAATCCATATATATACACAATAATTAAACAATTAAACAATTAAATCAAGTTATGACGTTCGTGAATCGTCGGAATAAAAGGGTGACTAAAAGCTTGTGTAAAACTCTTTCCGGAGGTTCAAGATTTATTAAAATTCATTGCTTATCAAGTTAGAATTATATAAAGATTAAGTTTAAATTTTGTCGGAAATTTCCGAGTCTTCACAGTACCTACCCGTTAAAGAAATTTCGTCCCGAAATTTGATCGAGATCGTCATGGCTGACAATAAGTATGTTTTCATGACGAATACGAGTTGAAAATTTAGAGTTTTATCATCAGTGAGTAATATGGATAAAACAATTCGATTATGTGAAGTGTATGAGTGAAGCTATCGCAAAATAGTGAAATGAGGAAAGTAAAGATTCGTCTTAACTTTTGACGTCATCATGGTTGATTTTCGGATTAAAGAAAATCTTTGTAATCTATATAAGATTTGATTCTTTGGCGATTAAGGAAATTATGATCCTCTTCGATTTAATGCAATAATCTGTCTCGATTTCTCTGTCGGATATTTTACTATAAATCAACCTCCTACGTTTCCTTATTTCCACATCTCCCATCTTTTATACTTTCTTCCTTTCTTCCTTTCTTCGTACTTCCAAAACATTCGTCAATATGCTCCATCCAGTTTTAATTCTTGATATATTCTTGACTATCACATCTGTCATTCTTCTTTTTCATCTGCCGCCGGAAGAATCTATTCACTTCTACTATACTCTTGGTTTTATAGTGTTTTTAGTTCTCTCGTGTCTTTTCGTTGCAATACATATTGATATACACGGTTTGTAATTTATGTATTGTAGTCGGGCCTTATATCTTTCCTTATTTTTCGGAGTCCCTGCTCCTGTTTTTCCACAATCATTGACATCTACGGTTAATGGTCTTTTCTGTTTGCTGCGATTTATACCCCCTTTCTATTTCGGAGCTTCCTGCTTTTGTTTTCTTTTCGCAAGTAATGGTTTAGAATTCGTAGATATGGAGTTTCGAATTATCATAATATACAAAGTAGAAAGGAAAGGTAGTAGCACGATTTGATTTGTCAAACTACCAGAATATTCGAAAAAGACCGAATCATCAAGAAAATATTTTCTTGATATTTTTAGAGGTTAAATAGAATGCAAGAGTCGTGTAACATGGCACATGATGACGTTATGATCTGTGAATCATCACATTCCATTTAGAAACTCAGCATGACTTACTGTAATATAATCACGTTGATCAAGTGTCATTATATTATACTAACTCATGCTTCAGTTCCCAACACTACTTCAAAAACATTCATATTTTAAACTCGAAGGTTTCAGAATTTAGAAACTAAAATAGTTTCTTTTATGATGTAACACAGATAGAGCGAAGAGGTAAATGATTTCGGATAACAATAGTTATGAAGATATCTTCAGAAACATCGATGATATTTATAATGAAAGATATGACGATATCTTAGAATATCTAAGATCAGAGGATGATGAAGAATATTGTCCGCAAGAGTTGAGAGTAAGGAGCAAGGTATTAGCTAAAGACTTCAGCAGACACTGAATCATTTAGATTCTTTGAAGGCAGATTTAGTCTTTGTGATTTGTCCACAGCCTCCTTCATGGTCTGCTCAATCCGTTTTCCAATTCCAAACCTTCTCTTTTTCTGAGCTTTGCCAACACACTATTCTTTATCATCAAACTTTTGACTGTTACGGTTGTCTACAGTTTCCGCTGCTTCATTCAGCTTTTTCAAAATTCAGGGTATTGATTCGTAGACTGGGTGCTTTTCAGAAATTCAGAATTGAAGATCAAAATTTCTAGGAGTTACACATTATATGTATACATATAATTGAAGTGAAAACGCTGCGAGATTCAAGATTGATGATTGATGATTCCCGGTAATTGGTACGGAAATTATTGTTACAGGATGTAGGTGAGTACATGATGGGGTTTCATGAATAATATAGATATTTTTCAGAGAGATTAAAGCCGAAGTTGCTGGTACATCTGCTGATAATATAGTGGAATATAAAAGGTGCTCCGGTAACGATGGCGAAAGGGTAACGTATAAATTGAGGTTATAATACGGTTAATTCGACTGAAAAGTCGAAGTTGACTTGCTGGAGCCTTGACAAAACTGGCTACTTTGAAAAGGAATTGCAAGGTTATTTTCGGCAGTAACAACGCTAATGGCTCACGTATTTGTGTTAAACTTCTACTTAGGTTCCGGGAGTTTTTCAGATGCATGATTGTGGATAACATGTGGTTGGATCATCATCTCGATTGTTTCTTAATTGAGGTGTTTTCAAGATTTTTGAAGGGTTTAGACGCAGGTTGTCATCGTCAATATCCGTATAATGAATTCATCGTGAATCTTGAATGATACGAATATCCTTATGAGTACTGTGAATGAAAGTGATGTTCTAGTATAGTTTGAATTTAAAGTATGATTTTGAAGGATGTAGGAATTTAAGATTGATGGCACTTTTTAAATCTTGACTTGAATTTTGATCTGTCAAAATCAGAATATGTAATTGAATTGGTATGGAAAATGGTTGTCTTGAATTTTGTAAAATGATGTATATTTCTATGAAAGGAGAGAGTATAATTAACGATTGTCGAAACATCATTGAAAATGTACAGTGTAACATATTAATGTGAACTTAAGTATTTCTCGGGTATTACCTATCCGTTAAAATAAAATTTCACAAGTAATATTTTGTACAAAAGAATTTTTATTACAGTCTTTATGAAAATATATGTATATTTTCTTCAGATGTAATACAGATTTGATGAGTTAATATTAAATTAAGCTCATTTGATTTTTGGCTGGAATTAGGAATGAATAATCTCTAAAACAATAGAGATTACATAATCTTCGCGGAGTATTTCACTAATGTAATCAATACTTTATTATTTATTCTTATTGACATTCCTTGGTGACGGATGTTGATGCATGTGAATTCTTGCGAACTTTGTAAGATATGAATGATGTTTTCTAGAAAGCTTCAAGTATATCTAAGTGTAAAATCAAACATGTAATTGAATAATACACTTAGTTTATTATGAAACAGAATTCATGGAGTTGAAACAGAGGTCGTAGTTAACGATGGTTAAATTGTTAAGGAAGGATGTACATCATAGCATATTAGTAATATGAATTTAACCGAGTAGTATCTACCCTTTTTCAATTCATACATAATAGCTTAGTACGAAAAGATTTATGATGGTTTCAAAATTTATATATATATAAGATATACATATAAATTCTTCAGAGGAATTGAGTTAATACTTCATAATTTGTTGATACACTATAATTGTTGTTGATTAGTAATGATGTCCACAGTGATCCTTGAACTGGCGGAGTTTGTGATGTTATAGGTGCTGCTGATTTTGATGATGCTGACGGCACTGATTGTGTTGGTGATGCTAACGATACTGTTGATGCTGTTGGTAAAACAAGTCTAGCTTGTAAATCACGCACCATTCTTGTCAGGGTTTCTATTCTTCCTTCTATTATTTTGGTTCATTCATTTTATTTATGGTAAGGGCTAGAATAGATAATCTCTAAGACTTTAGATATTACATAATCGCTGCAGAATGTTTCTCCAATGAAGTTATGAATCAATACTTCATCGGTTATTGTTGTTGGTACTCCTTAGTATCTATGGTGCGTTTGTAGTTAAAGCTCGAGGTACAGTTTGTGATGTTGAAGTGTGGGATGCGGATGTTGCTGTTGGTGGTGGTAATGATTCTGTTGGAGTTGATGATGGTGGTACTGTTGATGCCGATGCCGCTGCTGGTGTTTGTAACCTTTGCACCATATTCTTCAAAGCCAGTACCCGAGCACGAAGCTCGTTAACTTCTTCTATTACACCGGAATGATCGGTGGTTCGAACGAGCGGATGAATAAGATCTAGAATGTGAGATAGTATATAATCGTGACGAGATACTCTGGAAATGAGAGAGAAAATGGTGTTTCGGACAGGTTCGCTGATATCGCATATTTCGTACGCGTTTTCCTTAGCGATATCTGGTACATTTTGGTCCTTTTGGATACGATTTGGTGTTATTTTGATAAGTATTGCGAAAGTTCGAGTTCTAAGACCAAGGAGATGAATTCTAAAGATATTTGATGGTTTTTAGTGATTTTATATGAAAGCAAGTGAAAGGGATTGGTTTGATTCGAGTTTGGTTCGAAAACAGGTGATATTAGTGAGTTTTCAGCTCAGATTCAGCAAAAAGGTTCTGGAGCGCCGCTCCAAAAGGTGGCGCGCCGCTCCAATGGGCATAAAATTCAGTTCGACAGTTTTCAGAAGGCCAGAAATCAATTTCACAGCAAATGGCGCGACGCGCAGTGATTTGGCGCGCTGCGCGGGTGCCTGGCGCGCCGCGCCACTTTGAGCCCGGTTCAGTTTTGTTTCCTATTTAAAGCCCGAAAAATACCCTAACTTTACACTTTCGCATCCAGACGATTTCCAGCAGCTTTTTGACGAACCAAGGTGATTTTTGGGGTTTCTCAAGGTCATTCTAACACATCAATCATTCCGGAAACAAGTCTCGATCCGTCTATCATTCAAGAACACAATTTTCATTAGGTTTAATTCTTAACATCATTATGAATACTCTTAATTGTTTATTTGTGATTTTTGTTCTAGCCATGATTGGCTAAGCTTTTAATGTTTGTCTAGATTGAATATTCGTATGTGTATGGATGATACTTTAATGTTTATTTGATTAATGCATGATAATTATGAGTTTTGATTAAGAACCATTCTTGTGGGTGTTGATTATTGTTACTAGGTTGATTAGTAATCTTGTTTGAACAAAGGGAACCCTGTTTCAATTTAGTACACTAATTTTCAATTGATTTGTCTTAACCAATTGGGTGCTTACTGGACCAAGGGGGTAAACCGGGTAACAAGGATTAAACAAAACAGGGGTGAATTGTGTGGAGCGAACGCGTAACCAATTGAATCTTAATCTTGTAGTTAGCTAATTACTAAGTCACAAACGAAAGAGGTCTTTGGTGAAAGGGAACTCTAAGCCAATAAATCTAAGTTTGACGTATTTGCTAAAAGAGAACTCTGGGTAAACCGACTTTGTAGTTGCATGTATTGATAAATTGAATTGGTGCTTAATAACAAATCATCCGACACTACGAATAGGAGATCTAGGCGAACATTCTTTTATCCGTTGAATTCAAATATCTTTACTATTTGTTGAGTCAGCATTTATTTTTATAAACTTAAAAATACAAAAATATCGTCTTTTACTTTTAATCAATCTTTGATTTGGCTAGTCGTTAAATAGCCACAAAACAATCTATCTCATACTTTCGATTTTCATAGATTAACTTAGTTTATTTTATTAGTTACAATCTTAATTCTCACGTTTAAACTGTCCTTGGAACGATTTCGGAATTACCAATTTTATACTATTACACGATCGGGTACACTGCCCGTTAGTGTGTAGTAATCTTTTAACCGGCATTTTCTATTATAAATTATAGACACGATTTTACACATCATTCGCCGGTAAGTGCTTCAGGTTCTTCGCCAAGAGGGCAATGTGGTGGATGGAAAGGATCGCCTTCTTCTTGTCTCCAATGATTAAGGAGGCTACGAACCAATCCCCAATTCATCCAGAATAGATGATGGCTGATTGGTTGATCCATTCCAGTCACACTGCTTTCGGAGCTTGAGTGGGATTCCATTTCGGAATCCGAGGAACTTGAACTGATGACGAATTCCATTTCGTACGATTTAATAAAGGATTTTTCGATACGAAATGATTTCCTGGCTATCGGGTGGTATTCTAACTACATAGAATATCTATATATATATAGATAAAAAGATTTCATAGATTACGGAGGAATTTACGGAATATGTCAGGAAAAGTTTACGGTAATAGATACGATAAGATATGATTTAGCAGATATGCTAAGATATGAATTTTGTCTATACACTATTCATGCAATCAATGCAGCAAGACGTGTCTAGACTAAGAATGATAAGCAGGTAATTTCCTAAGGATGATAAGTAGGTAATTTTCGACACAAATGATAAGCAAAACTTTTGACATGCAGACACGGTCGAAGTCCAGACTCACTAATGCATCATAACGACTTATCAGTTAGACACACTAATGCAGACCTGGTTCGCTAAGATAACCTGGCTCTGATGTTTGCATCTTCGTGTTTTCAATGATGTTTGCAATTTGTTTAAGTAGCATGAGGTTGCCGATACGTCGATCAAGACAAGGCTTTTTCCTTGGACTCTTAAGGGAGAAGCAAAGAGATGGTTAGATAAGCAACCAGAGGGTACGATTACCTCTTGGGAGATTTTGATGGATACGTTTTTATCGAAGTTTTTCCCTGCGTCTCGAGCTGCTAGACTTCAAGCAGAAATTTCTCAATTCTGACAAAATAGCAGCGAGACACTATTTGATGCTTGGGACCGTTATTTTAATATGTTACGCTCGTGTCCGCAACACGGGTTGAATGATTTACAGAAGGTACAGATTTTCTACAAGGGTTGTGACATCCCAACTCGTCAGACTATAGATCAAGCAGCAGGTGGTATGTTAATGGATAATACCGAAGAAGAGGCGCTAGAGATAATTGAAAAGCAAGCTGCTTACTCTCACGAATGGCATCAAGATCATGAGTCATTCCATTCAGCTTCAGTTAAGAGAACCGAAACCCATGGTGCATATGATGATTTTGGGTCTATAAGTGCTAAGTTGGATTCCTTTGGTAGGAATTTGGAGAAGATAAATAAGGATATTCATGGTATGAAGGTTGGTTGTGAGTATTGTGGGGGATTGCATCTGGCAAAAGATTGTGATGCAGGTTTGACTATGAATTAGAAGGAAGAGATCGCTTATATTAGCCAACAGAACAACAATCAGTTTCAGGGACGTGCGCAGTTTAATAAGAATTTCAACAATCCCTATAATCCTCAAGGTAATCAAGGTTCGAGGTTCCAACCAGGTTCTAGTGGAAGATATCAACAGCAAGCTCCCGGGTATTTTCAGAAACCCCATGCCGAAGAGAAAAAGTCCAACCTTGAAGCTATGATCGAAAAGCTTGTGATTTCTCAAACTCAGCTTGTTACTACTGTTACTCAGAACAATGAGAAGAATGATCAAATGTTTTGAAATCAACAAGCAGCTATTCAGAATCTGGAGAAACAAATTGGTCAGCTTGCAAGTCAGAATAATGTGAGGAAACCAGGGGAGTTACCGAGTAAGACAGATACTAACCCGAAGAATGGGCACGTTAATGCTATCACTACCCGTAGTGGTTTAGCATATGATTCACCGAGGAAGGCCGATGAGTATGATTTACGAGTGCCGTTGGTTAAGGATAGTGAGCCGGTTGTTGTTAGTGAATCGGAGGGGGATAAGGAGCCGGAACAGGTGATTGAGAAGGTTGTGAGGGTACCAGAAACTGTTACTGCTAAACCGGTAGTAAAAGAGTATCAACCACCGCTCCTATTCCCAAGGAAGCAGAGATTGGAAAAGCTGGAGGCAGAAAAGTCCAAGTTCATGGACTTGATTAAAAAAGTTAACATTAATTTGCCTTTTATTGATGTGATTGCAGGTATGCCCAAGTATGCAAGGTTTCTTAAGGACTTGCTAACTAACAGGAAGAAGCTGGAGAACGTGTCTTCAGTCAGGTTGAATGCCGCATGCTCTGCGATAGTTGAAAACAAGCTTCCCGAGAAGCTTGAGGATCCTGGGAGTTTTACCATTCCTTGTTTACTGGGTAATTTGGATTGTATGAGGGCATTGGCAGATTTGGGGGCTAGCATAAATTTAATGCCCTATTCTATTTATTTGAAGCTAGACCCCGGGGAGTTGAAACTCACGCGTATGGCTATTCAGCTAGCGGACCGCTCTATTAAATTCCCTCGTGGAATTATCGAGAATATGCTAGTTAAGACTGGGTCGTTGGTTTTTCCGGCCGATTTCGTGGTGTTGGATATGGAAGTTGATGAGAGGATTCCACTGATTTTGGGTCGGCCATTTTTGAATACTGCTAGGTGTATCATTGATGTTTATAGCCAACAGTTGACCCTTAGGATAGATGATTTGCATGCAACTTTCTCAATCGACCATGCTTTAAAATACCCTGCCTACACTGATGATACATGTTATTTTCTTAACACTGTGAATGTCCAGTCTGAGTTGTTGCAGGAATTTCCAGAGTTACAGGGTTCAGGGGAGTGTTCATTGGTAGAAATTGATGAAGAGTTGCAAGTTGAGGAGGTGGATATTTTGACCACCTTGATGGAAAACGGCTATGAGCCGACTGAGGAGGAGTTCGAAGAACTCGAACGCGATGCGGAATACCGGAGCAAGTCTTCAATTGAAGAACCTCCCGAGTTAGAATTGAAGCCACGTCCTAATCATTTGGAATACGCTTATTTGCAGGAGGAATCTAAGCTCCTAGTAATTATTTCTTCTTCTCTTACTACAGGTCAGAAAACTAAGCTTGTAACCATGCTGCAGGCCCATAAACCGGCCATTGCATGGAAAATTCACGACATTAAGGGTATTAGTCCCTCCTATTGCACCCACAAAATCCTAATGGAGGATAACTCCAAACCTGTGGTGCAACGACAAAGGAGGTTGAACCCGCACATGCAAGAAGTCGTGAAGAAAGAGATCATTAAGCTCCTCGATGCAGGTCTGATTTACCCGATCTCTGACAGTCCTTGGATTAGCCCGGTACACTGTGTACCTAAGAAAGGTGGTATGACTGTTACCACTAACGATAAAAATGAGTTAATTTCCACTAGGACTGTCACGGGGTGGCGTGTTTGTATTGACTATCGAAAGTTGAACGACGCCACACATAAAGACCACTTCCCGTTACCTTTCATGGATCAAATTCTAGAGAGGTTAGCAGGGAACAACTTTTACTGTTTTCTTGATGGTTTTTCGGGCTATTTCCAGATTCCTATCTCGCCCGAAGACCAGGAGAAAACTACTTTCACGTGCCCGTATGGCACATTCTCATACCGACGCATGCCCTTTGGCCTTTGCAATGCTCCGGCCACTTTTCAAAGGTGCATGATGGCCATATTCCACGATATGATAGAGGATTGCATGGAGGTGTTCATGGATGACTTTTCGGTCTTCGATGACACTTTTGATTCATGCCTTCTTAATTTAGAACGGATGTTGGAAAGGTGTGAGAAGTCTAATCTTGTGCTCAATTGGGAAAAGTGCCATTTCATGGATCAAGGGGGCATAGTTCTCGGGCACAAGATTTCTAGAGATGGTATCGAGGTGGATCCCGTGAAGGTAACGGCTATTAAGAACCTTCCACCTCCCACCGATGTTAAAGGTGTTCGGAGTTTTCTCGGGCACGCCGGTTTTTACCGGCGGTTTATTAAGGATTTTTCTAAAATTGCTAACCCGATGAACAAACTCCTCGAAAAGGACACGCCTTGGAATTTCTCCGAAAAGTGCCTAAAGGCATTCAATCTTCTCAAGGAGAAACTGATCAATGCGCCAATCATAATTGCTCCGAATTGGTCCCTTCCATTCGAGCTTATGTGCGATGCTTCTGATTTTGCTGTTGGCTCTGTTTTGGGTCAAAGGGTCGAGAAACATTTCCGACCCATCTACTATGCAAGCAAGACCTTGCAGGGAGCACAATTGAATTATACTACCACTGAAAAGGAGCTCCTTGCGGTGGTCTTTTCGTTTGATAAGTTCAGGTCCTACTTAGTCTTGTCTAAGACTATTGTTTTTACGGACCATTCTGCTCTGAAGTACCTATTTTCGAAACTGGATGCAAAACCTCGCCTGCTTAGATGGATCTTGCTTTTGCAAGAATTCAAAATCGAGATCCGGGATAAGAAGGGTGCTGAAAATGTAACGGCTGACCACTTGTCTAGACTCGAGAATCCATATCTCGAAGTCCTTCACGAATCGAGTATCCATGATGATTTTCTCGATGAATATCTCATGGCGATGGACAAGGTGGACGAGCCATGGTACATGGACATTGCTAATTATCTCGTTGGGGGATTCTTGGAAAAAGGGTAGTCGCATCAAAAGAGGAAGAAATTCTTCAGTGACCTTAAGTACTATTTCTGGGAGGCTCCCTATCTTTTTCGTTGTTGTCCTGATGGGGTTATCCGCCGGTGCGTTTCCGGTGAGGAGTGTATGCGTATTTTGACCGAGTGCCATAGTGGGCCTACCGGTGGGCATTTTGGACCCCAAATCACGGGGCGTAAAGTCTATTATGCCGGCTTCTTTTGGCCGACAATTTTCAAGGATGCCCACCGGATTTGCAAGTCGTGCAATTCTTGTCAAAGGGTCGGTAAAGTCACCAAACGGGATGAGATGCCTCAACAAAGCATCCAAGTTTGTGAAGTATTTGATGTTTGGGGGATTGACTTTATGGGGCCATTTTCGAAATCTCAGAATTATAGTTACATACTCATTGCCATTGACTACGTGTCTAAATGGGCCGAAGCTCAAGCTTTGCTCACAAACAATGCACGAGTTGTGATTTCGTTCCTTCAGCATTTATTCTCTCGATTTGGAACTCCTAAAGCTTTGATTAGCGATAGGGGTACTCATTTTTGTAACGCCCAAATGGAGAAGGTATTGAAGCGATATGGAGTTCTCCATAAAGTTTCTACTTCATACCATCCCCAAACGAGCGGACAAGTTGAGAATACCAATCGAGCTCTTAAAGGGATTCTTGAGAAAACTGGAGGGTCGAATCCGAAGGAGTGGGCGAATAAGCTCGATGAAGCTTTGTGGGCGTTTCGAACCACCTACAAAACGCCAATTGGTACCACTCCTTATCGGTTGGTTTATGGGAAAGCCTGCCATCTCCCGTTGGAGATTGAGCATAAAGCGATGTGGGCACTTAAAAAGTGCAATTTAGATTTGAAGGAAGCCGGACGCCTAAGGGCGGGGCAATTGAATGAGCTTGGTGAATTACGCCTTGATGCGTATGAGAATTCGTTAATTTATAAAGAGAAAACCAAGCTATGGAATGATAGAAGGTTAAAGGGTCCGAAAGAGTTTAATGAGGGCGATCGAGTGCTCTTGTTTAACTCTAAATTGAAGCTTTTACCGGGAAAACTTAAGTCCCGGTGGACGGGACCATTTGAGGTTGTTAAGGTGTACCCATACGGTGCAATTGAGTTGAAAAATGCTAGTGGTACTACCTTTAAGGTTAATGGATATCGTGTGAAGAAATATTTCGATGGTCCATTGGAGATTGATGACGGGGTTCAAGTTGAACCCGATCCTGAGGTGACTTGAAGTTGGAAACGAGTCTTGTGAATGACTCGGTAATAAACTTCACATTGTTGTAGAGTTTGTATGTTTTTGTGCTTGTTTGATGATATGTGCAATGTGATCATGCTCGGATTTTTGTTGGGGTTAGTTGTTGGTTTTTAGGTTGAGAAAATGGGTTAAAATGGCTTAAAATTGCGAATTTTTGAGAAAACAGCATTTGGAGCGCCGCTCCATAACCTTGCGTGCCGCTCCACTTTAAGGTACCTGATGTGCCAGATTTTGAAAAAGCCTCAAACTAATTTTTCAGTTGAATGGAGCGCCGCGCGGCCTATTGGCGCGCCGCGCGATTACCTGGCGCGCCGCGCCGAATGCTGTCGACAGCCTGTTTTGCTTTTTAATTGAAATAAAAACGAATTTTCTTCACCACACATGATAAAAAACGGGTACCAGCTGTATTTACTCTCAATTCCTTCATTCTTTTCATTCATAACAACTCTTTTACACCTACGAACACATAGATCTTACAAACCCTAATTTTCAAGACTTAAATTTCTTGTGCAATTAACCTCCAATCTTTCAAGAATGGTTAACCCAAAGGTCCGATTTTGTTTCCTATCTTACTAATTTCATCTTATTGTATGTAATTACTTGCTTAATCTTTGATTTATATGATGAATTAGTGTGGGGTTTCTTTAATTGGGGTTATGTGTTCTAATTATTGATGGGTTTTGTTAGATAAAGATTGTATGCTTTGAATTCATAATTAATTTTGTGTTTTTAGGAGTTGCAATTAAAACTAGGGTTTGTATGTTTGAAAATCCGAATTTGAAGAGGATAAAGGTGTTTCATGCTTGAAATTGATCTAGTTTTTGAATTGTTTATGTGTTTTTGAACTAGTGTGGGGTTTTGTTCATATGGACGGGTCATGTTGGTTTGAATGACTTGATGCAAAATTGGTTTAGTTATGTATGATGCCATGCTAGTGAGGATGAAACATGTATTTTTGAGTTGTGATGAGTATGTTGGTGGTAGTAATTTGCATTGGTTAAGATTGGCACACATGATGAACTTTTCAAGATTTTTGGAAGTTAAGAAGTGTTATGAGTAGTCGTGTTTGTTAATATTTTGGTAATGGTGTTAAGTGAGCGTAGTTGATATGATGAATTGGTTTACATGATAGTATGATATGAGATAGATTGTGGTCTTGGCATTGTTTTACAAGTATTATTTGTTAACTTGGAGATTGTTTTCAAAAGTGGATTGACATGAAACATGGTTTGGTTGTAAATGGTACTTGGTGCTTGTTATTATGACTAACACTAACTTTTGAGTTTGGTGTTTTGTTTTCTTTACTTGTTTCATGAATGTAGAGATCAAGAGGAAGCCGGGAACAACCAAGGCAACCACCGAATAATCCTGAATTATGGTTATCTCACATCTCGAATGATGAGGATTTGGAGGAAAGGTTCACAACAAATAGCGCTCGTCCGATTGAGCGAACTTATATTTTGGATTGGTCGCAACTTTCATCTTTGAGTAATAATATTGTTCGGGAGTTGCGTCGTTACTTGTGGGTAGTTTATGCGGGTAATGAGTTGAGACCTTATGAAAGGTTATTTGAAATTAATGAAGATATTTATGAGCAGATAACTATAGAGTTCTTCTCAACTGTTAGTTGTCGCCCTCGGGTCTCTCCTACCGAGGCAGATTTCTTGACTTTTAGGCTGGGCGGGTTAGAGCGTCGCATGTCTAAAATTGAGTTGGCTCAGGCGTTGGATCTATATCCCGAGTTAACTGATAATGATTTGAAGTGGCATTTGATGAATTGCAGATTGTTTAGGCATGAAGTTTTCAGTGAGAGTGATTATTGGCCAACTGTGGCTAATGCTAGTGCTGGTCCGTTTAGTTCAATTCGAAGTGTTCAGTCGATGCTTAGACTTCCTGAGGATCGAATAATTTTTAAGATGATTGCTACTATGTTTATGGCTAGGAGAAACGCGAACAAAATTCATCGAAGGGATCTTTGGATCCTACAACAAATTAAACTGAGGGAGCCGATCGATGTCCCATGTATGTTAGGGGTATGGTTGCAGGAAATTGGAACAGACAACTGCACAGAACGCCCATTATTAGGTGGGCATTTTGTTACTAGGTTAGCTCGGGCGTTTTCGGTCCCGACTAGTAGGTGTGATGTGGTGGGAGTTGAGGCGATGCCCACCAATATTCTGTTTTTCTCTAACGCTGAGTTTATCCATCGTGGTCCAGCAGGTTGGGTTTTGTGGTCTGATGAACAACAACAGCCAGGTGAAGGTGCAGGTCGTGGACGTGGACGTGGGGCTAGTCGATCCACGTACGAGGAAGGTAGCTCGAGTGCTGCGAACGTACAGGGTACGTGGTCAATGGGTGAAGAGAGTTGGAATTCGTTGGTTAATAATGTAGACGGTCTTCATAAAGAGCATAGGGACAATAGGTCAGCTTATGATGCTCAGGTGGAGCATAATCAGCGGATGTTAGCGGAGCAGCGTAGGCATAACGAGGATTTGATGACTTGGCACCAAAACAATTATGGGCCGATTAACACAACCTTGGGACAGTTTGGAATAGAGTTGGGTCGTTTGGGAGAGCGTGTTGACAGGGTTGAGTACGATGTTAGGGGAATTAGGGCCCACAATCAGTGGGAGGTCCATCAGCGACAAATTCAGCGTCAGATGCGTCAGATCCTGGAGGCGTATATCCCGACGTGCACTACCATTCCCGATTATACGTCTGTGACTCCTCCGAGACCGGATCCTTCATATGACCCGTACCAAGCTTGTCAGGATACGTATGGTGTGAATTGGGACCCTACCAGAGATTTTTGGCCGAGAAGTGATTGATTGTTGCACATGTTATGTTGTATTTGTTTGAAACTATTTCTTTTTCATTTGGTCTGTACTTGAATTATTTTATTTTTTGTTTATGTACTCTGCAACTTATTTGAGGGACAAGGCGTTTCGGCATCGGGTGGTGCTACCTTGTTCCGTTTATGTAGTTCGTATGTTTTTTATTTTCTTAGGTTTGTTAGTGAAACGATTTTTTTCAAGTCTGACATTAAGTTCAGCAAAACTGCATGATTGATGATATTGGTGTGATGATCGGGAATGGACGATGTTCTTATGCTGGCAGTCAGTTCAGCGCCATCTGTCACTGGCATTCCGCGATCAGTGGTTAACTCGATAAGTTTTTATATTTTCTTTCTCACATAACCCTTTCGATTTTTTTTTATCTATTGTTGATCTCAAGTGATGGGGACATTACTTGATCTCCAGTGTGGGGTGGGGATGTAAAATCTCTCGGGGTGGTTGTTAATGAAATCATCATCATATTAGTTTTGATTTAAAAAGACTTGACGTTTCACGGGTTTTGGTCGTAAAAAAAAATTTTGAAAAATTAGGGATAAAATAAAATAAAAAAACAGAAAAGTTAGTTTAAAAATAAAAAAAAAAGTGAAAAAACAATTGAAAATTCGACCAAAACCCTTATTTTGAAAATTGGCTTGGTATTTTATGGTATAATTCGAGTTTTCAAAGAAGCCAAATTTGTTCCACATGTTCATTATTTTGGACATAAAATCCTACGAGTTCATGGAACTCAATAGTAGGTCACCTGTACCAAAACGGGTGTAAACCGTGAGAGAGCGGTGATTGCATAGTGTGATTGTGACCGAATCACGTGCCTGATCACAAACTTTTGGTTACTTGGTATAGCAGACTTCTGAAACTATATCATTTTATTATTACATCATTTAATGGTGTGATACTGTGGGAAGAGGAGCCTAGAGATTCACCAGTGTTATCCTTTTTAGGAACAATAGCTACGTGCTTGTGTTTGCTCAGACAACACAACCCATAGTCAAAAGCTATGGCACCCAAAGGTTTTTGGAATTTAAACCGAGTGTCGATTGAAATAGATTGGCATTCCTGAGTGACTCAGATCCACTCATTAAGGAAGTAAAGTCTTCCGACCATTTTACTTGGTACGTATACCTCTTAAGCGTGCCATTTCATTACCCATCATTTCACGATGAGGTACTGTTAGAGGAGAAAGTCTTGAACTTTCAAAACATGTTCATTATTTTGAATGTGAAATCCTACATGAACATAAAAATTCATACGTAGGTCATCTGCACCAAGGCGGGTGTCAACCGTATGAACGGTGATAGTAGCGTGTGGTCGAAACCGGACCATGCACTAGATCGAAAACTTAAACAGGGCGATCCTCATTGTTTCTCCTAACAAGGACAATGTTGCACCCGACCACCTTATTTAACCACACAGGATGTATCTTTTCCATCCTTAAGGGAGTCAAGTCTCCCGAACGACACACTTGCTGATTTGTTTCAGAAGATGTAGTCCAGACCAGTTGTAGGGTGACGAAAAATCTTGAAAAGTCATTGCTAAAATCGACTGGAAATCTACCAGGCCTCAACGTCAAACAGGGAAGCTGGTAGTCAAAGCTTGTCTCAGTGAGGGAGATTTGCTAGCCAAATGGGAAGCGCACCATGATACACAAAATGTCAGTGATTGATCAGATTCCCAGTGGATAACCTCCGGAAAGGAAAGATATCAGCTTTTAAGCCTGATGAATCTCAATCTTTATGGTTGATTTAACGTATTAGATGATCACCTCATGATTATCGATGATATCTGGACGTAATGTGTATCCTCCTAAGCACATTATTTTCTTACCGACATCTCGCGATGTTAGGTACTGTGGGAGGCTTGGCTTGACCAATTGCGGGGTAGCCCGTGCGTTCTTTTGGAACATTTGTTCGATTGCTATTCTTTTTGGTGCTCGGTTTCCAATGATTTCTGTTTTCTTTGAAGACTTATTTATGATTCGAGATTCTCTACTTCATCAGTATGGTACGTTATTCGAGATTATTTTTGGTTGTTATATCCATTACATATTGGTTGCGGTATGGGAAGTTATTTTGGGGGAATGCAAGTGGGAACCATGGTTGTTATTTACTCCAAATCGTGCCCACGCTAGTTGTTTGTTTGGTTTCTTGTTCGTTTGGTTCTACATACATGTTTGAAGAAGTTATCATATAGTAGAAGATTATTATCGAGTTTAATTGCTTGAGGACAAGCAAAACTCTAGTGTGGGGTTGTTTGATATCGCATATTTCGTACGCGTTTTCCTTAGCGATATCTAGTACATTTTGGTCCTTTTGGATACGATTTGGTGTTATTTTGATAAGTATTGCGAAAGTTCGAGTTCTAAGACCAAGGAGATGAATTCTGAAGATATTTAATGGTTTTTAGTGATTTTATATGAAAGCAAGTGAAAGGGATTGGTTTGATTCGAGTTTGGTTCGAAAACAGGTGATATTAGTGAGTTTTCAGCTCAGATTCAGCAAAAAGGGTCTGGAGCGCCGCTCCAAAAGGTGGCGCGCCGCTCCAATGGGCATAAAATTCAGTTCGACAGTTTTCAGAAGGCCATAAATCAATTTCACAGCAAATGGCGCGCCGCGCAGTGATTTGGCGCGCCGCGCGGGTGCCTGGCGCGCCGCGCCACTTTGAGCCCGGTTCAGTTTTGTTTCCTATTTAAAGCCCGAAAAATACCCTAACTTTAGACTTTCGCATCCAGACGATTTCCAGCAGCTTTTTGACGAACCAAGGTGATTTTTGAGGTTTCTCAAGGTCATTCTAACACATCAATCATTCCAGAAACAAGTCTCGATCCGTCTATCATTCAAGAACACAATTTTCATTAGGTTTAATTCTTAACATCATTATGAATACTCTTAATTGTTTATTTGTGATTTTTGTTCTAGCCATGATTGGCTAAGCTTTTAATGTTTGTATAGATTGAATATTCGTATGTGTATGGATGATACTTTAATGTTTATTTGATTAATGCATGATAATTATGAGTTTTGATTAAGAACCATTCTTGTGGGTGTTGATTATTGTTACTAGGTTGATTAGTGATCTTGTTTGAACAAAGGGAACCCTGTTTTAATTTAGTACACTAGTTTTCAATTGATTTGTCTTAACCAATTGGGTGCTTACTGGACCAAGGGGGTAAACCGGGTAACAAGGATTAAACAAAATAGGGGTGAATTGTGTGGAGCGAACGCGTAACCAATTGAATCTTAATCTTGTAGTTAGCTAATTACTAAGTCACAAACGAAAGAGGTCTTTGGTGAAAGGGAACCCTAAGCCAATAAATCTAAGTTTGACGTGTTTGCTAAAAGAGAACTCTGGGTAAACCAACTTTGTAGTTGCATGTATTGATAAATTGAACTGGTACTTAATAACAAATCATCCGACACTACGAATAGGAGATCTAGACGAACATTCTTTTATCCATTGAATTCAAATATCTTTACTATTTGTTGAGTCAGCATTTATTTTTATAAACTTAAAAATACAAAAATATTGTCTTTTACTTTTAATCAATCTTTGATTTGGCTAATCGTTAAATAGCCACAAAACAAACTATCACGTACTTTCGATTTTCATAGATTAACTTAGTTTATTTTATTAGTTACAATCTTAATTCTCACGTTTAAACTGTCCTTGGAACGATTTCGGAATTACCAATTTTATACTATTACACGATCGGGTACACTGCCCGTTAGTGTGTAGTAATCTTTTAACCGGCATTTTCCATTATAAATTATAGACACGATTTTACACATCATTCGCCGGTAAGTGCTTCAGGTTCTTCGCCAAGAGGGCAATGTGGTGGATGGAAAGGATCGCCTTCTTCTTGTCTCCAATGATTAAGGAGGCTACGAACCCATCCCCAATTCATCCAGAATAGATGATGGCTGATTGGTTGATCCATTCCAGTCACACTGCTTTCGGAGCTTGAGTGGGATTCCATTTCGGAATTCGAGGAACTTGAACTGATGACGAATTCCATTTCGTACGATTTGATAAAGGATTTTTCGATACGAAATGATTTTCCGGCTATCGGGTGGTATTCTAACTACATAGAATATCTATATATATAGATCAAAAGATTTCATACATTACGGAGAAATTTACGGAATATGTCAGACAAAGTTTACGGTAATAGATACGATAAGATATGATTTAGCAGATACGCTAAGATATGAATTTTGTCTATACACTATTCATGCAATCAATGCAGCAAGACGTGTCTAGACTAAGAATGATAAGCAGGTAATTTCCTAAGGATGATAAGTAGGTAATTTTCGACACAAATGATAAGCAAAACTTTTGACATGCAGACACGGTGGAAGTCCAGACTCACTAATGCATCATAACGACTTATCAGTTAGACACACTAATGCAGACCTGGTTCGCTAAGATAACCTGGCTCTGATACCAACTGAAATGACCCGTCCATATTACTATAAACGCAGTACGTTATTCATTGGTCCCATAGCGAGGTATTTGACCTCTATATGATACATTTTAGAAAAATATTGCATTCATTTCATAAAAAGAACATCATTATTATACATAATGCATGTTTTAAACAAGTGGGCGATTATTTAAGAAATAATCCCCATGATACATCGGTTTCCATATACTACACACGTGACATAACAATCGAATATAATACATGACAAAGGTTTTATTGAATGCAACACTTCATTTAAACAAAAGCATGAGACTCCATGCACAGCTTGCTCAGATAATGCAACAGCGGAAGACTTTCTTAAGGACCTGAGAATAAACATGCTTAAACAGTCAACACAGAGGTTGGTGAGATATATAGGTTTAGCATCGATATAAATATAGACCACAAGATTTTCATAGTTATAAATATATGTACACTCGCAAGTGTATAAAAGTATTCTATAAGTTGTTGAGCGCTTCGGTAACCATACTTAACCATTAATGTGGCATATTCCCTTTATTATGAAATCTCCCTACACTGTACCAAGTGTAGTAAAAATGAAGTACTATGCAACCGTTTACGATACTAGAGCGACTAGCCCGGTTGGGGTTGTCAAACCCGATAGATCTATCAATAGGATTCGCGCTTACATGTTCTTACAACATGTAAATATTAGTTACCAAGCTATTAGGGAAGATATGCAAGGTGGTACAACTCAACGTAGAATATATTTTAAGTACTTGTGTCCATGGCGTAAAACATAAAATGCATGTATTCTCATCCCAAAATATTCGTAGAGTTTAAAAATGGAACTATATACTCACGGTAGTAAAAGTATATTAATAATAAGTTTTCAACTTATTAAAAATATGGTCGTCGTCCTTGGATTCACGAACCTATAACAATAATAATGATTCAGATAATAATACGACATATGAAAAAAATAAGTTCATATAATACTTATATAATAATTTTTAACATTTTATGTTAGTAGTCCAAAAAGTCCAACAGTCCAATAATCGGTATATATATATATATAATCTTAGAATTACCCCACGGTGTATTGTGTACGTATTGTCTTGCATCAATCCAGAGACGTATTGTATACGTATTGTCTTAGAATTAACTAAGACGTATTGTCTTAGGATTTATCAAAACGTATTGTGCACGTATTGTCATGGAATGTACCAAGATTATTATATATATACAATCTCGGAATTAACCAAGATTATAATATTTTGTTATACTAATGATAACATGTCCAAATATATATAGGATATAGGAAAAGTTAGCAAGGATATGGTTAATATAGTTTTTATAATATAAATTTCGTGCATACAACGTTAATTTTAGCAGATTTTATTTTGCTCGCCAAATATTCATTACAACTCCGTTTAAAGTGAATCAAATTGCTATGGATTCCTTAAGAAGTAAATTTTACAAAACCAATTCGAAAAGTTCATCCCAAGTATTAATTTTTAGAGCTTTACCCTCTTTTTGTTTCGGTGGACAGATTTGGAAAAATCCCGGCATCCACCCAATATATGATTTTTGATAAAATACTTCCACTTTGTCTAAAATCATGAAAAAAATATTGAAAGTTCTATTTACATATATTAACATATTTCCAAAGTCTTAGCCTCGAACTCGAAGTCTAAGATAGGTTTTTAATTCCCAATCCAAAACAGCCCGCTTTTTACCGAATAGAGATTAAGCGATATATGTTAAGTTTCAAGGTGTTCTTCATATGTACAAGTTATAAGTTCTTATATTAACTTAATATAACATCATAATACATATAAATAAAGTGTTATTAGAGTTAAGTTAGAAAGATTAGATTAGTTTTTCAAACAAGTTTAGAATCAACTAAACTATGTTCTAGTTTATAAACTCTTATATGGATAGCTATAAACATATGAATTGAACAAAAGTTTAGGCAATGTTAATACCTTGATTTTGAAGCTTGAACTTGATAGAAATAGATGAAGAACAAAGAAAGGGATACTAGAACTAGAGAGAGTATGTGTGTGTAAATAAACTTGAAGTAAAAATTAGAAAATGGAATGGTAAATATTTGATCACATATGGTATCTTTATATACTAGTTGTAAATTGTCATTTTGTGAAAAATATCTAGTATAAGTTAAAAACCATTATGTCATGCATGACATAATAAGATTGATGATGTCATGCATGACATAATACATCAATCATGCAAATTACTATTGGTATATACGAATAGTAAATACTTTATGTTGTCTTTTTTTGACTAATATCTAGTATAAGTTAAATTGATGATGTCATGCATGACATAATACTCCACTAATACATTATAAAGTGTATTCCATACTTTTAAGGATGTATTTATACTCATAATACATTGTATGTAAATACACTTTAACATAAGTTAATTACGTCATTTAAATAGTAACATATATATTGTTTGAAAATTCTTTAAATTAGTAGTATGAAAAAATATATATAATACTTTGTTAGTATACTTAATGAGATATTTAATTATCATATTTTTAAGTTATATATATATAAATTCATATATATACACAATAATTAAACAATTAAACAATTAAATCAAGTTATGACGTTCGTGAATCGTCGGAATAAAAGGGTGACCAAAAGCTTGTGTAAAACTCTTTCCGGAGGTTCAAGATTTATTAAAATTCATTGCTTATCAAGTCAGAATTATATAAAGATTAAGTTTAAATTTTGTCGGAAATTTCCGGGTCGTCACATATGGATTCTTTTGATTTACATCTTTAAAGGATTTAAGTACTCAGACCCATTTGAACTACAAAGTAATATGTTTTACTAGACTTTTTAGTAATTTATTTGAAGAGTGTAATTTCATTGGCTATTGACTGTGGTTTGATTATATTAGCTTTAGTTAGGTTGTGCTGACAAGATTTTAAATGTTGTGTTATTTCATAGAGGTTTGAAGAGTGTAGGCATCCTGAAATGGACCATATAAGTCATTGACTGAGAAGAACATCTACCCACTGACCATTAACAAACATGTGGATCAAATCTACAATTGCGTATCTGTTATGGGTCGAATTATTTACCGTAGTTGGGATTTGGGTCCAATTTGGTATACTGATGAGATTATGGGTCATTATTACCACTATTGTATTGATAAGGTAAACTTTGCTTCTGCATATTTCATCTGGGTGTATGTTGTTGTTATCATGAATTGTTGGTTATAAAAAGGAAAGCTTACTTGCTTATCCATACAATACATTCTAAACATTTTTGTTAGTTAATGTAGTACAATACCATGTGCCAATGGGGCTTTGCCTCATTGGTCACCATGTTAACATGGTGTTCGAGGAGACCAGGGTTCGAGTCTCGGGGGGGGGGGGGATTTTCGTGAATTAACTTCGTGAGCTAACCACTAACATTGCCTTTCAAAAAAAAAAAAAAGTACAATACCATGTAAGAAGTAATGCTATGGGTTTGAAATCTTCTAAACATATCATTCAATAATTTTTCATTTAAAATTCCGTAATTTCACGGGTCTCTCCACTAAGTCCTCTTCTACATGTATGTAATGATAAATTTGATGTCTACAAGAGCCCATTTTTATCTTCTGAATAGGACTTTCGAAATTAATGAGAACACTATGCTCAACTTCCTTTATTTCTTTAGATAAATAATATAATATAATATAATATAATATAATATAATAATAATAATTATTATACTATATTTAATTTAATTAGTACATTGGTGAAAATCTCTAAAGCTACTTGAACACGCGTTATAGTCTTTGAGGTGCTCCGAGCTTAGTGCGTTAAAAAATATTAGTTCATATATGTTTTTTTTTTTTTTTACCACCTTTCCGATCAACTTGCAAACCTACTTTTGCACATTATTCAACACCTTACTTACTAATTTCCTTCACATCATCACATTTAGTACGTCATAATCATTCCATATAAAACTCATAACTTTGTCATGTCACATGACCGCTATAAATACTCTTGAGTGTAAATTAGAGGTGTTCATGGTCCGGTTCTGACAAAATCTCAAACCAAACACACATTCACGGTTTCAACATATATCAAACCAAATCAGGCCTAGTAACTTGTCTTACTAGACGGTTTGGTCCGATTTGACCAGTTTGACAATTTCAAATTCTTTTTCTTTTTCTTTATTTTGTTGACATTTGAAGATGCTAGACGATGTGCTAAAATTAAACCACTTGTGAAGAGCAAGCACAGAGAGACGGAAGTGAAATAGGGGGATAAACAACAAATGATCTCATATATAAATTTTTATCTTTGTTGATAAATAACAACTATGACTAGCATCAACTTAAAATAATTGATCCTATTTATAGTTTCATCTTGTAAGAAAACCATACAAGTGAAAATAAATCACCAAAGAACTAATCATATATGAAGTACGGATTAGTCACACACCTCATCAATTAATTTCCGTTGAAAGAATGAACTAACATATAATTGTTCAACCAATGTAGAGTGGTACCAGATACCTTTGAAGCTTTTAACCCGTCATGTGGACGTTTTGACATAAAATATGCGCAGGTTCAATTCCCACTCGCAGCAAGATTTTACAATTCTTGTGGCAGTGGGATAATGGTTGCTCCTGTGACATGCGTGGGGACCCAGTGGAGGTACTTTCCCGGCATCCGACTCTTTCGAAGTGGGTCTGGTGAGTTTTCTAAGGAAACACAGGGTTGGGGTGTCCCTTCCAAACGTACACCTTTTGCCATAACATATAATTGTTCAACGGCATAACGCTTGTTAGGATTATCAAGCACTTTAGGTTTATTCAAGTAAGTCGATATGTCATGTGTCCACCTCACTATAATCTACAACAGCATCTCTTAGTAATACATAAATTCGTGAAGTCAAAGCCTTTTTAAGTCAGTGAAGATAGAGTAACATCAAGTAAACTGCAAGTATTACATAAAAATATGATATTGTTTAATAGTTCGGTCCGGTCCAGTCCGGTTTAACCGGTAGGTGGACTCATAAAACCGTAAAACGGACTGAGTTTCGCGGTTTGGTGATTTTCAAATCGGCGGCCAGACTGCTAATATCTAAAACTGGACCGAACTAACTAATTTTATATGGTTCAATCGGTTTTCGTGGTTTGATAATTTTGTGAACACCTCTAGTTTAAATGATAAAGAATAATCTAAAATGGTAAAGTTCTAGAAGGTGACGTTTGTAAACGTATGAATCTTTTGCTTCATAATATGGGGTTTCAGAATAAGAGCATGCATAAGTGGAGTAAATGTTCCTAGTGCTTTTTTTTTTCTTTCAAAAAGCAAATATATAAATCACGAGCCTGCTTGGGGAACCCCTTACAAGAACACGAAGATTAGAACATGGCTTTGGACGTAAGCCAAATCCACACGACATAAAACATACGAAAGATTACAAAGCGAGAAAGTTGCAGAGAGAGCAACAACTAACGCCTACATTACACAAAACAAGACTATGGATCCGAGATCCAACCTAACCAATCTAGCTTGCGCTTCTTGAAACGACTAGAGACCCAATCAAATGACTTGAGTTGAATTTCCATTAGACCCGTTGGACCGTTCCACGAAGAGTTAGAGAACACCTTTTGATTTCTATTGTTCCAAATCATATACCCACAAGTCCACTCGATTGATTGTCATATCTTCGACATAAGGGGGGATAAGGTGCGATTACTATTTCCTCGAAACAATTCATTAATGCTCAAATTTGAAACCGCCCCTAAGCCCCACCATTTGAAGACCCGAATCCAAATATCCATTGCGTGTAGACAAAATAATAACGAATGTTTAATGGTTTCAATGTCATCATCACATAAAGGGCATCTAACGGAGTCCAAGTCTATACCTCTTTTATCAAGTTCGGTACGTACCGGGAGCCGCCGTTTCAATGCCCTCCATATGAAAATAGAAACCTTAGATGGAACCAAGTTGTTCTTCAAAAAACCTTCTTGAGGACTCGAACCATTGTTGAGAATTACTTCATCAATAATACTCGCCAACTTTTTTGTAGTAAAAATCCCGTTGCCCGCTAGGTTCCAAATCCACGAATCCTTAGTCTTGTCATGTTTGGTGTAAGCGTTTAGAAGTGCCGTAAGGGAGTCGAGTTCATTAATTGCTCGACCCGAAACATCTCGCCTCCAAATAAAATTACAAGATAACCCCCCTCGTTCCAAGTAACTCTATGATGAACACGTGCATTCGAATCTTCATCCAAATGAAAAAGTCTCGTGAACCTACGCTTTAAGGGAAGCCCGCCGAGCCATGGATCGTTCCAGAATTCTGTCTCCGTCCCATCACCAATTAACTTCGTGAAAGAGCCTGCAAAGTTGACTTCCATCTTGTCGATCATGATACCTGCACGAACGATATTAGACCAAACACTACTCACCCCAAACGGTCCGGAAAGACTTGAGGGGGGGAGTAGCCCGTCAGCACCATAAATACTTTTAATGACAGAGACCCATAATGTGTTTGGTTCGGTTTTGGCCCTCCAAAACCACTTTCCCAATAGTGCAAGATTCTTCCCGCGTAGAGAACCGATGTTTAGTCCGCCTTCGTCATAAGGTATAAGACAATCTTCCCATTTAACCCACGACATTTTAGACCCGTCACCCGAACCACCCCAAAAAAAGTTTCTCCTAATGCACTCTAAATTTTTGATGACACTCATAGGGGCACGAAAAAGAGAGAAAAAATATAGCGGTAAACTACTCAGAACTGATTTGACAAGCGTTAATCTACCACCGTAAGAAATCGATCTAGCCTTCCAATTCGAGAGTTTAGAGTGGAACTTATCAATCAGGGATTCCAATTATCGCGCTAATCTACTACCGTAAGAAATGTTCCTAATGCTTAGTGGAGTTTTACGAAAAATATTTCTTATACATATGTCAATATCGCGCTAAACTCGTGTTTAACTATTTTAATGATATGAATTGAGGTATGCAAGCATCTATCTATGCATCTATACATATATATAAAACACAAAGTTTTCGAAATTTGTGGTTGAAAGTTATTTATGAACATATATATCTATAATATATATAACAATTATTATTATTATATAAAATATATATTAATATTAATTAATATTGATATATAAGAAGAAAATAACGGCACAAAATGCATGATTAATGCCAAGCTTCATATGGCCATGAAAATCTCACGAAATATATTTATTTAATATATTTTTCTTTATTAGAATTAAATTTAACTATATTAAATATTGAATATCCATCTATCTTTACATATATATCGACATTTTCATTTTTTTTTCATTCATATTTACAATTTACACCCCTCACAATTGAGTACTAATTGTAATTTATTAGGGGTATAAAAGATAATTTCATAGGTATAAAAGCTAAATTCAGTATTTAATATAAACCCACCAAACAAAATCCATCAATTTTTATTAACGTATTTATCTTTCTGTTCGCCGAGAGTTAGATTCTACCACCATCACCATTCAACTCGAAATAATTTTACGAACAAAACGTAATAAAATATATTCAAAACAGAGCTTCAATGCACTACCAATGATGTAGTGACCCAAACTTTTCCGTGATTATATATTAAATAAAATTGATATTAACATGATTAAATATTTTCAACATGTTAAGCAATCAAACTTATTAAGACTTGATTATATGAAATGAGTTTCATGTAGACAATTGATCACCCAGTTTGCCTGATGATTCACGAACGTCATAACTTGTGATAATTATATAATCGTTTTATTTTTTTTATGATGTAAGTTTTTATGTTATATATATATATATATATATATATATATATATATATATATATATATATATATATATATATAAGAAGAAATACAATTAAATCAAAGATGTACAAGTAAAACACTATTTACTACAGTAAAACACTATTTGCTACAGTAAAACACTATTTGCTACAGTAGCACACTATTTGCTGCAGTAAAACACTATTTGCTACAGACAGTAAAATACTATTTGCTACAGTAAATACTATTTGCTACAGTAAACATAATTTACTCGTATTCAATCCGTATTCGTACTCGTACAATACCCAGCCTCTAAACGTATATACTATTGGTATATACACTTCAATGATCAGTTCTTAGCAGCCTTAATGAGTCACCTAAACATGTGAGAACCATCATTTGCCAACTAGCATGAAATATCTAACAAAAATACAAACTAATGGAACCTTATATTCAAGGGTAGGATCACGTTTTTCTTCACCAACCATAACACTTTCATTTTTCATCTTTCATGCATCAAACTCATCTCTCTCTTGTTCTTTCTTGATGTTCTAAGTCTTCTTCATCACCTTCATCAAAATCTAGCTCAATCTAGCTCATAAATCCTAACCTAGATCAACTTACAAAACAACAACTCAAGAACACACCAAAAACACTTTCAAGTTTATTAGCTTACTTCCAATCTTGCAAATCAATTTCAAGTGATCATCTAATCTCAAGAAATCTTTCTTATTTACAGTAAGATATCTTTCTGATTCAAGGTAATACTCATATTCAAACTTTGATTCAATTTCTATAACTATAACAATCTTATTTCGAGTGGAAATCTTACTTGAACTTGTTTTCGTGTCATGATTATCCTTCAAGAACTTTCAAGCCATCCAAGGATCCTTTGAAGCTAGATCTATATTTCTCATTTCCAGTAGGTTTGCCTACTAAAATTAAGGTAGTAATGATGTTCATAACATCATTCGATTCATACATATAAAACCATCTTATTCGAAGATTTAAACTTGTAATCACTAGAACATAGTTTAGTTAATTCTAAACTTGTTCGCAAAAAAGTTAATCCCTCTAACTTGACTTTTAAAATCAACTAAACACATGTTCTTTATCTATATGATATGATAACTTAATGATTTAAAACCTGGAAACACGATGAACACCGTGAAACCGGACATACGCCGTCGTAGTGAAACCGGAGGCTGTTTTGGGTTAGAAAAATAAAAACTATCTTAATATATGAATTGGAAGTTTGTTTTCTGGAAAAATGATATTTCATATGAACATGATACTATATCCAAAAATCATGGTTAAACTCAATGTGGAAGTATGTTTTTCAAAATGGTCATCAAGATGTCGTTCTTTCGACGAAAATGACTACCTCTTTAGTAAATGACTTGTAACCTGTATTTTCGACTATAAACTTATATTTTTTATATTTAGTTTCATAAATTACAGTTCATTATGAAACCTTAGCAACTTGAATCACTCAAAACGGATTTAAAACGAAGAAAATATGGGTAAAACAAAATTGGAAAATTTTACTTGTTGTAGCTACGAACATTAATCTACACTAATCATATTCTAGCTAACTTATATTGTATTATAAATGTATTCTAACATATATTATGTAATCTTGGGATACCATAGACACGTATACAATGTTTTGACATATCATATCGACCCATCTATATATATTATTTGGAACAACCATAGACACTCTATATGCTGTAATGTTCGAGTTCGCTATACAGGGTTGAGGTTGATTCCAAAAATATATATACTTTGAGTTGTGATCTAGCCTGAGACGTGTATACACTGGGTCGTGGATTGATTCAAGATAATATATATTGATTTATTTCTGTACATCTAACTGTGAACAACTAGTTGTAGGTTACTAACGAGGACTGCTAACTTAACAAACTTAAATCATAAAAACGTAATAAAAAATGTTGTGAATATATTTCAATAATACTTTGATATATATGTACACATTTGTTATAGGTTCGTGAATCGACCAGTGGCCAAGTCTTATTTCCAACGAAGGAAAAATTTGTGAAAGTGAGTTATAGTTCCATTTTTTACTATCTAATATTTTTGGGATAAGAATACATGCAGTTTTATAAATGTTTTACAAAATAGACACAAGTACTTGAAACTACATTCTATGTTGGATTATGAATACCGAATATCGCCCTTTTTAGCTTGGTAACCTAAGAATTAGGGAACAGTACCCCTAATTAACGCGAATCCTAAAGATAGATCTATGGGCCTAACAAACCCCATCCGAGGTACGGATGCTTTAGTACTTCGATTTTTATACAGACGAGAGGATTCTGTTTTGGGGATATTCTATATGCATCTTGTTAATGTAGGTTACCAGGTGTTCATCATATGAATGATTTTACCTTAATGCAGATGAGAGGATTCTGCTTGAGGATTATGTTTATAAAATGAAATCTGGTGGTCTATTATTATTACAATTTGATATATATAGATTAAACCTATAACTCACTAACATTTTGTTGACGTTTTAAGCATGTTTATTCTCAGGTGATTATTAAGAGCTTCCGCTGTTGCATGCTAAATTAAGGACAAGAATTGGACTCAGCATGCTTGTATAATATTGTTTAAAAACTGCATTTGAAGACTTAAGTTATTGTGTAATATTATTGTAAACCATTATGTAATGGTTGAGTGAAAACGCTATATTTTAGATTATCATTATTTGATAATCTTCGTAATGTTTTAAACCTTTATCGATAAAATAAAGGTTATGGTTTGTTTTAAAAACGAATGCAGTCTTTGAAAAATGTCTCATATAGAGGTCAAAACCTCGCAACGAAACCAATTAATATGAAACGTTTATAATTGATTTGAACGGGACATTTCAGTTGGTATCAGAGTGTTGGTCTTAGAGAACCAGAAATTTGCATTAATGTGTCTTATCGAGTTCGTTAGGATGCATTAGTGAGTCTGGACTTCGACCGTGTTTACTTGAAAAACGATTGCTTAACATTTTTTTGTTGGAAACTATATATTGTTAACATGTAAATATTATGTGATATACTAATCTCTTAACATGTTTAATATTGTGTGATAGATGTCTACCTCTAGTACAAATCTCATCGACTCACCTAATAATAATGAAGAGTCGAATATATATTGGGAAGATTCACAAATTTCCGAAGAGGAACCAGAAGAGGAGGAACCGGAAGAAGAGGAACCAGAAGAAGAGATTCCGGAGGGGGAAATATTAGGAACCACAGAAAATAGATAAATAAAAGAAAATCCTCAACCAATGGACCAAAGTTAATAATGGTCAATGGTGTTTCCGCCAAGGAAGCAAAATATTGGGAAAATTACCAATTTTCTGATGAATCGGATTTCGATGAGGATTCTGATGATGTTATAGAAATTACCTCGACCCAATTTGAAAAAGAAAAAGAAAATAATTAGGGAAAGGGCATCAAAATAGAGAAACCTAATTCCAACCCCGATGAATTTTATATGTATCGTCAACACCCGTATTTCTTAAGTTGTAACAATAACCAGGGAACCTCTAAGCCACCAGGTTTTTCTAAACCATTTGTGAAAACAACAGCTCGTATTAGAGGAACATCATATATCCCTCTGAAATTAGCGAAATGAACCAAGTCCGAAGAGGAAGAAACGAGTGAGTCGGAATAAAGAGTTGTAATCATGTTGTGTAATATATGTATTGTAGTGTGCTTGTATTTTCATGTTATATGTAAAAATTACTTGTATTGTTTGTTAATTATCTTTTACGAATCTAATCCTCGTCTATTTTACAGTATAAAAACACACAATGGACTTTAAGGATAGACAACCGAATATTTTAGAAGACCTACCCGGGGACATGATTGATGAAATCTTGTCTAAAGTCGGTCAAAATTCGTCGGCACAATTATTTACGGCAAAATTAGTTTGTAGAACATTTGAAGAACGTTCCAGGCATGCCTTAGTTTATAAAAGGCTTTCATTTGAAAGATGGGGTATATCACATTGGGGACACTGTAAGTTACGCCGTGTTTTCTTTAAAGCGTTAAATGCGGGGAACCCAAATGCAATTTTACGCTACGGGTTAAGAACCTATTTTGACTCAACATATCCCAACGTAGGACTTCTTGAGTTAGAAAGAGCTTCTTACATGCAACATAAAGAAGCATGTTATGCTTACAGGTTAGTGATGTTCGCTTCTCACCAAAGTGAGAAAAAGAACATCGGATTACAACTTTTAAATAAAATCTTCCCACAAGTGACGGATTTAGTAGTTGGGGTGAGAAACAAGGTTTTTAGATTATTACGGGGCTGTTGGACGTCACGAAACCCTCATCCCTTTGACGACGTTACAACATGCTGTCTTGTCAACGGCCACAACGGTTATGTTCCACAAGACCAAGGATGGGAAGTAGTCTTAGTAAAACCAGAATGCATGACTTGTTTCTGGACTTATGAATTACGTGTTTTTATTGCCTTTGCTGAACGACTTGCGTATTAACTAGGATTGTTGTCACAACTATTTTGAATCAAAGTTATTGTGTGCTATATTTCATGCTATATGTATAATAGCGGTATTGTAAGTTTGTAAAAATATTGTATACAAGTTTGAACGCGAAATATTAGTATAATCAGTTTTTCATATAGAATTGTAGTAGTTGAATTGTATGTTAGCTACTAAGGTGCTGTTTGTTTTTTAAGATGTTTTTTGTCTGAAGATCTGCGGACCATGTCTATAAAGAAGATATGATCTGAAGGTCTGTATGCTGAATAATGAAGACTGTTTGTTTTTAGGTCTGCAACATAACTTAATTCTGTCTGCAACACTTAGAAGCACATTTCTAAGTCTGCGAGGCTGCAGACATAATAAGACATAATTTTATCTTATGTCTTCAGAAAAACAAACTGTCTGCAGTAAAAACGTCTGCGGACGCGCAGACATAAGATATAATAGGGTCTGCAGACAGGAAAACAAACACCACCTAAGTATGAACTTAACGGGTAGGTACTACCCGAATTAAAAATTATAAAACGCTAATATGAAGAAAAAGCTTTTATAAATAAGTTCATATTATGCTATGAAATACTATTGACTACTCTTAAAATTCTATATGATTAACTCAATTCTTTTGGCTATTTTTGAAGGAAATGGCGCCGACTACTCGTCAGAATTTGTATATGAGCGAGGAAGATTTCCGTGCATTCCTTGCCGCAAACATAGCCGCAGTTCAGGCTGCGATGCAAAACAACAACAATAACTCTGGGTCTAGCAGTGGAGTTAACTCCACAGGAAACGGTGTAGGATGCTCCTACAAGGCTTTCACTGCCTGTAAACCTCTAGAATTTGATGGAACTGAAGGACCAGTCGGACTGAAATGATGGACCGAGAAGGTCGAATCTGTGTTTGCTATAAGCAAATGTGCCGAAGAAGACAGGGTTAAGTATGCCATGCATACTTTCACAGGTACTGCGTTAACATGGTGGAACACCTACCTCGAACATGTGGGACAAGATGCTGCTTACGCACTACCGTGGCCAGCATTCAAACACTTGATGAATGAACAGTATCGTCCCAGAAACGAAATCAATAAGCTCAAGACAGAGCTTAGAGAATTACGAGAACAAGGATTCGATATTACCACATACAAACGACGATTCACAGAGTTGTGTTTATTGTGTCCAAAAGTGTTCGAAGATGAAGAAGAGCAGATCGATGCGTTTGTAAAAGGGTTACCAGAGAGAATTCAGGAGGATGTGAGTGCGAGCGCGCCTACCTCAATGCAAAAGGCAAGTCGAATGGCTCACAAACTTATAAATCAGATCGAGGGGAGGATTAAAGAGCAGGCGGTCGAGGAGGCCAAAATGAAACAAGTCAAGAGGAAGTGGGAAGAAAACAGTGACAAGGGTCACCAACACAACAACAGTAACTATCGCTTCAACAGTCAGCCCAACAATCACAACTACAATCGCACGATTTTTTGCAAAAACAAACGCAACAACAACCATCTCAACTACAACAACAACTACAACAACCGTTCCAATAATAATAACAACCACAACAACAACAATCTCAGCAATAACAACAAGGGGCAGAAATCGTGCCAGAGGTGTGAAGGATACCATTCGAATGGGTTCTGCACGACATTTTGCACCAAGTGTAAGAGTAATGGTCATAGTGCTATGAAGTGTGAAGTCTACGGACCAATGACCAACAGAATTAAAAGAACAAATAATGTCGGAACAAATAATGTCGGAATAAATAATGCCGCCATTATTTGTTATGGATGTGAAAAACCGGGCCACTTCAGGACTAACTGCCCAAACCAAGGGAATACTAATGGGCAAGGCCACAGAAGAGTCTTCAATATTAATGCAGCAGAAGCACAGAAAGACCCGGAGCTTGTTACGGGTACGTTTCTTATTGATGAAAAACCTGCTTATGTTTTATTTGATTCGGGTGCGGATAGAAGCTATATGAGTAGAGATTTTTGTGCTAAATTGAATTGTCCATTAACGCCTTTGGATAATAAGTTTCTACTCGAATTAGCAAATGGTAAATTTATTACAGCGGATAAAATATGTCAGAACCGAGAAATTAAATTAGTTGGCGAAACGTTTAAGATTAATTTGATACCAGTAGAGTTAGGGAGTTTCGATGTGATAATTGGCATGGATTGGTTGAAAAAGGAGAGATCAGAGGTTGTATGTTACAAAACGCGATTCGCATTGTACGCGAAAAAGAAAAACCCATAATGGTGTACGGAGAAAAGAGCAATGCGAAGTTAAATCTTATTAGTAGCTTGAAGGCACAAAAACTAATAAGAAAAGGTTGCTATGTCATTTTAGCACACATCGAGGAAGTCAAAACCGAAGAAAAGAACATCAGTGATGTTCCCATCGCAAAAGAATTTCCCGATGTATTTCCGAAAGAATTATCGGGACTACCTCCACATCGATCCGTTGAATTTCAAATAGATATTGTACCCGGAGCTGCACCAATAGCTCGTGCTCCATACAGACTCGCACCCAGCAAAATGAAGGAATTACAAAGCCAATTACAAGAACTTTTGGAACGTGGTTTCATTCAACCAAGCACATCACCATGGGGAGCTCCTGTTTTGTTTGTCAAGAAGAAAGATGGTACATTTAGATTGTGTATCGACTACCGAGAGTTGAACAAAGTTACCATCAAGAACCGTTATCCACTACAGAGAATCGACGAATTATTTGATCAACTGCAAGGTTTGTCGATTTATTTGAAGATCGATTTACGTTATGTGTATCATCAAATGCGGGTGAAGGAGGATGATATTTCAAAGACTGCATTTAGAACAAGTTATGGTCATTATGAGTTTATGGTAATGCGGTTTGGTTTAATTAATGCACCAGCCGTGTTCATGGACCTCATAAACCGAGTGTGTGGACCATACCTTGACAAGTTTGTCATTGTTTTCATCGATGACATACTCATTTACTCAAAGAATGATCAAGAGCACGATGAACATTTGAGAAAAGTGCTAGAGATGCTGAGGAAAGAAAAACTGTACGCTAAGTTTTCAAAGTGTGCATTTTGGTTGGAAGAAGTTCAATTCCTCGGTCACATAGTGAACAGAGAAGGTATTCAGGTGGATCCGGAAAAGATTGAAACCGTTGAAAAATGGGAAATCCCGAAAACTACGAAGCATATACGTCAATTTTTAGGATTGGCTGGTTACTACAGAAGATTCATCCAAGATTTTTCCAAAATAGCAAAACCCTTGACTGCATTAACGCATAAAGGGAAGAAATTTGAATGGAAGGATGAGCAGGAGAAAGCGTTTCAACTATTGAAGAAAAAGCTAACTACGACACCTATATTGTCATTGCCTGAAGGGAATGATGATTTTGTGATATATTGTGACACCTCAAAGCAAGGCCTCGGTTGTGTATTAATGCAACGAACAAAGGTAATTGCTTATGCGTCTAGACAATTGAAGATTCACGAGCAGAATTATACGACGCATGACTTGGAATTAGGCGCGGTTGTTTTTGCATTAAAAACTTGGAGGCACTACTTATATGGGGTCAAAAGTATTATATATACCGATCACAAAAGTCTCCAACATATATTTAATCAGAAACAACTAAACATGAGGCAGCGTAGGTGGATTGAATTGTTAAATGACTACGATTTTGAGATTCGTTACCACCCGGGAAAGGCGAATGTGGTAGCCGATGCTTTGAGTAGAAAAGACAGAGAACCTATGTGGGTAAAAGCTATGAATATAATTATTCATACTAACCTTACTACTCAAATAAAGGAGGCGCAACAGAGAGTTTTAAAAGAGGGAAATTTGAAGAATGAAATACCCAAAGGATCGAAAAAACATCTTAATATTCGAGAAGACGGAACCCGGTATAGGGCTGAAAGAATTTAGGTACCAAAATTTGGAGATGTGAGAGAAATGGTACTTAAGGAAGCACATAAAACCAGATATTCGATACATCCCGGAGCGGGGAAGATGTACAAAGATCTCAAGAAACACTTTTGGTGGCCGGGTATGAAATCCGATATTGCTAAATACGTAGGAGAATGTTTGACGTGTTCTAAGGTCAAATCTGAACATCAGAAACAATTAGGTCTACTTCAACAACCTGAAATCCCGGAATGGAAATGGGAAGACATTACCATGGATTTCATTACTAAATTGCCAAGGACTGCAGGTGGTTATGATACTATTTGGGTAATAGTCGATCGTCTCACCAAGTCAGCACACTTTCTGCCAATGAGAGAAGATGATAAAATGGAGAAGTTAGCACGACTATACTTGAAGGAAGTTGTCTCCAGACATGGAATACCAATCTCTATTATCTCTGATAGGGATGACAGATTTGTTTCAAGGTTTTGGCAAACGTTACAACAAGCATTGGGGACTCGTCTAGACATGAATACTGCCTATCATCCACAAACTGATGGGCAAAGTGAAAGGACGATACAGACTCTTGAAGACATGCTACGAGCATGTGTTATTGATTTTGGAAACAGTTGGGATCGACATCTACCGTTAGTAGAATTTTCCTACAACAACAGTTACCACTCGAGTATTGAGATGGCACCGTTTGAGGCACTTTATGGTAGAAAGTGCAAGTCTCTAATTTGTTGGAGTGAAGTGGGGGATAGACAAATTACGGGTCCAGAAATTATCCAAGAAACTACCGAGAAAATCATTCAAATTCAACAACGGTTGAAAACCGCTCAAAGTCGACAAAAGAGCTACGCGGACAGTAAAAGAAAGGATATAGAATTTGAAATTGGTGACATGGTCATGCTTAAGGTTTTACTTTGGAAAGGCGTTGTTCGATTTGGTAAACGGGGGAAATTAAATCCGAGGTACATTGGACCATTCAAGATTATTGATTGTGTGGGACCAGTAGCTTACCAACTTGAGTTACCTCAACAACTCGCGGGTGTACATAACACCTTCCACGTCTCGAATTTGAAGAAATGCTTTGCTAAAGAAGATCTCACCATTCCATTAGACGAGATTACAATTAACGAAAAACTACAATTCATTGAAGAACCCGATGAAATAATGGATCGTGAGGTTAAAAGACTTAAGCAAACTAAAATACCAATCGTTAAGGTTCGATGGAATGCTCGTAGAGGAACCGAGTTCACCTGGGAGCGTGAAGATCAAATGAAGTTGAAATACCCGCACCTATTTCCAGAAGATGCGTCAACACCTTCAACAACTTAAAATTTCGGGACAAAATTTATTTAACGGGTAGGTACTGTAGTGACCCGAACTTTTCCATGATTATATATTAAATGAAATTGATATTTACATGATTAAATGTTTCCAACATGTTAAACAATCAAACTTGTTAAGACTTGATTATTTGAAATGAGTTTCATGTAGATAATTGATCACCCAGTTTGCCTGATGATTCACGAACGTCATAACTTGTGATAATTATATAACCGTTTTATGTTTTTTATGATGTAAGTTTTTATTTTATATATATATATATATATATATATATATATATATATATATATATATATATATATATATATATATATATATAAGAAGAAATACAATTAAATCAATGATGTACAAGTAAAACACTATTTGCTACAGTAAAACACTATTTGCTACAGTAAAATACTATTTGCTACAGTAAAGCACTGTTTGCTATAGTATATTTTCGTTTTGCTACAGTAAAAACTATTTGCTACAGTAAAAAACTATTTGCTACAGTAAAAACTATTTGCTACAGTAAACACAATTTACTCGTATTCAATCCGTATTCGTACTCGTACACTACCCAGCCTCTAGACGTATATACTATTGGTATATACACTTCAATGATCAGCTCTTAGCAGCCTTAATGAGTCACCTAAACATGTGGGAACCATCATTTGGCAACTACCATGAAATATCTAACAAAAATACAAACTAATGGAACCTTATATTCAAGGGTAGGATAACGTTTTTCTTCATCAACCATAACACTTTCATTTTTCAACTTTCATGCATCAAACTCATCTCTCTCTTGTTCTCTCTTGATGTTCTAAGTGTTCTTCATCACCTTCATCAAAATCAAGATCAATCTAGCTCATAAATCCTAACCTAGATCAACTTACAAAACAACTACTCAAGAACACACCAAAAACACTTTCAAGTTTATTAGCTTACTTCCAATCTTGCAAATCAATTTCAAGTGATCATCTAATCTCAAGAAATCTTTTTTATTTACAGTAAGATATCTTTCTAATTCAAGGTAATACTCATATTCAAACTTTGATTCAGTTTCTATAACTATAACAATCTTATTTCAAGTGGAAATCTTACTTGAACTTGTTTTCGTGTCATGATTCTCCTTCAAGAACTTTTAAGCCATCCAAGGATCCTTTGAAGCTAGATCAATATTTCTCATTTCCAGTAGGTTTACCTACTAAAATTAAGGTATTAATGATGTTCATAACATTATTTGATTCATACATATAAAACCATCTTATTCGAAGATTTAAACTTGTAATCACTAGAACATAGTTTAGTTAATTCTAAACTTGTTCGCAAATAAAGTTTATCCCTCTAACTTGACTTTTAAAATCAACTAAAAACATGTTCTATATCTATATGATATGCTAACTTAATGATTTAAAACCTGGAAACACGATGAACACCGTAAAACCGGACATACGCCGTCGTAGTGAAACCGGGGGCTGTTTTGGGTTTGAAAAATAAAAACTATCTTAATCTTTGAATTGGAAGTTTGTTTTCTGGAAAAATGATATTTCATATGAACATGATACTATATCCAAAAATCATAGTTAAACTCAAAGTGGAAGTATGTTTTTCAAAATGGTCATCAAGATGTCGTTCTTTCGACGGAAATGACTACCTCTTTAGTAAATGACTTGTAACCTGTATTTCCGACTATAAACTTATACTTTTTCTGTTTAGTTTCATAAATTACAGTTTATTATGAAACCTTAGCAACTTGAATCACTCAAAACGGATTTAAAACGAAGAAATTATGGGTAAAACAAAATTGGAAAATTTTACTTGTTGTAGCTACGAAAATTTTACAACAAATCCACACTAATCATATCCTAGCTAACTTATATTGTATTATATATGTATTCTAACATATATTATGTAATCTTGGGATACCATAGACACGTATACAATGTTTTGACATATCATATCGACCCATCTATATATATTATTTGGAACAACCATAGACACTCTATATGCTGTAATGTTTGAGTTCGCTATACAGGGTTGAGGTTGGTTCCAAAAATATATATACTTTGAGTTGTGATCTAGCCTGAGACGTGTATACACTGGGTCGTGGATTGATTCAAGATAATATATATTGATTTATTTCTGTACATCTAACTGTGGACAACTAGTTGTAGGTTATTAACGAGGACTGCTAACTTAACAAACTTAAATCATAAAAACGTAATAAAAAATGTTGTGAATATATTTCAATCATACTTTGATATATATGTACACATTTGTTATAGGTTCGTGAATCGACCAGTGGCCAAGTCTTATTTCCAACGAAGGAAAAATCTGTGAAAGTGAGTTATAGTCCCATTTTTTACTATCTAATATTTTTGGGATGAGAATACATGCAGTTTTATAAATGTTTTACAAAATTGACACAAGTACTTGAAACTACATTCTATGTTGGATTATGAATACCGAATATCGCCCTTTTTAGCTTGGTAACCTAAGAATTAGGGAACAGTACCCCTAATTGACGCGAATCCTAAAGATAGATCTATGGGCCTAACAAACCCCATCCGAGGTACTGATGCTTTAGTACTTCGATTTTTATACAGACGAGAGGATTCTGTTATACAGACAAGAGGATTCTGTTTTGGGGATATTCTATATGCATCTTGTTAATTTCGTTTACCAGGTGTTCATCATATGAATGATTTTACCTTAATGCAGACGAGAGGATTCTGCTTGAGGATTATGTTTATAAAATGAAATCTTGTGGTCTATTATTATTACAATTTGATATATATAGATTAAACCTATAACTCACTAACATTTTGTTGACGTTTTAAGCATGTTTATTCTCAGGTGATTATTAAGAGCTTCCGATGTTGCATGCTAAATTAAGGACAAGAATTGGAGTCAGCATGCTTGTATAATATTGTTTAAAAACTGCATTCGAAGACTTAAGTTATTGTGTAATATTATTGTAAACCATTATGTAATGGTTGAGTGAAAACGCTATATTTTAGATTATCATTATTTGATAATCTTCGTAATGTTTTAAACCTTTATCGATAAAATAAAGGTTATGGTTTGTTTTAAAAATGAATGCAGTGTTTGAAAAACGTCTCATATAGAGGTCAAAACCTCGCAACGAAACCAATTAATATGAAACGTTTATAATTGATATGAATGGGACATTTCAGTTAGTATTAGAGCGTTGGTCTTAGAGAACCAGAAATTTGCATTAATGTATCTTATCGAGTTCGTTAGGATGCATTAGTGAGTCTGGACTTCGACCGTGTTTACTTGAAAAACGATTGCTTAACATTTTTTTGTTGGAAACTATATATTGTTAACATGTAAATATTATGTGATATATTAATCTCTTAACGTGTTTGATATTGTGGGATAGATGTCTACCTCTAGTACAAATCCCATCGACTCACCTAATAATAATGAAGAGTCGAATATATATTAGGAAGATTCACAAATTTCCGAAGAGGAACCGGAAGAAGAGGAACCGAAAGAGGAGGAACCGGAAGAAGAGGTACCGGAAGAAGAGATTCCGGAGGGGGAAATATTTGGAACCACAGAAAAACAGATAAATAAAAGAAAATCCTCAACCAATGGACCAAAGTTAATAATGGTCAATGGTGTTTCCGCCAAGGAAGCAAAATATTGGGAAAATTACCAATTTTCTGATGAATCGGATTCCGATGAGGATTCTGATGATGTTATAGAAATTACCTCGACCCAATTTGAAAAAGCAAAAGAAAATAATTAGGGAAAGGGCATCAAAATAGAGAAACCTGATTCCAACCCCGATGAATTTTATATGTATCGCCAACACCCTTATTTCTTAAGTTGTAACAATAACCCGGGAACCTCTAAGCCACCAGGTTTTTCTAAACCATTTGTGAAAACAATGGCTCGTATTAGAGGAACATCGTATATCCCTAGGAAGTTAGCGAAACGAACCAAGTCCGAAGAGGAAGAAACGAGTGAGTCGGAATAAAGAGTTGTAATCACATTGTGTAATATATGTATGGTAGTGTGCTTGTATTTTCATGTTAGCCACACATTGCTATAAGGAAGAAATCACAACTAACGGAATTGTAGCTTGCAATGGTGTTGATTGGCTCCACAACAAGAAAATGCAGCAGTAGTAGCTCCAGAAAAATGCAACAGCAGCCTTCGATTTTGAGTTTTCGTGATGTGCGTCGTGTGTGTAATTCGGCCAGCAGATAGTTTAATTTATAGACCTCAAGTCCAATTCGTGGCCCGCAAGTCCCTCTTGATTTGTGCATATCTTCAATTATCCTCATGAATTTGAATTTGATATGCTTCCCCAAAATACGTTCCACTATCTGATGTGTTTATCCTCTTGAATTTAAATGATAGAACACAAAAAGAGCCCTCCAAGTTCCAAATTGTTGTCATTTTAACCTCAACTTTTATCCCTACAAAATAACAAGTGTGTGAGGTACTTTAATCCTTATAAAAGCAATATTAACCAAGTTTAGTGATTAAGCACCGATCCATATTTTATAAACGAAAATAGGATTAAAACTCACAAGTTAAACCCATACTAAGAGAAAACATTAAGGGAATATGTATAAAAAGTATGTATTTTAGAGGCTTAACAGAAGATTTGACTCAAGAAATGATAACAGATAGAAGAGTTTTGTACACATTGCAAGGAAGAAGGGCATTTATTAGAATAGTGCTTTGAGAAGATAGGGTTTTCAGATTGATATAAGGGATAGAAAAATAAAAAGAAATACAATAAAGTGGCTGCTCAAGTGACTGGTTTTGCACAGTTCATGGATAATGACACTCCTTTTGAAATATGGAGTGAGAATGGTGTGAATGCAGAACACAAAGCTGGATTAGATCAGAGATTGGTAGCAGCTGTATGCCAAGAAATGATAAAGATGTTTCATGGTAAACGGATTCCAGTTAACACTGCTAACACTAGCCATTTAGGTATCAAATTCTATTCTTACAATTATGCTTTAAATTGTCTTGAAAAACAAAATCATAAGTCCATGGTTTATGACTGGATAGTTGATATAGGGGCTTGAGGCTTCAGATCGTATGTCACCACATTTACATCTTTTTAAATCCGTATCTAACGAGTGAGTCGGAAAAAGTAAAAGAATTAGCCACACATTGCTATAAAGAAGAAATCACAACTAACGAATTTGTAGCTTTCAATGGTGTTAACGAGTGAGTCGGAAAAAGTAAAAGAATTAGCCACACATTGCTATAAAGAAGAAATCACAAATAACGAATTTGTAGCTTGCAATGGTGTCGATTGGCTCCACAACAAGAAAACGCAGCAGTAGTAGCTCCAGAAAAATGCAACAGCAACCTTCGATTTTGAGTTTTCATGATGTGCGTCGTGTGTGTAATTCGGCCATCAGATAGTTTAATTTATAGACCTCAAGTCCAATTCGTGGTTCGCAAGTCCCTCTTGATTTGTGCATATCTTCAATTATTCTCATGAATTTGAATTTGATATGCTTCCCCAATATACGTTCCACTATCTGATGTGTTTATCCTCTTGATTTTAAATGACATAACACAAAAAGAGCCCTCCAAGTTCCAAATTGTTGTCATTTTAACCTTCAACTTTTATCCCTACAAAATAACATGTGTGTGAGGTACTTTAATCCTTATAAAAGCAATATTAACCAAGTTTAGTGATTAAGCACCGATCCATATTTTGTAAACGAAAATAGGATTAAAACTCACAAGTTAAACCCATATTAAGAGAAAACGTTAAGGGAATATGTATAAAAAGTATGTATTTTAGAGGCTTAACAGAAGAGTTGACTCAAGAAATGATAACAGATAGAAGAGTTTTGTACACATTGCAAGGAAGAAGGGCATTTATTAGAATAGTGCTTTGAGAAGATAGGGTTTTTAGATTGATATAAGGGACAGAAAAATAAAAAGAAATACAATAAAGTGGCTGCTCAAGTGACTGGTTTTGCACAGTTCATGGATAATGACACTCCTTTTGAAATAGGGAGTGAGAATGGTGTGAATGCAGAACACAAAGCTGGATTAGATCAGAGATTGGTAGCAGCTGTATGCCAAGAAATGATAAAGATGTTTCATGGTAAATGAATTCTAGTTAACACTGCTAACACTAGCCATTCAGGTATCAAATTCTGTTCTTACAATTATGCTTTAAATTGTCTTGAAAAACAAAATCATAAGTCCATGGTTTATGACTGGATAGTTGATATAGGGGCTTGAGGCTTCAGATCGTATGTCACCACATTTACATCTTTTTAAATCCATAAAATCTTTAAAGCAACCAATCCAAATTCTTCTACCTGATGGCACATATAAGTGGGTGAAAATTATTGGTCATATTCCTTTAAATCCTAATCTCACCTTGCAACAGGTGTTCTATGTTCCCGAGTTTAAACTCAATTTGCTCTATGTGGGTAGACATTAAAGAAGGCAGAAATTAATGGTTATATTTCTACATGACATGTTCATTTTCCAGGACCGTTTAACTATAAAGGTTATAGCAGCTGGAAATGGAATTTGAAATCTCTACACTTGTAAAGGTGGTTCAAATTCAACTTTCAAGCTTTCATCATCGCAGTGTTTTCCTTTTAATTCTGTTAATAAAGTTGTTTTATCAACCACTAGTTTAGATACGGACTTGTTCCATGCTTGGCTAGGTCATTCTTCATTGTCCAAATTACATCATATTTCTGTATGTAAACCTGTATCAATTCCAGATTTGTCTTATGAAACTTGTATTCTTGCTAAACATCATAGATTATCATTTTCAAGAAGTACAATTACATTTCAATCTTCTTTTGAATTGATTCATGTCGACTTGTGGGGTCCATATAAAGTCCCAACCTCAAATGGTGCTAAATACTTTTTTAACCATTGTTGATGATAAAACAAGATCAACATGGACTTATCTACTTCACCAAAAATCACAAGTCACAAATATTCTATCATCCTTCATTCTTACCTTTTAAACCATTTCAATACCAAACCAAAATTTGTCAGATCTGACAATGGCACAGAAGTTGTAAATGTTCAGTGTCAAACCCTATTTCAAAATCATGGAATTATACATCAAAAATCAATGACCTACACACCACAACATAATGGCGTGGTTGAAATAAAGCATAGACACTTATTATATACAGCTAGAGCCATTAAAATTCATGCCAATTTTCCTTCTTCATTCTGATTGTGATTGCATTTTATCTGCAACCTACCTTATCAACAAAATGCCAATGGCTATTTTGTCTTGGCAATCTCTTTTTGAAGGCCTATACGACAAACCACCTACATACAATCTTTGAGAGTTATTGGATGTCTTTTTTTATGCAGCAGTGAATAAACAACAAAATGACAAAGTTGCTCATATAGCCAATAAGTGTGTTCTTTTAGGACATCCACCTAATCAAAAAGGGTATAAATTGTTTGATCTTAATAACAAAGAGGTATTTTGCAGTAGGGATGTCATATTCAAAGAAAATAGTGTTCCTTTCACAACTCTTTACTTACTGTTTCATCAATTCCTACAACTACAAATATTGGTCCTTTTCCTATTAATCAACCATCTGTTCCTGATGATGATAATCCTGTTCAAATCAATCCAATTTTGGATTCAATCCCTGAAACCACTTCTTCTTCTGTCCCTTTCAACACTACAAACATTTCTAATCCTATTGACACTTCTGTTCCACCTGATACTAATCAAACATCCACTTCTAATCCTACAGTTCCAATGTCTTCATCATAACTAACCAGAAAATCAACAGATCTACAACAACACCACTTTGGTTCAAAGATTTCCATGTACCAATTTCTAAAGCTTCCAATGTATAGACTTCCAAATCCACCCATGTTTATCCTATTTTTCAAAAATAAGATTTTGCATATATAAGTCCAGAATATGTTATCTTTTTGGCTAATGTAATGGCTTCCAAAGATCCAGTTTATTATAGTCAAGCAAGTCAAGAAAAAGGATGGGTGGATGTTATGGATAAAGAATTAGAGGCCTTAGAGAAAAATCATACTTGGGAGCTTACTTCTTTGCCTGATGGTGTTAAAGAAATTTCCTCAAAAGGTAACGTTTGCTCCAAAGAGTAACGTATCTTGTAGCCAAAGAATACACATAAAGAGAATCCGAATACAATGGATGTTCCCCGAACTGATAGCGTTTAAAATCTCATTTGGGGGAGTCGAAGATAAATTCCACCAATTTATTACACCTCGCAAAACTGTTGCTGCAACCCGGTAATTGGTTAACACATGATCAATAAACTCTTCAGATGACAGGAAAAGAGGGCACAATGATGATTTAAGTGGAACTCCATGTTTAGATAAATTATCTCTACTGAAGACCATTCGAAACCATCCTCCAAATAAAAACATTAACTTTTTTTGGGACACAATAAAGCCATCGAGGGGTGAATAATGGCTGATCCAAGCTAAGTAAATGTTCATAAATTAATTTGGTGAGTTTTTTAATCGAAAATTTTCTATTTGAACTTTACTTCTAGCACCAAGTGTCCTTCTCGTTTGATAACGGTTGCAGGTTATGAATGCAGGCTTCGAGACGATTAAGTTCATCTAGAGTTCTTCCTCTAATTGATAACCAATTTCATGAGCCGATTACACCATTATTTAAGTTAATCAACCTCTTATTAATCGTTACATCGTTTTCTCCTTCTTATGCAAATAGTCTTGGAAATCTTTCAACGAGACAATCATCGGAATCAGGCATCCAAGAATCGAGCCAAAAAACGTAGAATCACCAGACTGGACTGTACTTGAGATTGATTTGGCGAATGGAATTCCCATTTTATCACACTCCAATCCAAGCCCACTGATATGTTTCCATAGGGAGTTACTTGATGCGCAAAAATAATTAGTTGACGGAGCACCACTACTTCCATATATGGATGTAATAATGTAACATCCTGGAAATTTTGGGTAATAATTTATTATATATTATATTAATAATACCGGGAATGACCGAGAAGTTTCGGGATGTTAGTAGTGACTTGAAATATTATTATTTTATGATAATAAAGTGTTCAGAGTGTCGGGAGTTAAACATGTAAATTTGTGAGTATATTGTGAGGTTATGCGTACGTTCACCATTTGGGCCATGACTTTCTCGTACGGACTCAGATTGAGGCGATTCAAAAGCCCAGATGATCCTGACTCGAGTCCGGACATTTTGGTGACAGTTACAAGCTGGAAAGGCAAATGGTGCACCGCACCTGTGCATAGGAGCGCCACACCCGTGTCTGGAAGTGTATTTTGGGCTGTTTTGTAAAATGCTGTAATTTAAGAACTTGGGTACAATTTTGCATGGACGGGGATTTAATTCCAAAACATATCCGGAAACCTTATTTTCCATCTTCAATAGGTTGTGAGAGCTCCCATTCTAGTGAGAGAAATCTTAACTTAGAGAGAGGAAGCTCAAAGTTGAAAAAGGTGTTAATCCTTGCCCAATTTAGTGTGTGATCTTTGTGTACCTGTAACTAGGCTTCATTTTTGTGCTAAGGTAACTCTAAATCCAAATTTGTGTTTATGATCCTTGGTTTGTAAGTTGGGGTTGGGTTGGTGATGTGTTATAAACCCCATTTCCTTTGAAATTTAGGGGTTTGATGGTGATTTGGGCATGTAAACCCTAATGTCGTGGGTTTTAGGTTTGATGACGAATTAAAGGAAATTGGTCCTGAATTTGGGTGTTAATCACTAGATGGCTTGTGTATGATTGTTCTAGATGTTCATAAGAACATTTTTTGAGTCAAATTTGGGTGTTGGCTTTGAATTGTGTTAAAGCTAGGGTTTATGTCAAATATTGGTGAAATTAAGTGTAAGTAATTGTTGTGTTGGAAGTGTTTTGTATGTGCCAAAACTAAAATTGGCTTGATTTGATGTCAAACTAAAGTTTGGGTCAAGTTTTGGTAATTAAGTACATAAGTACTTGGATTCTAGTGTTAATTGGTGTTTTAAGGCATAATCACTAGCTATTAATGATTATAGGTGTTGTAACTTGTGTTAATTTGAATCAAGTGCAATTCAGGTTAGAATTTTATTTGCCATGACGGGTTAAAATTACCAGCCGAAGTGGTAACTGGGTTGTGATCATTTAGTCGTCTAAATGGGCGGGATTTTGGCGAGCAAGGTGTAATCCCTCAGAAATGGGATTGTGGTGTCGGATTATCTTATAGAGAATGAGCTTTATGCATTTGTATGCCTATGTGTTATATTGGTGATTACTTGCTTGGATGCGATGATGATGATTGTGCATACATGACTTGTGTGTGCGTTTCAAGGTGAGTGAAATAATTATATGCTTATGTGTATGATTAATTTTCTTATGTGGGATGTGGTTTAGTGAATTCCCGGCGTGAGAATTCACTGGAGTGTTATCCTTGTGATGGATTCACTCAAGTTCGGGAGTCGATACCACATCGTGTGTTGGCGTGAAATGTGGGTTTAAATTTCAGGCATCGATGCCACATTGAGCGTGACGGTTGGGTGTGGCCAACTTTATTGGTCACTTTAGTTTGGACGTTCGATACCACCTGTGGGGGTTAGTGTTGCATCGGGCGAATATATACACGAATGGTCGTTGTGAGTACCGATGGTTATTGTGAGTACCATTCCCCCGTGTTCTTATGGTTAGCCATATATTTTGTGTTTGTTATTTTACTATATTATATTATATTGTGACTATATGCTATTTGCGATGCTAGATTGTTATGCTTGGTTTGTGTAAGTGTACGCAAATAAGTGGATTATGTATGTATATATATAATTATTGCATTCACTAAGCGTTATTCTTACCTCTCGTTGTTGATTTTCTTTTATAGATTTTGAAGCTAGTAAGGAAAAGGGTAAGCTTGGAGATCACCATGCTCGGTTTCTTATATCGTATCAAACTTATTTTGGGTTGAAATAGTCACTATTACTTTGTAATGGGTTCTGTGATACCCAAGTTGTGTGTGACTCAAAAATTGTTGTATTTTGATGATTAAAATAGGTGGTGTTTGTATTACGTATTTGGTGTCATTTAGGTAAATTTAAAATGGGTCAAAAGGTGTTTTAAAACTGAAAATCTGAGGTAACAGGTCAGGTGCGCCGCACCAGTGTGAAGGAGCGGCACATCATTGTGTGGAAAATGTTACTGACTTTGAAAATAAAAAATTCAGCTTTATGGTGCGCCGCATATGTCCTTTGGAGAACCGCATCTATTATGAGGTGCGCCACACCGGTGTGATGGTGCGCCACACCATGTGCTTTCTTTAAAAAAAAACTTTTTGGTTGTAAATGTAAACGAGTTATAATTGTTTCAGATAATCTTTCGCCAAAGAGATATCGGTTCAAGTTCAAACCTGCACCACCATTTCCATAGTAAACTAATATTTTTTGCTTTTAAGCTTCCAATGTCCAGACCCCATATTTTTTCTCAGCCATACATTTATCCTATCTAATCCATGTTATTTTTTTGCGCTCAGAATGGTTTCAGAAAATGTTTTGCCTTATAGATTCTAATTTACGAAGCACGCCAACTGGAGCCTTGAATAGAGACATAAAGTAAATGGGAAGACTACTCAAAACCGCTTTTGCTAACGTTAATCGATCCCTGCTTGAGAGGGAGTTAGCTTCCCAGGATGATAGACGCTTGTAAAACTTATTCGCCACCTAGTCCCAAGCACTTATTCTTACCATATTATTCCCAACTGGGAGCCCCAAATAGGTGAAAGTAAAGGAACCATTGGAACATGCTAATGATTGAGCCATATTTATTACCTCCGAATCACTAACATTCAACCCATATAATATGCTTTTATTAAATTGATGCGAACACCCGAGGCGTAGCCAAAACAATTGAGCATTCGATCTAGATTGGAATCTTTAGATTCCGATCATTCGCCAAAGAATAATGCATAATCGACGAATTGAAGATGAGAAACAACTACACCCTCTTTACCCACTTTGACTCCTTTAAAAAACCCGATGGATAATGTTTGATTCATAGCCATACTTAGAGCTTCCACCACCAAAATAAACAAAAATGGGGATAATGGGTCATCTTGATGGAGCCCCTTTTCTTAGGAAAGTTCCCTAGACGGGCTACCGTTTATAAGAACCGAAGATCGGCCTGACATTAGACAACCTTTGATCCATTTACACCACGTCTAGCCGAAGTTCATTTGTTGCATTATTTTCATCAAGACATCCTAATTTACATCATCAAACGCCTTTTTGAAATTCACTTTAATGAAAAGAACTTTCTTCTTTTTTTTAACCAACTCGCCACCTCGTTGACAATAAGAACACCATCGGTAATTTGTCTACCTGCAATAAATGCCGATTGACACGACCCAATTATCTTGTCAATAACTCTTTTGAGCCTATTTACGAGAACTACTGCAATCATTTTATAGAGACAACCAATGAGACTAATTAGGTGAAAATCATTGAATCCCACCGGGTTAGAGATCTTGGAGATAAGGGTTATGACAGAACTATCACAACCTTTTGGAAAAAAACCATAATGGCCAAATTTCTGAACGCACTTAACGACATCAAACTGTAATATCTCCCAAAAGCGTTTATCGAAATTAAAGTTAAAACCATCGGGACTGGGAGCCTTAGAGCATGCGCAATCCCACACTGCCATCTTGATCTCCTCTAAACCAAAAACAGACTTGAGTCTATTTTTATTGATATCCGGAAGTTTAATGAAATTACCTTCAAAAGTGCAGGGTCTTCTGGCTTTAGCAAACTTGAAATGATTAGAAAAGAACTTAGCACCTACTTCTTTAATATTCGTGGGGCAAGTAAGCCAGGTCTCATGGACATTTATCCCACCAATACCATTAGTTTTTGCCCTTATCTTCACCATAGAGCGAAAAAACTGCGAGTTTTCATCACCTTCAATGGCCCATTTGATACGACTTTTTTGTTTTATCATAGAACGTTTAATTGATTCCAGCTCGTGGCCTTTGGCGAGGTTGTCATAATGATAAATTTTTATGTTATAGGGAGTGCTAAGATTCATCGATGAATTTCCAAGGATCTTTTTATTTATCATAGAACGTTTAAATTACAAACATTAAGATCACGTGAAAATATGAATATTAAAAAGACACTTTGTGATGAATGTTATTATTTTAACTAGAAAATGCTCGAAGAAATAACATTCACCGATAAATGTTATTCCTGATAACATTCATCGTGATGCATGTTATTCTTCGAACGTTTTTTTAGAGTTTAGAGATTAGAGTTTAGGGTTTAGATTGAGTTGTTAACACATACAGTTTGTAGTTTCGGGTTTAGAGTTTGGGGTTTAAAGACTAAACCCAAAACACTAAAACCTAAACCCTAAACTCTAAATCAGGCTAAAATTTTAAAACTTCACAAAAGAGAAAAAAACACTCGAAGAATAATATTCATCACGATGAATGTAATTTTTTACGAGCGTTTTCTGGTCAAAATAATAAGATTTATCACAACGTGTCTTTTATAATTGTTCATATTTTCACCTAATCTTAATGTTTGTGAACTTAAAAAATAACGAAAAATAAATTTACTTCCCCTTCCCCTCAAAAAAGTCATTTTCGCTTGATGAGAGATAGAGTGAGGGGGGGGGGGGGGGGGGGGGGGGGAGATCAAGAGAGAAGTGACAAATTGGGGGAAGGGGGAAATGATTTTTTTCCCATTTTTTAAAATTTCTTTTTACAACCATTAAGATCACGTGAAAATATGTACATTTAAAAAAGACACTTTGTGAAGAATGTTATTATTTGACGAGAAAACGCTCGAAGAAATAGCATATAACATTCATCGTGATGAATGTTACTCTTCGAGTGTTTTTTTTTTGGTTTAAAAATTATGGTTTAGAGATTAGGGTTCATAAAATAATATTTAGAAATTATGGTTTAGGGTCTAGATTGAGTTTTTAACACGAACTGTTTAGAGTATCGGGCTAAATTTTGAAAAAAAATACTTCGCATAAGATGAAAAAAACGTTTGAAGGATAACATTCATCGTCACGATGAACGTTATCAAGAATAACACTCATCACGATGAATGTTATCAAGAATAACATTTATCGATGAATGTTATTTTTTCGAGCATTTTCTAGTTAATATAATAATATTATCACAAAATGTCATTTTAAATGTTCATATTTTCACCTAATCTCAATGTTTATGAATTTAAAAAAAAACGAAGAAATTTTTTTACTTTCCCATTCCCCCACATGGTCACTTCCCCATTGATCCTTCCTATATATATATATATATATATATATATATATATATATATATATATATATATATTGAGTAAGCAAGTAAAACTCTCCTATGAACGAGCACATTGGCTCCCCCATAGAAAGTAAAACCTCAGGTAATCAAGCCTCCCGAGCGCGAGACCCGGTACTGGGTGAATTGCGCATTATGCGCACCCTCTAGTCACACTCCATTTTTGAACAATTTGGCATAGCCAGGAATTGAACCCGGGTGGTGTGCTTCATTGGGCAACTCGATGGCTACTCAAACAAGCCTGGATGGTTATATATATATATATATATATATATATATATATATATATATATATATATATATATATATATATATATATATATATATATATATATATATATATTCAGTGTTTGTGTTTACTTGAGTTGTGATATGGATCTACAGGGGCGAATTTAGTTTAAGACCTGCGGGATCACGAGACACCACTAGTTAAAAATGTTTATGTAGAAATTACTTTTAAAATTGTATATGACTATAACGACCAACCAAAATCGCTATGGACGAAGCTCGTTATCATCGGTCCCAAAAGCACAGTCATGACCTCTATCAATAGCGGAAACAATATCTAGGTACCTGAGAATAAACATGCGAGTAATCTGTCAACAATAATGTTGGTGAGTTATATGTTTATTATAACAATTTGTATAAAAATTTAACCACAAGATTTGATGCTAAGAAGCGTATAATATTAGACCACAAGATTTAATGTTGAGAAACGTCTTAAAATAATTATTCCATTTTTCATGAGCACTTGGCAACCCAACTTAATGAAATGTCCCGTTCATATCGATTATAAACGTTCCATATTAATTGATTTCGTTGCGAGGTTTTGACCTCTATATGAGATGTTTTTCAAAGACTGCATTTGATTTTTAAACAAACCATAACCTTTATTTTATCGATAAAGGTTTAAAAATATTACGACGATTATCAAATAATGATAATCTAAAATATAGCGTTTTCACACGATTATTAGATAATGGTTTACAATAATATTACACATCAATTTAAATCTTCGAATGCAGTTTTTAAACAAAATTATACAAGCATGCTGACTCCAACTCTTGTCCATAAATTAGCATGCAAGAGCGGAAGCTCTTAATAATCACCTGAGAATAAACATGCTTTAAACGTCAACAAAAATGTTGGTGAGTTATAGGTTTAACCTATATATTTATCAATTCGTAATAATAGACCACAAGATTTCATATTTCCATTTCTTGTAAACAACATGCATGCATAAAAATCATTCATATGGATTGAACACCTGGTAACCGACATTAACAAGATGAATATAAGAATATCCCCTATCATTCCGGTATATCCATCGGACATGATAAAACAACATCGAAGTACTAAAGCATCCGCAACCATGGATGGGGTTTGTTAGGCCCAATAGATATATCTTTAGGATTCGCGTCAATTAGTAGATCGGTTTACTAATTCTTAGGCTACCAAGCAAAAAGGGGCATATTCGGCTTCGATCATTCACCCATAGAATGTAGTTTCGATTACTTGTATCTATTTCGTAAAATATTTATAAAACTGCATGTATTCTCATCCCAAAAATATTAGATTTTAAAAGTGGGACTATAACTCACTTTCACAGATTTTTACTTTGCTGGAAATAAGACTTGGCCACTGGTCGGTTCACGAACCTATAACAAATATTAACATATATATCAAAGTATGATCAAAATACATTCACAACATTTTTATTACGTTTTAACGATTTAAGTTTATTAAGTCAGCAGTCCTCGTTAGTAACCTACAACCAGTTGTCCACAGTTAGATGTACAGAAATAAATCAATATATATATATTATCTCGAATCAATTCACGGCCCAGTGTCTACAAGTCTTAGACTCGATCACAACTCAAAGTATATATATTATTTTGGAATCAACCTCAACCCTGTATAGATAACTCAAACATTACTGCATATAGAGTGTCTATGGTTGTTCCAAATAATATATATAGATGGGTCGATATGATATGTCAAAACATTGTATACGTGTCTATGGTATCCCAAAATTACATAATATATGTTAGAATACATGTATAATACAATATAAGTTGGTTAAGTTATGATTTGTATAAATTTGTTACAAATTTCACGTAGCTACAACAAGCAAAATTATTCAATCTTGTTTTATCCATAACTTCTTCGTTTTAAATCCGTTTTGAGTGATTCAAATTGCTATGGTTTCATATTGAACCTAAGTTTATGAATATAAACAGAAAAGGTATAAGTTTATAGTCGAAAATACATGTTACAAGTCATTTTTGTAAAGGTGGTCATTTCAGTCGAAAGAACGACGTCTAGATGACCATTTTGGAAAACATACTTCCACTTTGAGTTTAACCATGATTTTTAGATATAGTTTCATGTTCATAAGAAAAATTATTTTCCCAGAAGAATAGCTTTTAAATCAAAGTTTATCATAGTTTTTAATTATCCAAACCAAAACAGCCCCCGGTTTTACTACGACGGCGTATATCCGGTTTTACGGTGTTCTTCGTGTTTCCAGGTTTTAAATTATTAAGTTAGCATATCATATAGATATAGAACATGTGTTTAGTTGATTTTAAAAGTTAAGTTAGAAGGATTAACTTTGTTTGCAAAGAAGTTTAGAATATACTAAACTATGTTCTAGTGATTACAAGTTTAAATCTTCGAATAAGATAGTTGTATATATATGAATCGAATGATGTTATGAACATCATTACTACCTCAAGTTTAGTAGGTAAACTTACTGGAAGTGACAAGAAATGATCTAGCTTCAAAGGATCTTGGATGGCTTGAAAGTTCTTGAAGTAGGATCATGACACAAAAACAAGTTCAAGTAAGATTTGTACTCGAATTAAGATAGTTTATAGTTATAGAAATCGAATCAAAGTTTGAATATGAATATTACCTTGAATAAGAAAGATAACCTACTGTAAATAACCAAGGTTTCTTGATCTTAGATGATTACTTGGAATGGATTAGAAAGTTTGGAAGTAAACTAGTTAACTTGAAAGGATTCTTGAAGTGTTCTTGAAGTGTTCTTCCTATGATGATTATAGCTTGATTCTTGATGTAATTTTTGATGAAGTTGATGATTAGTTTACTGGAAAAATTCGTTCATAAGTGTGTGTAGGTGTTGAGAGAGAATTAGAAAGAGAATTGGAAGTGAAATGGAGTGGGTGGTGAGTGGTGAAGGGTGAGTGGGGTTAAAAGGAGTTCTTGTTTTGTTTCCTTGCTCATAAGTCATGCTAGTTGCTAAATGATGGTTCCCACATGTGTTGGTGACTCACAAGGGCTGCTAAGAGCTGATCATTGGAGTGTATATTCCAATAGTAAATACATCTAGTAGCTGTGTATTGTACGAGCACGAATACGGGTGCATTCGAGTAGAATTGTTGATGAAAACGAATGAGAGTGTAATTGTGACCAACTTTGATAAGTATGAGTGTTTTGATATGTGTCTTGAAGTCTTCTAAAAGTATATTAATACATCTAATACACTACATGTATATACATTTTAACTGAGTCGTTAAGTCATCGTTAGTCGTTACATGTAAGTGTTGTTTTTGAAACCTTTAAGATAACGATGTTATTTAATGTAGTTAACCCATTGTTTATTATATTTAGTGAGATGTTAAATTATCATATTATCATGATAACATGGCATATGAATATATCTTAATACGATATATATATTAAAATGTCGTTACAACGATAATCGTTATATATATAACTCGTTTCGAAACTCTTAAGTTAGTAGTCTTGTTTTTACATATGTAGTTTATTGTTACTCACTTAAGGATATATTTAATTATCATTTTATCATGTTAAACATAGTATATTAATATCTTAATATGATACATATGTATTTAGTAAGATGTTGTTATAACGATAATCGTTATATATATCGTTTCGAGTTTCTGAATTCACTAGTCTCATTTTTATGTATATAACTCATTGTTAATATACTTAGTGAGATATTTACTTATAATAATCTCATGTTAACTATATATATACCCATATATATATCATCATGTAGTTGTTACAAGTTTTTAACGTTCGTGAATCGCCGGTCAACTTGGGTGGTCAGTTGTCTACATGAAACCTATTTCAATTAATCAAGTCTTAACAAGTTTGATTGCTTAACATGTTGGAAACATTTAATCATGTAAACATAGTTTTCATTTAATATATAAACATAGAAAAATTCAGGTCACTACAGTACCTACCCGTTAAATAAATTTCGTCCCGAAATTTTAAGCTGTTGAAGGTGTTGACGCATCTTCTGGAAATAAGTGCGGGTATTTCAACTTCATTTGATCTTCATGCTCCTAGGTGAACTCGAGTCCTCTACGAGCATTCCATTGAACTTTAACGATCGGTATTTTGTTTTGGTTGAGTCTTTTAACTTCACGATCCATTATTTCGACAGGTTCTTCAACGAATTGTAGTTTTTCGTTGATTTGAATTTTGTCTAGAGGAATAGTGAGATCTTCCTTAGCTAAGCACTTTTTCAGATTCGAGACGTGAAAGGTATTATGTACATTGGCGAGTTGTTGAGGTAAGTCAAGTTGGTAAGCTACTGGTCTGACACGATCTATAATCTTGAATGGCCCAATGTACCCTGGATTTAGTTTCCCCCGTTTACCAAATCGAACAACGCCTTTCCAAGGTGAAACCTTAAGCATGACCATCTCTCCAATTTCAAATTCTATTTCTTTCCTTTTAAGGTCCGCGTAGCTCTTTTGTCGACTCTGAGCGGTTTTCAACCGTTGTTGAATTTGGATGATTTTCTCAGTAGTTTCTTGGATTATCTCTGGACCCGTGATTTGTCTATCTTACACTTCACTCCAACAAATTGGAGACCTGCACTTTCTACCATAAAGTGCCTCAAACGGTGCCATCTCAATACTAGAGTGGTAACTGTTGTTGTAGGAAAATTCAGCTAACGGAAGATGTCGATCCCAACTGTTTCCAAAATTAATAACATATGCTCGTAGCATGTCTTCAATCGTTTGTATCATCCTTTCGCTCTGCCCATCAGTTTGTGAATGATAGGCAGTACTCATGTCTATACGAGTTCCCAATGCTTGCTATAATGTCTACCAAAACCTTGAAACAAATCTGCCATCCCTATCAGAGATAATAGAGATTGGTTTTCCATGTCTGGAGACAACTTCCTTCAAATATAATCGCGCCAACTTCTCCATTTTATCATCTTCTCTCATTGGCAGAAAGTGTGCTGACTTGGTGAGACGATCGACTATTACCCAAATAGTATCAAAACAACTTGCAGTCCTTGGCAATTTAGTGATGAAATCCATGGTAATGTTTTCCCATTTCCATTCCGGGATTTCGGGTTGTTGAAGTAGAACTGATGGTTTCTGATGTTCAGCTTTGACCTTAGTGAAATGTCCCGTTCATATAGATTATAAACGTTCCATATTAATTGATTTCATCGCGAGGTTTTGACCTCTATATGAGACGTTTTTCAAAGACTGCATTAATTATTTTAAAACAACCATAACTTCTATTTTATCGATAAAGGTTTAAAAAACATTACATAGATTATCAAATAATGATAATCTAAAATATACCGTTTACACACGACCATTACATAATGGCAAGGTTGGAGAATTCGGATCTCGGGGAGATCTCGTTTGGATTTTTTAAGGGGATCTCGGCATCTCGAAATAATCTCGGGGAGATCTCGGACGTTGACTTACGTTGACTTTGTAGTATTTTAATAAAAATATACATAAAAACATAAATATATGTATATTTATATAATTTTTACGAGATTTTACAAAAATATCCGAAAAATGAGTGAGAAAATCTTAGAAATTACGAATTTTACAAGAAAATCTTACAAACTAGCAAGAAAATCCGAGAAATCGTGGCTTTGACTAAGTTTGACCTCGTTGACCGAGAAATCTCGGGAGATGAACATCTCGTCTCGGTTGCCTTCTAAAAACGAGATCTCGGGGGAGATCTCGGGGAGATCTCGGGAGATTTACAACACTGCATAATGGTTTACAATAAAAATATATTACATCGAAATAAGTTTCTTGAATGCAGTTTTTACACAATATCATACAAGCATGGACTCCAAATCCTGTCCTTATTTTAGTATGAAACAACGGAAGCTCTTAATAATCACCTGAGAATAAACATGCTTAAAACGTCAACAAAAATGTTGGTGAGTTATAGGTTTAACCTATATATTATCAAATCATAATAATAGACCACAAGATTTCATTTTTATAACACATCTCATATCAGGAATTTCGCAAACTGCATAGAGACAAAAATCATTCATATGGTGAACACCTGGTAACCGACATTAACAAGATGCATATAGAATATCCCCATCATTTCAGGACACCCATCGGGCATGATAAACTCGAAGTACTAAAGCATTCCAAATTTCAGAATGGGGGTAGTTAGTTCCCGTAGATCTACCTTTAGGATTCGCGTCAATTAGGGGTCAGTTCCCTAATTCTTAGGCTACCAAGCTAAAAGGAGCATATTCGGTTTAATAATTCAACCATAGAATGTAGTTTTGATTACTTGTGTCTATTTCCTAAAACATTTAATAAACTGCATGTATTCTCATCCCAAAAATATCAGATTTTAAAAGTGGAACTATAACTCACTTTCACAGACTTTTATTTCGTCGGGAAGTAAGACTTGGCCACTGGTCGATTCACGAACCTATAACAAATATGTACATATATATCAAAGTATGTTCAAAATATATTTACAACATTTTTATTACGTTTTAATGATTTGAGTTTGTTAAGTCTGCAGTCCTCGTTAGTAACCTACAACTAGTTATCCATAGTTAGATGTACAGAATAAAGCAATATATATTATCTCGAATCAATCCACGACTCAGTGTCTACAAGTCTCAGACTCGATCACAACTCAAAGTATATATATTATTTTGGAATCAACCTCAACCCGGTATAGCTAACTCAAACATTACTGCATATAGAGTGTCTATGGTTGTTCCGAAATATATATATATATATATATATATATATATATATATATATATATATATATATATATATATATATATATATATATATATATATATATATATATATATATATATATATATATATATATATATATATATGGGTCGATATGATATGTCAAAACATTGTATACATGTCTATGGTATCCCAAGATTTCATAATATGTATAATACAATATAAATTAGTTAAGATATGTTTAGTCTAGATTTGTTACAAAATTTTCGTAGCTAAAACTAGCAAATTTATCCAATTTTATTTTACCCGTCATTTCTTCGTTTCAAATCCGTTTTGAGTGATTCAAGTTGCTATGGTTTCATATTGAACTTAAGTTTCTGAATCTAAACAGAAAAAGTATAAGTTTATAGTCAAAAATAAAGGTTACAAGTCAATATTATAAGAGGTAGTCATTTCAGTCGAAAGAACAACGTCTTGATGACCATTTTGAAAAACATACTTCCACTTTGAGTTTAACCATGATTTTTGGATATAGTTTCATGTTCATAAGAAAAATAATTTTCCCAGAAGAACAACTTTTTAAATCAAAGTTTATCATAGTTTTTAATTAACTAACCCAAAACAGCCCGCGGTGTTACTACGACGGCGTATGTCCGGTTTTACGGTGTTCTTCGTGTTTTCAGGTTTTAAATCATTAAGTTAGCATATCATATAGATATATAACATGTGTTTAATTGATTTTAAAAGTCAAGTTAGTGGGATTAACTTTGTTTGCGAATAAGTTTAGAATTAACTAAACTATGTTCTAGTGATTACAAGTTTAAATCTTCGAATAAGATGATTTTATATGTATGAATCGAATGATGTTATGAACATCATTACTACCTTAATTTTAGTAGGTAAACCTACTGGAAATGAGAAAAATAGATCTAGCTTCAAAGGATCCTTGGATGGCTTGAAAGTTCTTGAAGCAGAATCATGACACGAAAACAAGTTCAAGTAAGATTTCCACTCGAAATAAGATTGTTATAGTTATAGAAATTGAATTAAAGTTGGAATATGAGTATTACTTGTATTAGAAAGATATCTTACTATAAATAAGAAAGATTTCTTGAGCTTAGATAGTTACTTGGATTGGATTAGAAAGCTTGGAAGTAATCTTGCAAACTTGATAGTATTCTTGATTTTATGAAACTAGAACTTATAGAATTTATGGAGAACACTTAGAACTTGAAGATAGAACTTGAGAGAGATCAATTAGATGTAGAAAATTAAAGAATGAAAGTGTTTGTGGGTGTTTTTGGTCGTTGGTATATGGATTAGATATAAAGAATGTGTAAGTTTGTTTTCATGTAAATAATTCATGAATGATTTATAATATTTTTAGTAATTTTGTGAGATATTTCATGCTAGTTGCTAAATGATAGTTTCCACATGTTTAATGACTCACATGGGCTACTAAGGAGCTGATGATTGAGTGTATATACCAATAGTATATACGTCTTAGAAGCTGTGTATTGTAAGAGTACGAATACGGGTGCATACGAGTAAAATTATTGATGAAAATGAATGAGGATGTAATTGTAAGCATTTTTGTTAAGTAGAAGTACTTTAATATATGTCATGAATTCTTCCAAAAGTGTATTAATACATCTTAATGCACTACATGTATATACATTTAACTGAGTCGTTAAGTCATCGTTAGTCGTTATATGTAAGTGTTGTTTCAGAACCTTTAAGTTAATGATCTTGTTAAATGTAATTAATTCATTATTATTATACTTAAATGAGATGTTAAATTTTTATGTTAACATGATAACATGGTGTATGAATATATCTTAACATCATATATATATGTTAAAATACTATTACAACGATAATCGTTACATATATATATTGTTTCAAAATCCTTAAGTTAGTAGTCTCATCTTACTTGTATAGTTCATTGTTAATACACTCAATGATATACTTAATTATCATTTTATCATGTTAAATATAGTATATCAATATCTTAATACAATACATATGTATTTAGTAAGACGTTGTTATAACGATAATCGTTATGTATATCGTTTCGAGCTTCATAATTCAATATTCTCATTTTTATGTATATCACACAATGTTAATATACTTAGTGAGATACTTACTTATCATAATCTCATGTTAACCATATATATATATATATATATATATATATATATATATATATATATATATATATATATATATATATATATATATATATATATATATATATATATATATATATATATATATATATATATATATCATCACGTCATTTTTACAAGTTTTAACGTTCGTGAATCGCCGGTCAACTTGGGTGGTCAATTGTCTACATGAAACTCATAACAAATAATCAAGTCTTTACAAGTTTGATTGCTTAACATGTTGGAAATATTTAATCATGTTAATATTAGATATCACTTAATATATATAATTATGGAAAAGTTCGGGTCACTATAGTACCTACCCGTTAAATAAATTTTGTCCCGAAATTTTAAGCTGTAGAAAGTGTTGACGAATCTTCTGGAAATAGGTGCGGGTATGTCTTCTTCATCTAATCTTCACGCTCTCAGGTGAACTCGGGTCCTTTACGAGCATTCCATCGAACCTTAACAATTGGTATCTTGTTTTGCTTAAGTCTTTTAACCTCACGATCCATTATTTCGACGGGTTCTTCAATGAATTGAAGTTTTTCGTTGATTTGGATTTCATCTAATGGAATAGTGAGATCTTCTTTAGCAAAACATTTCTTCAAATTCAAGACGTGGAAAGTGTTATGTACAGCCGCGAGTTGTTGAGGTAACTCAAGTTGGTAAGCTACTGGTCCGACACGATCTATAATCTTGAATGGTCCAATGTACCTTGGATTTAGTTTCCCCCGTTTACCAAATCGAACAACGCCTTTCCAAGGTGAAACCTTAAGCATAACCATTTCTCCAATCTCAAATTCTATATCTTTTCTTTTACTGTTCGCGTAGCGCTTTTGTCAACTCTGGGCAATTTTCAATCGTTGTTGAATTTGGATGATTTTCTCGGTAGTTTCTTGTATTATCTCTGGACCCGTAATCTGTCTATCCCCCACTTCACTCCAAAAAATTGGAGACCTGCACTTTCTACCATAAAGTGCTTCAAACGGCGCCATTTCAATACTCGAATGGTAACTGTTGTTGTAGGAAAATTCTGCTAACGGTAGGTGTCGATCCCAACTGTTTCCGAAATCGATAACACATACTCGTAGCATGTCTTCAAGGGTCTGTATCATCCTTTCACTTTGTCCATCAGTTTGTGGATGATAAGCAGTACTCATGTCTAGACGAGTCCCCAATGCTTGCTGTAATGTCTGCCAAAACCTTGAAACAAATCTGCCATCCCTATCAGAGATAATAGAGATTGGTATTCCATGTCTGGAGACAACTTCTTTCAAGTATAATCGCCCCAACTTCTCCATTTTGTCATCTTCTCTCATTGGCAGAAAATGTGCTGATTTGGTAAGACGATCGACTATTACCCAAATAGAATCATAACCACTTGCAGTCCTTGGTAATTTAGTAATGAAATCCATGGTAATGTTTTCCCATTTCCATTCTGGAATTTCAGGTTGCTGAAGTAGACCTGATGGTTTCTGTTGTTCAGCTTTGACCTTAGAACACGTCAAAAATTCTCTTACGTATTTAGCAATATCGGCTTTCATACCCGGCCACCAAAAGTGTTTCTTGAGATCTTTATTCATCTTCCCCGCTCCTGGATGTATTGAATATCTGGTTTTATGTGCTTCCTTAAGTACCATTTCTCTCACATCTCCAAACTTTGGCACCCAAATTCTTTCAGCTCTATATCGGGTTCCGTCTTCCCGAATATTAAGGTGTTTCTCCGATCCTTTGGGTATTTCATTCTTCAAATTCCCTTCTCTTACAACTCCCTGCTGCGCCTCCTTTATTTGAGTAGTAAGGTTAGTATGAATAATTATATTCATAGCTTTTACCCGCATAGGTTCTCTATCCTTTCTACTCAAAGCGTCAGCTACTACATTCGCCTTCTCCGGATGGTAATGAATCTCGAAATCGTAATCATTCAATAACTCAATCCACCTACGCTACCTCATGTTTAGTTGTTCCTGATTAAATATGTGTTGGAGACTTTTATGATCGGTATATATAATACTTTTGACCCCATATATGTAGTGCCTCCAAGTCTTTAATGCAAAAACAACCGCGCCTAATTTCAAATCATGCGTCGTATAATTCTGCTCGTGAATCTTCAATTGTCTAGACACATAAGCAATTACCTTTGTTCGTTGCATTAATAAACAACCGAGGCCTTGCTTTGAGGCGTCACAATATATCACAAAATCATCATTCCCTTCCGGCAATGCCAATATAGGTGCCGTAGTTAACTTTTTCTTCAACAATTGAAACGCTTTCTCCTGCTCATCATTCCATTCAAATTTCTTCCCTTTATGCATTAATGTAGTCAAGGGTTTTGCTATTTTGGAAAAATCTTGGATGAATCTTCTGTAGTAACCAGCCAATCCTAAAAATTGACGTATATGCTTCGGAGTTTTCGGGGTTTCCCACTTTTCAACGGTTTCAGTCTTTGCCGGATCCACCTGAATACCTTCTTTGTTCACTATGTGACTGAGGAATTGAACTTCTTCCAACCAAAATGCGCACTTTGAAAATTTAGCGTACAGTTTTTCTTTCCTCAACAACTCTAGCACTTTTCTCAAATGTTCTTCGTGCTCTTAATCATTCTTTGAGTAGATAAGTATGTCATCGATGAAAATAATGACAAACTTGTCAAGATATGGTCCACACACTCGATTCATAAGGTCCATGAACACAGCTGGTGCGTTAGTCAAACCAAATGGTATTACCATAAACTCGTAATGATCGTAACGCATCCTAAAAGTTGTTTTCGGAATATCATCCTCCTTCACCCGCATTTGATGATATCCAGAACTTAAATCGATCTTCAAATAAACTGACGAGCCTTGTAGTTGATCAAATAAGTCATCGATTCTCGGTAGTGGATAACGGTTCTTCATGATAAGTTTGTTCAACTCTCGGTAGTCGATACACAACCTGAATGTACCATCTTTCTTCTTGACAAACAAAACAGGGGCTCCCTACGGTGATGTGCTTGGTCAAATGAAACCTCGCTCTAAAAGTTCCTGTAATTGGCTCTGTAGTTCCTTCATTTCGCTGGGTGCAAGTCTATATGGAGCACGGGCTATTGGTGCAGCTCCTGGTACCAAGTCTATTTGAAATTCAACGGATCGGTGTGGAGGTAATCCCGGTAATTCTTTTAGAAATACATCGGGAAACTCTTTTGCGACGGGAACATCATTGATGTTCTTTTCTTCGGTTTGTACTTTCTCGACATGTGCTAGAACATCATAGCAACCTTTTCTTATTAGTTTTTGTGCCTTCAAATTAGTAATAAGATTTAGCTTCGCGTTGCTCTTTTCTCCGTACACCATTAAGGGTTTTCCTTTTTCTCGTATGATGGAATCGCATTTTTATGACAAACGATCTCTGCTTTCACCTCTTTCAACCAGTCCATGCCGATTATCACATCAAAAATTCCTAACTCTACTGGTATTAAATCAATCTTAAACGTTTCGCTAACCAGTTTAATTTCTCGATTCCGACATATATTATCTGCTGAAATTAATTTACCGTTTCCTAATTTGAGTAAAAATTTATTATCCAAAGGTGTCAATGGACAACTTAATTTTGCACAAAAATCTCTACTCATATAGCTCCTATCCGCACCCGAATCAAATAAAACATAAGCAGATTTATTGTCAATGAGAAACGTACCCGTAACAAGCTCCAGGTCTTCTTGCGCTTCTGCCGTATTAATATTGAAAACTCTTCCATGACTTTGCCCATTATTTTTCTCTGGGTTCGGGAAATTACTCCTAATGTGGCCCGGTTTTCCGCATCCATAACAAACAAAGGCGGCATTACTTGTTTCGACATTATCTGTTCTTTTATTTCTGTTATTCATTGGGCCGTGGACCTCACACTTTCTCGCACCATGGCCAGTTCTTTTACACTTGGTGCAGAATGTCGTGCAGAACTCATTCGGGTGGTACACTTCAAACCTTTGGCATGACTTTTTCTGATTATTATTGTTATAGGAATTGTTGTTGTTGCGGTTGTTATTGATGTTGGGACGATTGTTGTGGTGGTTATTATTGTTAGGATGGTTGTTGTAGTTGTTGTTAGAACGATTGCTGTTGCGTTTGTTATTGCGATAATTGGTGTGATTGAAGTTGTGATTGTTGTGTTGATTGTTAAAATTGTGACCCTTGTCACTGGTTTCTTCCCACTTTCTTTTGATTTGTTTCGTGTTGGCTTCTTCGGCCTTCTGCTCTTTAACTCTTTCCTCAATCTAATTTATGAGTTTATGAGCCATTCGACTCGCCTTTTGTATGGAAGCGGGCTTGTGTGAACTTATATCTTCTTGGATCCTTTCTGGTAACCCTTTTACAAATGTGCCGATTTTCTCCTCTTCATCTTCGAACGCTCTCGGGCACAATAAGCACAACTCCATGAATCGTCGTTCGTATGTGGTAATATCGAATCCTTGTGTTCGTAATCCCTTAAGCTCTACTTTTAGCTTGTTGACCTCGCTTCTGGGACAATACTGCTCAGTCATCGGATGTTTGAATGCTGACCGCAGTAGTGCGTACGCAGCATCTTGTCCCACTTGTTCTAGATAGGTATTCCACCATGTTAACGTAGTACCTGTGAAGGTATGCGTAGCGTACTTTACTTTGTCTTCTTCAGTACACTTACTTATGGCAAACACCGATTCAACCTTTTGGGTCCACCGTTTCAATCCGATTGGACCCTCGGTTCGATCGAATTCCAGAGGTTTACAGGCAATGAATTCTTTGTAAGAGCATCCTATACGATTTCTTGTGGCGTTATTTGCATTGCTAGATTCAGAGTTATTGTTGTTGTTTTGCATTGCAGCCTGTACTGCGGCTATGTTTGCTGCAAGGAAAACGCGGAAGTCTTCCTCGCTCATGTTCAAATTCTGACGAGTCGTCGGTGCCATTTCCTTCAAAAATAGCCCAAAAAAATTAAGTTAATCATATAGAATATTAAGAGTAGTCAATAGTATTTCGTAGCATAATATGAACTCATTTATAAAAGCTTTTTCTTCATATTAGCGTTTTATAGTTTTAATTCGGGTAGTACCTACCCGTTAAGTTCATACTTAGTAGCTAATATACCATTCAACTACTACAATTCTATATGAAAAACTGATTATAATAATATTTTGCGTTCAAACTTTTATACAAAAATTTACAAACTTACAATACCACTATTATACATATAGCATAAAATATAGCACACAATCACTTTGATACAAAATAGTTGTGACAACAATCCTAATTAATACGCAAGTTGTTCAACAAAGGCAATAAAAACACGTAATTCATAAGTCCAGAAACAAGTCATGCATTCTGGTTTTAATAAGGCTACTTCCCATCCTTGGTCTTGTGGAAAATAACCGTTATGACCATTGGCTAGGCAGCATGTTGTAACGTCGTCAAAAGGACGAGGGTTTCGTAATGCTCAACAGCCCCGTAATAATCTAAAAACCTTGTTTCTCACCCCAACTACTAAATCCGTCACTTGTGGGAATGTTTTATTTAACAGTCGTAATCCGATGTTCTTTTTCTCACTTTGGTGAGAAGCGAACATCACTAACCCATAAGCATAACATGCTTCTTTATGTTGCATGCTAGAATCTCTTTCTAAATCACGAAGTCCTAGGTTGGGATATGTTGAGTCAAAATAGGTTCTCAACCCGTAGCATAAAATTGCATTTGGGTTCCCCGCATTTAACACTTTAAAGAAAACACGGCGTAACTTATGGTCTCCCCAATGTGATATACCCCATCTTTCAAATGAAAGCCTTTTATAAACTAAGGCATGCCTGGAACGTTCATCAAATGTTCTACACACTAATTTCACCGTAAATAATTGTGCCGATAATTTCTGACCAACTTTAGACAAGATTTCATCAATCATGTCTCCGGATAGGTCTTCTAAAATTTTTGGTTGTCTATCCTTAACATCCATTTTTTATTTTTATACTGTAAAAATAGACGAGAGTTAGATTCGTAAAAGATAATTATCAAATAATACAAGCAATTTTCACATACAACAAGAAAAATACAAGCACACTTATTTTACATATTTTACACCTCATGAATACAACTCTTTATTCCGACTCACTAGTTTCTTCTTCTTCGGACCTGTTTCGTTTTGCTAATTTTTTAGGGATATATGATGTTTCTCTAATATGAGCCGTTGTTTTCACAAATGGTTTAGAAAAACCTGGTGGCTTAGAGGTTCCCGGGTTATTGTTACAACTTAAGAAATACGGGTGTTGACGATACATATAAAGTTCATAGGGGTTGGAATCAGGTTTCTCTATTTTGATGCCCTTTCCCTTATTATTTTCTTTTGCTTTTTCAAAATGGGTCGAGGTAATTTCTATAACATCATCGGAATCCTCATCGGGATCCGATTCATCGAAAAATTGGTAATCTTCTCAATATTTTGCTTCCTCGGTGGAAACACCATTGACCATTATTAATTTTGGTCCATTCATTGAGGTTTTTCTTTTACTTATATGTTTTTCTGTGGTTCCTAATATTTCCTCCTCCGGAACCTCTTCTTCTTCCAGTTCATCTTCTTCCGGTTCCTCTTCTTCCGATTCCTCTTCTTCCGGTTCCTCTTCTTCCGGTTCCTCTTCGGGAATTTGTGAATCTTCCCAATATATATTCGACTCTTCATTATTATTAGGTGGGTCGATGGGATTTGTACTAGAGGAAGACATCTATCACACAATATCAAACATGTTAAGAGATTAATATATCACATAATATTTACATGTTACAATTTGTAGTTTCCAACAAAAAAAATATTAAGCAATCATTTTTAAAGAAAACACGGTCGAAGTCCAGACTCACTAATGCATCCTAACAAACTCGATAAGACACACTAATGTAAATTTTTTGGTTCTCAAAGACCAACGCTCGGATACCAACTGAAATGTCCCGTTCATATAGATTATAAACGTTCCATATTAATTGATTTCGTCGCGAGGTTTTGACCTCTATATGAGACGTTTTTCAAAGACTGCATTCATTTTTTTAAAACAACCATAACTTCTATTTTATCGATAAAGGTTTAAAAAACATTACATAGATTATCAAATAATGATAATCTAAAATATACCGTTTACACACGACCATTACATAATGGTTTACAATAAAAATATATTACATCGAAATAAGTTTCTTGAATGCAGTTTTTACACAATATCATACAAGCATGGACTCCAAATCCTGTCCTTATTTTAGTATGCAACAGCGGAAGCTCTTAATAATCACCTGAGAATAAACATGCTTAAAACGTCAACAAAAATGTTGGTGAGTTATAGGTTTAACCTATATATTATCAAATCATAATAATAGACCACAAGATTTCATTTTTATAACACATCTCGTATCAGGCATTTCGCAAACTGCATAGAGACAAAAATCATTCATATGGTGAACACCTGGTAACCGACATTAACAAGATACATATAGAATATCCCTATCATTCTGGGACACTCATCGGACATGATAAACTCGAAGTACTAAAGCATTCCAAATTCCAGAATGGGGGTTGTTAGTTCCCGTAGATCTACCTTTAGGATTCGCGTCAATTAGGGGCCAGTTCCCTAATTCTTAGGCTACAAAGCTAAAAGGGGCATATTCGGTTTAATAATTCAACCATAGAATGTAGTTTCGATTACTTGTGTCTATTTCGTAAAACATTTAATAAACTGCATGTATTCTCATCCCAAAAATATTAGATTTTAAAAGTGGGACTATAACTCACTTTCACATATTTTTACTTCGTCGGGAAGTAAGACTTGGCCACTGGTCGATTCACGAACCTATAACAAATATGTACATATATATCAAAGTATGTTCAAAATATATTTACAACATTTTTATTACGTTTTAATGATTTGTGTTTGTTAAGTCAGCAGTCCTCGTTAGTAACCTACAACTAGTTGTCCACAGTTAGATGTACAGAATAAAGCAATATATATTATCTCGAATCAATCCACGACCCAATGTCTACAAGTCTCAGACTCGATCACAACCCAAAGTATATATATTATTTTAGAATTAACCTCAACCCTGTATAGCTAACTCAAACATGACTGCATATAGAGTGTCTATGGTTGTTCCGAAATATATATATATAGATGGGTCGATATGATATGTCAAAACATTGTATACGTGTCTATGGTATCCTAAGATTTCATAATATGTATAATACAATATAAATTAGTTAAGATATGTTTAGTCGAGATTTGTTACAAAATTTTCGTAGCTAAAACTAGCAAATTTATCCAATTTTGTTTTACCCGTCATTTCTTCGTTTCAAATCCGTTTTGAGTGATTCAAGTTGCTATGGTTTCATATTGAACTTAAGTTCATGAATCTAAACAGAAAAAGTATAAGTTTATAGTCAGAAATACAGGTTACAAGTCAATATTATAAGAGGTAGTCATTTCAGTCGAAAGAACGACGTCTTGATGACCATTTTGAAAAACATACTTCCACTTTGAGTTTAACCATGATTTTTGGATATAGTTTCATGTTCATAAGAAAAATCATTTTCCCAGTAGAACAAATTTTTAAATCAAAGTTTATCATAGTTTTTAATTAACTAACCCAAAACAGCCCGCGGTGTTACTACGACGGCGTATGTCCGATTTTACGGTGTTCTTCGTGTTTCCGGGTTTTAAATCATTAAGTTAGCATATCATATAGTTATAGAACATGTGTTTAGTTGATTTTAAAAGTCAAGTTATAGGGATTAACTTTGTTTGCGAACAAGTGTAGAATTAACTAAACTATGTTCTAGTGATTACAAGTTTAAATCTTCGAATAAGATGGTTTTATATGTATGAATCGAATGATGTTATGAACATCATTACTACCTTAATTTTAGTAGGTAAACCTACTGGAAATGATAAAAATATATCTAGCTTCAAAGGATCCTTGGATGGCTTGAAAGTTCTTGAAGCAGAATCATGACACGAAAACAAGTTCAAGTAAGATTTCCACTCGAAATAAGATTGTTATAGTTATAGAAATTGAATCAAAGTTTGAATACGAGTATTACCTTGTATTAGAAATATATCTTACTGTAAATAAGAAAGATTTCTTGAGCTTAGATGGTTACTTGGATTGGATTAGAAAGCTTGAAAGTAATCTTGCAAACTTGATAGTATTCTTGATTTTATGAAACTAGAACTTATAGAATTTATGAAGAACACTTAGAACTTGAAGATAGAACTTGAGAGAGATCAATTAGATGAATAAAATTGAAGAATGAAACTGTTTGTAGGTATTTTTGGTCGTTGGTATATGGATTAGATATAAAGGATGTGTAAGTTTGTTTTCATGTAAATAATTCATGAATGATTTATAATACTTTTGTAATTTTGTGAGATATTTCATGCTAGTTGCTAAATGATAGTTCCCACATGTTTAATGACTCACATGGGCTACTAAAGAGCTGATGATTGAGTGTATATACCAATAGTATATACATCTTAGAAGCTGTGTATTGTAAGAGTACGAATACGGGTGCATACGAGTAGAATTGTTGATGAAAATGAATGAGGATGTAATTGTAAACATTTTTTTTTTAAGTAGAATTGCTTTGATATACATCTTAATACACTACATGTATATACATTTAACTGAGTCGTTAAGTCATCGTTAGTCGTTATATGTAAGTGTTGTTTCGGAACCTTTAAGTTAACGATCTTGTTAAATGTAATTAATTCATTGTTATTATACTTAAATGAGATGTTAAATTGTTATGTTAACATGATAACATGGTGTATGAATATATCTTAACATCATATATATATGTTAAAATACTATTACAACAATAATCGTTACATATATATATTGTTTCGAAATACTTAAGTTAGTAGTCTCATCTTACTTGTATAGTTCATTGTTAATACACTCAATGATATACTTAAATATCATTTTATCATGTTAAATATAGTATATCAATATCTTAATACAATACATATGTATTTAGTAAGACATTGTTATAACGATAATCGTTATGTATATCGTTTCGAGCTTCATAATTCAATATTCTCATTTTTTATGTATATCACACATTGTTAATATACTTAGTGAGATACTTACTTATCATAATCTCATGTTAACCATATATATGTCCATATATATATATCATCATGTCATTTTTACAAGTTTTAACGTTCGTGAATCGCCGGTCAACTTGGGTGGTCAATTGTCTACATGAAACTCATAACAAATGATCAAGTCTTAACAAGTTTGATTGCTTAACATGTTGGAAAAATTTAATCATGTTAATATTAGATATCACTTAATATATATAATTATGGAAAAGTTCGGGTCACTACACTTAGAACACGTGAAACATTCTCCTACGTATTTAGCAATATCGACTTTCATACCCAGCCACCAAAAATGTTTCTTGAGGTCCTTATACATCTTTCCCGATCCGGGATGTATTGAGTATCTGGTTTTATGTGCTTCCCCAAGTACCATTTCTCTTACATCCCCAAACTTTAGTACCCAAATTCTTTCAGTTCTATACCGGGTTCCGTCTTCTCGAATATTAAGGTGTTTCTCCGATCCTTTGGGTATTTCATTCTTCAATTTCCCTTCTTTTTCAACTCCCTGTTGCGCCTACTTTATCTGAGTAGTAAGGTTAGTACGAATAATTATATTCATAGCTTTTGCCCGTATAGGTTCTATGTCCTTTCTACTCAAAGCGTCGGCTACCACATTCGCCTTCTCCGGGTGGTAACGAATCTCGAAATCGTAATCATTCAATAACTCAATCTGCCTACGCTACCTCATGTTCAATTGTTTCTGATTAAATATGTGTTGGAGACTTTTGTGGTCGGTATATATAATACTTTTGACCCCATATAAATAGTGCCTCCAAGTCTTTAATGCAAAAACAACAGCGCCTAATTTCAAATCGTGTGTCGTATAATTTCGCTCGTGAATCTTTAATTGTCTAGACGCATAAGCAATTACCTTCATTCATTGCATTAATACACAACCGAGGCCTTGCTTTGAGGCATCACAATATATCACAAAATCATCATTCCCTTCAGGCAATGACAATATAGGTGCCGTAGTTAACTTTTTCTTCAACAATTGAAACGCTTTCTCTTGTTCATCCTTCCATTCAAATTTCTTCCCTTTATGCGTTAATGCAGTCAAGGGTTTTGCTATTTTGGAAAAATCTTGGATGAATCTTCTGTAGTAACCAGCCAGTCCTAAAAATTGGCATATATGCTTCGGAGTTTTAGGGGTTTCCTACTTTTTAACAGTTTCAATCTTTGTCGGATCCACCTGAATACCTTCTTTGTTCACTATGTGACCGAGGAATTGAACTTCTTTCAAACAAAATGCACACTTTAAAAACTTAGCGTACAGTTTTTCTTTCCTCAATAATTCTAACACTTTTCTCAAATGTTCTTCGTGCTCTTAATCATTCTTTGAGTAAATAAGTATGTCATCGATGAAAACAATGACAAACTTGTCGAGATATAGCCCACACACACGGTTCATGAGGTCGATGAACATAGCTGGTGCGTTAGTCAAACCAAACGGCATAACCATAAATATGTAATGACCGTAACGCGTCCTGAAAGCAGTCTTCGGAATATCATCCTCCTTTACCCGCATTTGATGATACCCGGAACGTAAATCGATCTTCTAATAAACCGACGAGCCTTGTAGTTGATCAAATAAGTCGTCAATTCTCGGTAGTGGGTAACGGTTCTTGATGGTAAGTTTGCTCAACTCTCGGTAGACAAATACACAACCTGAATGTACCATCCTTCTTTTTGACAAACAAAACAGGAGCTCCCCATGGTGATGTACTTGGTCGTATAAAACCACACTCTAAAAGTTCTTGTAATTGGCTTTGGAGTTCCTTCATTTCGCTGGGTGCGAGTCTGTATGGAGCACGAGCTATTGGTGCAGCTCCTGGTACGAGATCTATTTGAAATTCAACAGATCGGTGTGGAGGTAGTCCCGGTAATTCTTTCAGAAATACATCGGGAAATTCTTTTGCGACGGGAACATCATTGTTGTTCTTTTCTTCGGTGTTGACTTTCTCGACGTGTGCTAGAACGACATAGCAACCTTTTCTTATTAGTTTTCGCGCCTTCATGTGTAATACCCCGTCAGAATCCACTAACGACGTATTAACTCTGGTCCCAATGCTTGGCTTGACTTCTACATAATAGCAATATTCTACAGCAGAAGCAACTAATACCTGAGATAAAACATGCAAAACGGATCAACATAAAGTTGAGTGAATCTACAGGTTTGAGTAAATAGTTCTTGTATGTTTCATAAAACAGTTTCCATAAATCGTTTGTCGAAAATCATTTCTCAAAATCGTTTATCTGAATAAACCGCTAAGGTTTAATCTCAAAAGTTTGCGTATAGCAAATGCTAAGTAATAAACTGTTGTAAGATGTCAAGTTTCAACTGTGAGTGACATCGAAAAGTTCTTTTCGTTTCATCTGTTGTAGACATTAACATGTCTAGTTTTAACTTTGTAAATATCATCTTTAAGTAACATTCATCGTAAGTTAGGCCACGAGATTTCTGAAAAGCTTCGTAATAATATACACTTATCATGAGCACTTGATTATAAAGCTTTAACCTTTGCGTGAGCCGAGCACACGTCTTAGTTTACCCTATCCTGGCGATACACCGATCAAGTGTACAAGTAACAACTACATAAGCACATGTTTAACGTTGCGGTGAGGTTTGTCAAACCTAATGGTACCGCCCCTATAAGTCGAGCTTACAAAGTAACTAATATAATCAAGCTAAGGGATTTTTGATCTGAACTCATATGTATATTCTTAGTAAGTTACTCGTGCCTAATATGTAATATAGTTGTAAAAACAGTTTAAGAAATAGTTTCAAAAGCAGCATGTATCTCATCCCAAAAATGTTGCTGAAAAAGGGACTGTAGACTCACCTTAGCAAAAGCACTTGTAAATATCTTAGCAAAACGTACTGTAGTCGAACAATCTCGACTGAACAAAGCAACCTAAATAAGTAAATCACCATAAGTATACACTTATAGGTCAAAACATGTCAACCCATAGTGTACGCAAAGTCCTAGTGCTCAGACTGACTCAACGAATAAGTAAAAGTCAACTAATCCAGGCAAGTCAACAAAAGTCAACCAAATTCAACCCTAAAGTCAACTCGGTCAAAGTGGTCAACTAAAGTCAAACATCTCAGTAGGTCATGTAAACGTGATCAATAAGTCAAACCTAGGTCAAGTATCACTGTACAAGTCATAATTAAGCATATTGCACTTTTGCACCTTAAAACATGCCTTAGAAATTCGTACGTCGTAGAAAGATCCAACTATAGCTCATAGCACATAAATCATTAAATCGTGAACAACTCCAGATATTAACTACACTTAAAATAAATTCCAAAAAGTCCATCCAAAGTCTGATACGATAAATAAAAGTCCAATATCAGAAAGGGTCTATTCATAGTTCATTACAGAAATTTCTGCCTGCGCGTCAGTTTTTAAACATTTTTTCAAAAAATATAGAAAATAGATTTTAATGAATGGCCAATTAGAGTCATCTCTAAACATCTCAAAGTTTTAGTGATAAAATAATCAGAAACATTTCTTTAGCCAATTTGTACAGTTTTGCAAACCTTTACAGACTCATCAGTTTTTAATCATCAACCGGACACATCACTTAGACGAGCATATATCTCATGGCAAATCACGTTCTCGCAAGTTCGCATACAAATTAAACATGTCAAGGAACACTTAAAATAACATATTCCAGAATATAAAAGTCTCAATCAATTCCTAGTTCACTCTAACAATTTGTATGTAACTTTGAAAAACCGATTCAGCTCACTTTAAGAACCAAATCTTCGTTTTGACATAACGGGAGCATTACATAACCTTTTGACGCAAATCTTAAGTCTAAATTGCATAACTTTTTACAAGGAATACATTAGTACACTTTATATAAACTAAAACACAAAGCATGCAACTCATAAAATTCGTATATCATGCAAACCCTAACGAAAACTTCGATTAAGAATATCTTAAGCATACGATAACGAAATCATGCAAAATCAAAGTCCAAACTCAATAATTTTTTGATCTCTATCCATCTATATAATCATCTAAGATCAGTTTATAAGTCAATTTTATCAGATCATTAAAATACAAATTCGTTTTTCATGCAAACAACGTTAATCGAGCAATTAAACGATAAACGGCAATACAAGTCATCATTAATTGAGCACTAGACTTGATTACACTATGTAATTGAATAAAAATAAAATTTAAAACAATTAGGGTTTTCAATTATACCTTAGAATCACAAATTGAAAGTACTATCGCGTAGAGGATGAAGAAAGCAACAACTTTAATGCACGCGACTTGTTCTAACTTTGAGTTTTGAGTGGTGTTCTTGTGGGGATGATGATCGACGATGAAGATGGTGAAGGGAGGCTGTAAATTTCGTGGATTTAGGGTAGGAGGGAGTGAATGAGTGTGTTTTTCTAATTAGGGGTTTTAAGGGTTAGCTTTAGGGCCTAATTACAACCCACTAGTAACCATTTAGCCCAAAATAAATCAAGGAAGGCCCTCCCTTTATAAAATTCGACCAAGGGCTGAAAAGAAGAGTCATTGGGCTCCCAAATGTTGCTAGACAAGTTTCCTAAGTGTACCCATTAAGTGTCGTTAGCCAAAAACGCAAACCAAATCGATAAACGTTAATTTCTCGCGTTTTTAATCTATATAAATTCTAATAAATTGAAAGTATGTTTAAAACATAATAATTACATAAAATAATTATTAAAAGTGAAATACCATTCGTTTCGTTATTTTCTTGTACGCGCGTGGTCCGTTTCGGGTGTCGTTAACCGTACCGGATCTTCGGAACGTTAACTAGTCGTTGAAACGAATTCACCGTGTTTAATTCATTAAATAAATAATAAATTAAATAAGTTTTTATTAAAATAAATAATTATTAAAAATAATTATTTTCTCGTTTCTCTAAGTTCCGTAAACTGAAAAGCTTTCTAGGAGATTAACTTAATCGTAACGTTTTCTAGTTATTTCTCTATCCGAAAAATTTCACAAATTAATATAACATATTAATTCAAGTAATCCACTAGGATCAAGTATGCATTTAAATCAATCAAACACATAAAGTTCTAAGTAATCACCGTTAAATACTTAACGGACAAGTAACGTTAGTAACGAAAAAAGTCGGGTTGTTACATTGCCCTCCTGTTATGAAAAATTTCGTCCCGAAATTTTAGTATACGTCCACCGTAGTCGTCTCCTCAGGATACAGTTGCGGATACTTTTATCTCATCTGGTCTTCATGCTCCCACGTGAATTCTGGTCCTCTACGGGCGTTCCTCCGATCTTTTACAATCGATACGTTGCTCTGCTTTATACGTTTGACCTTACAGTCCGTAATTTCAATAGGTTCCTCTACGAAATGAAGTCTACTATCAACTTGTATCTCATCCAAAGGAATTATCAAACTTTCATCAGATAAGCCTTTCTTCAAGTTAGAAACGTGAAAAGTGTCGTGAATCTCGCTAAATTCTTGAGGTAGTTTCAATCTGTACGCTACCGGTCCAATTCTTTCGGTAATCTCAAACGGTCCAATATATCTCGGACTTAGCTTGCCTCTTTTACCGAAATGTACTACACCCTTCCATGGTGATACCTTGAGCATAACCATATCTCCAACCTGAAATTCTAAATCTCGCCTTCTAACGTTGGCGTAACTCTTTTGACGACTTCGCGCCGCTTTCAGTTTCTCTTGTATCTGCGCGATCTTCGCGGTTGTTTCGTGTATGATCTAAGGACCAGTAAATTGACTATCTCCTAACTCAGTCCAACATACGGGTGATCTGCACTCCCTGCCATAAAGTGCTTCAAAAGGTGCTGCCTTTATACTTGCGTGATAACTGTTGTTATATGAGAATTCTACTAACAGTAGATGTCTATCCCATCCAATTCCAAAATCAATAACACATGCTCTCAACATGTCTTCTAAAGTCTGGATGGTTCTCTCGCTTTGACCATCAGTTTGTGGATGGTATGCTGTACTCATGTCTAAACGGGTTCCCATGGCATCTTGCAAAGTTTTCCAGAATCTAGATGTAAATCCACTGTATCTGTCGGAAATAATGGATATCGGCACTACATGTCGAGAAAATACCTCCTTTATATAGATCTGTGCCAACTTCTCCATCTTATCCATTTCCTTAATCGGTAGAAAATGAGCTGATTTTGTGAGACGATCAATGATAACCTAAATCGTATCATTCCCATTTCCACTGGGAATCTCTTGTTGTGCTAGTAGTCCTGACGGCTTCTGATGCTCTGCTTCTACTTAAGCACACGTTGAACACTTACTAACATAGGTAGCAATATCAGCTTTCATATTAGGCCACCAATACTGAAATGTCCCGTTCATATTGATTATAAACGTTCCATATTAATTGATTTCGTTGCGAGGTTTTGACCTCTATATGAGACGTTTTTCAAAGACTGCATTCGTTTTTAAAATAAACCATAACCTTTATTTTATCGACAAGGTTAAAAAGTCACCACCTAGATTATCCAGAAATGATAATCTAAAATATCACACTTACACACTACCAATACATATTGGTTTACAATATTAATATGTTACAACAAAGTAAATCTCGAACGCAGTTTTAAACAATATTATACAAGCATGTTGACACCAAATCTTGTCCATATTTTAGCATGCAACAGCGGAAGTTCTTAATAATTACCTGAGAATAAACATGCTTTAAACGTCAACAAAAATGTTGGTGAGTTATAGGTTTAACCTATATATTTATCAAATCGTAATAATTGACCACAAGATTTCATATTTCAATATACATCCCATACATAGAGATAAAAATCATTCATATGGTGAACACCTGGTAACCGACCTTAATAAGATGCATATAGAATATCCCCTATCATTTCGGGACTCCCTTCAGACATGATGAATTCGAAGTACTAAAGCATCTGGTACTTTGGATTGGGCTCGTTGGGCCCAATAGATCTATCTTTAGGATTCGCGTCAATTAGGGTGTCTGTTCCCTAATTCTTAGATTACCAGACTAAAAAGGGGTATATTCGGTTTAATAATCCAGCCATAGAATGTAGTTTCATTTACTTGTGTCTATTTTGTAAAACATTTATAAAACTGCATGTATTCTCATCCCAAAATATTAGATTTTAAAAGTGAGACTATAGCTCACTTTCACAGATTTTTACTTCGTCAGGAAGTAAGACTTGGCCACTGGTCGATTCACGAACCTATAACAAATATGTACATATATATCAAAGTATGTTCAAAATATATTTACAATATTTTTAATACGTAATAATGTTTTAAGTTTATTAAGTCATCTGTCCTCGTTAGTAACCTACAACTAGTTGTCCACAGTTAGATGTACAGAAAAATAAAGCAATATATATTATCTTGAATCAATCCACGACCTCGTGTATACAAGCCTCAGTCTAGATCACAACTCAAAGTATATATAATATTTTGGAATCAACCTCAACCCTGTATAACTAACTCCAACATTACTGCATATAGAGTGTCTATGGTTGTTCCGAAATATATATATAGATGGGTCGATATGATATGTCAAAACATTGTATTCGTGTCTATGGTATCCCAAGATTACATAATATATTAGAATACATGTATAGTACAGTATGAGTTAGCTAGGATATGATTAATATAGATTTGTTACCAATTTTCACGTAGCTGCAACAAGAAAAATTATCCAATCTTGTTTTACCCATAACTTCTTCGTTTTAAATCCGTTTTGAGTGATTCAAGTTGCTATGGTTTCATATTGAACTTAAGTTTATGAATCTAAACAGAAAAAGTATAAGTTTATAGTCGGAAATACAGATTACAAGTTATTTTTGTAAAGGTAGTCATTTCAGTCGAAAGAACGACGTCTAGATGACCATTTTGGAAAACATACTTTCAATTTGAGTTTAACCATGATTTTTGGATATAGTTTCATGTTCATAAGAAAAATTATTTTCCCAGAAGAACAACTTTTAACTCAAAGTTTATCATAGTTTTAATTAACTAACCCAAAACAACCCGCAGTGTTACTACTACGGCGTATATCCGGTTTTACGGTGTTTTTCGTGTTTTCGGGTTTTAAATCATTAAGTTATCATATCATATAGATATAGAACATGTGTTTAGTTGATTTTAAAAGTCAAGTTAGAAGGATTAACTTTGTTTGCGAACAAGTTTAGAATTAACTAAACTATGTTCTAGTGATTACATGTTCAAATCTTCGAATAAGATAGTTATACATATATGAATCGAATGATGTTATGAACATCATTACTACCTCAAGTTTAGTAGGTAAACCTACTGTAAATGATGAAAAAATAACTTGAGCTTCAAAGGATCTTTGATGGCTTGGAAGTTCTTGAAATAGAATCATGACACAAAAACAAGTTCAAGTAAGATTATTACTCGAATTAAGATAGTTATAGTTATAGAAATTGAATCAAAGCTTGAATATGAATATTACCTTGATTTAGAAAGATAACCTACTGTAAATAACAAAGGTTTCTTGATCTTAGATGATTGCTTGGAATGGATTAGGAAACTTGGAAGTAAACTTGTAAACTTGGAAGTGTTCTTGATGTGTTCTTGAGTAATTGTTTTTATGATGATTATAGGTAATAACCAAAGCTTGTATTTGATGATTTTTGATGGAAAAATAGTAAATTAGACGCTCATGGAAGAGTGTGTGTGTTTTGAGAGAGAATTGGGAAGAAAATTGAAAGTGAAATGGAGTAGGTGGTGAGTGGGGTTAAAAGGAGTTCTTGTTTTTGTTTCCTTGCTCATAAGTCATGCTAGTTGTCTAATTGTTGGTTCCACATATTTGTTGACTATCTAGGGCTTCTAAAAGTTGAATTATTATGTGTATATACCAATAGTATATACGTCTAGGAGCTGGGTATTGTACGAGTACGAATACGGTTGCATACGAATAGAATTGTTGATGAAATTGAACGAGAATATAATTGTAAGCATTTTTGTTAAATAGAAGTACTTTGATATGTGTCTTGAAGTCTTCCAAAAGTTTATTATTACAACATAATACACTACATGTATATACATTTAACTGAGTCGTTAAGTCATCGTTAGTCGTTACATGTAAGTGTTGTTTTGAAACCTTTAAGTTAACGATCTTGTTAAATGTTGTTAACCCATTGTTTATAATATCTAATGAGATGTAAAATTATTACATTATCATGATATTATGATGTATTAATATATTTTAATATGATATATACATTTAAATGTCGTTACAATGATAATCGTTACATATATGACTCGTTTCGAAATCCTTAAGTTAGTAGTCTTGTTTTTACATATGTAGTTCATTGTTAATACACTTAATGATATGTTTACTTATCATTTATCATATTTAAATATAGTGTAACAATATCCTAATATGATTCATATGTATTTAGTAAGACGTTGTTATAACGATAATCGTTATATATATCGTTTCGAGTTTCTTAATTCAATAAACTCATTTTTATATATATCACTCATTGTTAACATACCTAATGAGATACTCACTTATCATAATATAATGTTAACTATATATATATCCATATATATGTCATCATAAAGTTTTTACAAGTTTTAACGTTCGTGAATCACCGGTCAACTTGGGTGGTCAATTGTCTATATGAAACCTATTTCAATTAATCAAGTCTTAACAAGTTTGATTGCTTAACATGTTGGAAACACCTAATCATATAAATATCAATTTCATTTAATATATATAAACATGGAAAAGTTCAGTTCACTACTAATACAGTGCCTTAAGATCTTGGTACATCTTGTCGGATCCAGGGTGAATAGAATACCTTGTCTTGTGTGCCTTTTCTAGCACTAGTTCCCTTAATCCACCAAACTTCGGTACCCAAATTCTGTCTATGAAATATTGGGTTCCATCATCTTGAGTAATGAACTTCTTATCAATTCCTCGAAGCGATTCGTTAGTAACGTTCTCTTCTTTCAACGCCTCTAACTGTGTGTCATGTATCTGAGAAGTAAGATTCCTTCGAATAGTCAAGTTCAATGCTCTAACTAGAATAGGCTTAACTCTCTCCTTCCTACTCAAAGTATCTGCCACTACATTAGCCTTACCAGGGTAATAGCTAATGTCACAGTCGTAGTCGTTCAATAGTTCAATCCAACGCCTCTGTCTCATATTAAGCTATTTCTGATAAAAAATATGCTGCAAACTCTTGTGATTCGTGAAAACAGTAAACTTAGTACCATACAGATAATGTCTCCACATCTTCAATGCAAAGACAACAGCTCCTAGTTCTAAATCATGAGTCGTATAGTTTAACTCATGTATCTTCAATTGTCGTGATCCACACGCAATCACTTTCGTACGTTGCATCAACACGCAACCAAAACCCTGTCGTGAAGTGTCACAGTAAACTACGAAATCCTCGGTTCCTTCGGGTAAAGACAAAATCGAGGCGGTAGTCAACTTCCCTTTTAGCAACTGGAATGGAGACTCATGTAGCTCTGTCCATTCATACTTCTTTCCCTTGTGGGTCAATGCTATTAACGGTCGGGAAATAGTAGAAAATTCCTCCATGAATCTCCCATAATCGCCGGCGAGACCTAAGAATTGCCGAAACTGCATTGGCGACTTATGAGTCCCCAATTTCTTGACCGTTTCTATCTTCGTAGCCAAAATTCACACTTCGAAAGCTTCGCATACATCTGCTCCTTCTTGAGCATCTCTAGTATTAAACGGAGATGTTTTTCATGTTCTTCCTCATTCTTAGAATGTACCAGAATATCATCAATAAACACAACAACAAACTTGTCCAGATATGACTTACACACACGGTTCATGAAATCCATGAACACTGCCGGTGCGGTCGTCAATCTAAACGACATTACGGTAAATTCATAATGTCTATAGCGTGTTCTAAACGCTGTCTTCGGTATATCTACCTCTTTTACTCTCATCTGATGGTAACCTGACCTCGGATCATCTTAGAGTAACATCCAAATCCTTGTAACTGATCTAACAGATCATTGATTCTCGGTAGCGGGTATCTATTCTTGATACAAGGTTTCTTAGATCCATCCTTCTTCCTAACAAAGAGCACATGTGCTCTCCATGGTGAAAAACTCGGTCGAATGAATCCTTTATCTAAAAGCTCTTGCAGTTAACTAGACAACTCTTGCAATTCTGGGGGTGCAAGTCTATACGGTGCACTTGCTACAGGCGCCACTCCCGGCATTAAGTCAAATTGAAACTCTACGTCTCTATGTGGCGGATGACTTGGTAATTCTTTCGGAAGGACCTTAAGGAAAATTTCTAATAGTTGGGACATCTTCAGGTCTCTTAACTACTGATTCAACTTTGCTCACGTGTTCCAGAATTGCGAGACATCCTTATCTCATGTACTTCTGGACTTCGAGCAATTAATGTAACATAACGGTGTACTGATCTTCTCTCTGTACACCATCATTGATTCATCTTCGATAAAAGGAATTCGAATGGCCTTCTGGTTGCAACAGCCTCGGTTGTGTCGTCAGACCAGTTCATTCTAACCACAAGGTCAAATAAAAGAAATATGGTAGTCCAAGTAAAATGATTTAACTCCAAACATCACTCAAGTAGATTTCTATTGTAATGGCTCGCCAATCGTCGAAAAGAGTACTGTTCGGTACAGAAGGTTGTTATGAGCTTAACGGTATGGGCCTTAACTTATAATTTGTAAAGGATTAGGAGCAATCATTGATTTAAGTTTGGGGTGAGTTTCGGGTGAGAGACGTTTACGATGGGAGTGTACAATCAAACTTCTTAAAGCAGGACCTCCTTAAACCAAAATGACATCAATCTTTATGCGTTTTCTTCCCAGTTTATAGTTCCATAGAGTTTACGTTGTCTAAGGCAGATACTGGATTCTAAATGTTGTGACGAATTTTTTTTTTTAGCGACCAAGCTTCTATCGGCACCGGTGTTGAGAGTATATAAACATTATGATTATTAAGTAAGAACGAATTCGTGACAAACTTTATTGAAGTTGATGTTGAAAGCAGGGTGAGTTATCAGACTTGCCCACATCGGTGGGGGAGAAGAACGAAATACCCTTTGTGAGGGAAGGTGTGAATACCTCTTCCGGTAGACTCGTATTGGAAAGAAAAATCGTGAAGCTGCGGGTGGTTGAATGATAGGAAAGTCAGACGTTAAGTAGACAATATCTACTACGGATTTCGCAGGCTGCTACAAGGAATTCATCCTCTAAAGATATATCAGAAATGAGTCGTGAAGCATACTAGCTAGTAGTAAATCGTGAAGGTGCTAGTAGTGATGAGTAGTATTTAGTAATGGTAAGTAGCAATGGGTGGCATCAAGTAGTAACTAGTGATGACAAGTAGTGAGAGGTAGGTGATCGGTCGAGACTAGCAGTGAGAGGCGGCGTTGTGTAGCAGTAAGCAACGATAAGTAGTGGTAGGAGACGATGGGTATGTTCTAGCAGTGTCTTCGTAGCTCCAAGTAGTGATCGGTGGTGGCAGACAGTGTCAAATAGTGACGAGTTGTGACGTGATTACACGCTTCTTATAGGTTATAATAACAAATAAATTAACACATTGTAAGATCCTACTCATAGTTGAGAAGTAACCTACTTGACTCGTTCCCTATTCCTTATTTTGCGATGTCGGAACTTCTATATGAGTTACCGTAATGTAATCCCGGTCATTACATTACGCTATCTCACATATCTATTCGACATTACTCCATAAGTTCAAGATAGCGTAGTCAACTTAATGCTCTTAAGGGTCGTGTCGTGTGTATGTATGTGATTTGTGACATCATATATCTAGTCCAAGTCCACATCATATTCGTGACATCAATGCTCTTAAGGCTTTTCCCCATTCAATATATATAATCATAACAAATCTATTTTAAATTCGAATTTTGATTATAAAATATATTTTTCCTTTATATATATATATATATATATATATATATATATATATATATATATATATATATATATATATATATATATATAATGTGTGTGTGTGTGTGTGTATATATGTGTGTGTGTAATATTTTTACTAGAATTTGATTTTAAATTCGATTTTCGGTTGAATCGAATCCAAAAACATAAAAAGAAAATCGTATTGAAACCGACTTCAAATTTGAGAATTGAACAGAAACTATATCAAAAAATAAATTCAAATTTGGTTTGGATTTTCTCGATTTCATTCGGTTCTTTTTTTTTCAATTTTCATTCTGTTAAGTTTTAGGTTAATTAGTTTGTAATCAAATATTGAACACTCATATTTCATAAGGATTATAAGATTAAGGGTTGTCATGATATATAGGAATAGTAAATGTATTTGCTTTGATTCTTACCTGCGGAAGCTCCCGTTGAAGATGATGATTCAATGACCAACTCCGGTGTAGTTTCAACGGTTTGGGACAACTCCAATGTTGAGGATTCGAAGTGTTTTGTGAAGAAAATGTTGACACTTTGGCAAATCAAATAACGGATCTTACTTTGGCTAAATCAATTGGGGATTTTGGTGTTCACGGTCTGGTATTCATCATAGAACAAAGAAATCATGTAATACGAACATCACTTTAGATATCACATTCAAAGAAATCATATGTAATGCAATATATATCACGATTATATCGAAATGGTATCTTCGGTTTAGTTTGGAAAATATTGGAGATAAGTGTATCTATTATAGTCTAGGATTCTTATAGGAACGTTCTAAGGGTCTTTTAGTTGATGGTCGACGGTATAGGACTCAAGTTGTTTATACTGTTTCTCCATTCGTTAACACTTCTACATTTCACATTATCACCATTTGCTTAGATAATATGATCGTAACTATTCAGTTTAAGGGGACGGAACTCGGCGTTGTTAAGATTATTGGGTAGGCTTAACACTTGTTTACATACTTTTATCAGGTGATGGCCATTAGTTATTATGTGATGCAGATTTGATTGTGGTTCACTTCTTAGACTGTTAGTGTATGAAGTTTTGTTTGAAATTTTTAGATCGTAGAATCCTTAAGTTTTGTTGATTAGAATCGAATTACGAGAGAAAGTGTCATTCAGAATTAATGTATATACTAGCTAGTTGTTAATCTTTTATACGGAGTATATATTATATATTATATTATATATAGTTATAAAATTATCAAAGGGCTTCTGGCCTAGTAATATTAAATGAACTCGTTAACTTTAAAGTTGTAAGTTTGAATTCCCTCGTGAAAAAATGTTATGCGTAGATTTGATATTGAGAAAGGATATATATAATTATAAAATTATTCCGCTTAAAAAAACCTCTAATTGATTTATTTGTTTGTTATGGAATAATGAAGTTACCGAGTTTAAGATCGATTCTAACAACACGTCAAATGGTTCCGTCAGATGAGTTGGACACCAATTGACAGAAAGTAACAAAGTTAACGGGGCGTCAGTCAGAGGCGTTAGTTGGACTTGTGACGCAAAAACAAAAACACGTCAGTTGGTCTTCCATCCAATTAGTGATTTTCCATATTTAATAAATATATATTTGTTATTATTAATTTATTTTTTTCACTTAATTTTTAATTAGATTTTACCACATCATATACTACCAAATATTTGACACAAAAAACTGACACAATCATTAAAAATGTCAATACTATATCCAAGGTTGAAGAAATCGGAACTCAGGGAGTTCTTGGCGGGACCATTTCTTAGAGTTCTCGGAGAACTCTAGGAGTTCTCGGCGGTTGACTTTCGTTGACTTTTGGATAATTTTGATGATACCCGAGATTTGATCGAGATTTGATCGATTTGACTGAGTTTTGATCGATTTGACCGATTTTTGGCTGAGAAACTCAATTTATCGGTCGTTAACCGATTTAACCGACCGTTGACCGATTTTTTGGCCAATTCCGAAACGAGAACTCGGCAGCAACTCCTAAACGATTTCTCTACGAGAACTCGGTCAATTTTTCCGATTTTGGTAACCTTGACTATATTACATGCAGTTTTCATTTTATGACCAAATGCACCTAATTGGCTTGGGAAGTGATATTTTCAAATACATTTTTGATAAATCCACATAGATTTACTAAACTGTCCTTAAAGATATAGTACACAAGTTTTTTACTAGTACAATTTATTGTAGGGATATTATTGGAAAATATCAATAAAAGTGTGTGAATCTATAAAAAACTTAGTTTAAAAATATCAACTCCCAATTGGCTTTGATATCAAATACACCATGAAAAATGTCTAACAAAAACAAAATAATTTGATTCGTGTGTGGTAAATAATAAAGAAGTAAAAGCGTGTCGATAAATTGGACCCTTCTCTTATCATTCCTGGAAACCACACGAGCCTTTCATCACACAAACACACCACACTTAAAATACACCCACATTTCACCCCTTTCTTTTAATCACTCCACTCCTTTCATTCCACCTTTTCACACACACTCATATTTCCGCCGCCACCTACCACCATCACCACCACCACCACCACCACCAAACCTCCGATTCTCATTCCCGGTTTATGAGTAATGACTGATTACCAATTATCTTCCATCAACAACCACTGGACACCTGATGACAATGACACTTTCATCACCTCCGACATGTCTTCAATCTGGTCAAACACAAACACAAACACAAACACACCAACTACAACCCTACCTCCATCTTCATCTTCCGTCTCCACGTCAGCAACACGTCATCAATTCAATCAGGACACGTTACAACAACGTCTCCAGGGACTAATTGACACCGCACGTGAGTCGTGGACTTACGCCATCTTCTGGCAATCGTCTGTGCTCGATTATAATCCTCCGATGTTAGGATGGGGAGACGGATACTATAAAGGCGAAATAAACAAACACAAAACGACGCCGTCTGCAACTTCATTCGAGGAACAACAGTACCGTAAGAAAGTACTACGCGAGCTTAATTCGATGATTTCGGGCACGCAAGCGCCCGAAAACGACGCCGTAGACGAGGAAGTGACGGATACGGAGTGGTTCTTTTTAATATCGATGACGCAATCGTTTGTTAACGGTAACGGGTTACCCGGTCAGGCTGCGTTCACGAACCAACCGGTTTGGGTTGCCGGGCGTGAACGGTTGATGGCGTCACACTGTGAGCGAGCACGACAAGGTGAGGGTTTTGGATTACAGACGATTGTTTGTATTCCGTCAGCTGACGGCGTTATTGAGTTAGGTTCAACGGAACTAATTTATCATAGTTCTGATGTGATGAAAAAAGTTAGACTTTCGTTTAATTTTAACGATGACGGTGGCCGTGATAACGGTGATATGATGCAGATTAGTAATACGGATCAAACTAACGAGAATGATCCGGCGTCTATTTGGATTACGAATCCGATTACATCGTCGGTTACTACTACCGTCACTGCTGACGTCACGATGAGTAAGGATTCTGTTATTGGATCTCAGGTGAATACAAGTGTAATTCCGGCTACTGGTTCTCAAATTACGAAGCATTTCTCCTTTGAAAACGCTAATTCGGTTCCGGAAAATGGTAGATCCGGTCAAAACCCTAATTCTAACGGATTTTTCGGAAGCAGAGAGTTGAATTTCTCTGAATTCAGATCGTTCGACGGAACTAGCGGTGGTAGAAGGCCGGAGTCCGGTAAAATTTTGAATTTCGGTGAGAGTAAACGGAATTCGACGAACACCGGCGGGTTGTTTTCCGGCCAGCCTCCGTTCATCGGAGTTGAGGAGAATAATAATAACAGTAAGATCAGTAGTAACAAGAAGAAGAGGTCTCCGACTTCGTGCGGAAGTAACGAAGACGGGATGCTCTCTTTCGTATCCAGTGTGATTCCGTCGTCCAGCACCGTGAAATCCGGTGCTGGCGCGTTTACTGGAGCTGATTCCGACCAATCGGATCTCGACGCGTCGATGATCCGAGAAGTCGAAAGCAGCAGAGCAGTTGAACCCGAAAAGAAACCACGAAAACGAGGCCGGAAACCGGCTAACGGGAGAGAAGAACCGTTGAATCATGTTGAAGCCGAAAGGCAAAGAAGAGAAAAACTAAACCAAAGGTTTTACGCGTTGCGAGCCGTTGTCCCCAACGTGTCGAAAATGGACAAAGCGTCTCTTTTAGGAGACGCGATTTTGTACATTAACGAGCTTAAAACAAAGCTCGAGAACGCACAATGTGACAAGGACGAATTGAAAAACCAACTCGATTTGTTAAAGAAAGAGTCGAGGCAATCGTCTTCATCGGCTATATCGATACCTGAAGATATGAAAGTAACCGCATCCAGTCACGTGCAAATGGCGGATTTAGATGTTGATGTGAAGGTCATAGGTCGGGACGTAATGATCAGGATTCAAAGTAACAAGAAGAACCACCCGGCTGCACGGTTAATGCTTGCGTTAAAAGAGCTCGATTTAGAAGTTAACCATTCAAGTGTATCGGTTGTGAACGATTTGATGATCCAACAAGCGACGGTGAAAATGGGAAGTCGTTTGTACACCCAAGATCAGCTCCGAATAGCCTTAACAAACCGATTTTCGGATCGGTTATGAAGGTAAGGCAATGAGTGAAGCTGTAGCTATTTTTTGTTAAGCTACTCAGTATGTAACATAGTAGTAAACTTTGGTTAATTATGTGTATATTACTATTAGTTTATTAATAAGTGAGATAACTATGTAACTTGTTATAAAGTTAGACCTTTAGAATGCACTCTATGATTATGTGAAATGAAATGTTAGTATTAGTATGAGTCTAATTTTGTTACTTAAACTTTATTTCTTTCTTGTGTTTGGTCAATTTTGTTACTAAAACTTTGTTTCTTTCTAGTGTTTGGTCTCTTGTTTCTTTAAAATTGGGAGGTGAAACATCATGTTACCTGGTGTAGAAACACAAGGTCTAAAAATGCAATGTTATGTTTACAACTAATTTACACTTGTTTTTATTGTGTTATTAGGGATATTTTTACATATATAATTGAAATTGATGTAAAGTTGCAATAAATGGATATTGAATGTGATGGTATACGAAATTAGATAAAACTAGTTCGGTCCTGCCCGCGCGATGCGGCGGGGTTTTTCAGCCCGCGTATTCATATTTAACGCAGTTTTATTTACAGAAGGAAAAACGGCCAACGTGTTATGCGTTGTTGTTGGTGTCGTCGTCTTTAGTGTTTTTTAAAATTTGTTGGGGTCAAATGTAGTTAGTTTCTTTTTGTTAGATAAAATTATTTCCAGCCTGATGGTGTTGGTCAAAAAATTTAACTCGCGGGAGGCAGGAAGATACGGGATGTCGTTGTGTTTAGCGTTTTTTAAAAAGTGTCTGTTTCGAACGTAGTTAGTATCGTTTTGTTCAGAAAATTATTTCGAGCCTGACGGTGATGTCGGAAAAATTTAACTCGCGGCGAACGAGAAGAAACGGGTTGTCGTTGTGTTAGCGTTTTTTAAAAAGTGTCCGTTTCGAACGTAGTTAGTTTCGTTTTGTTCGTGAAAATATTTCGAGTTTAACGGAGTGTTTGGTGAAATTTAAATCGGAGCGAGGAGAAAGATACGGACTGTCCAAGGGTACGGGTGAACTTTTTATTTTAAATTTGTGAATTGACAGTTTACCCCAGGGGTATTTTTTGTAAGTGTCCAAAAGTTGGGGTTTTTTTGGCTTTTTTGAGTTTGTTTTTGCATGGTTCTCGTTTCATGTGGTGGGGTTACGACCACAAACCCCACCACTTTATACGGGCTGTCCAAGGGTACGGGTGAACTTTTTATTTTAAGTTTTGAAATTGACAATTTACCCCCTAGAGTACAGGGTATTTTTTGTAAGTGTCCAAAAGTTGGGGGGATTTTTTGGCTTTTTTGAGTTTGTTTTTGCATGGTTGTCGTTTCATGTGGTGGGGGTGGCCAAGACGACCACCAACCCCACCACTTTTAGTATAATATATATACCACTTTTAGTATATATATATATATATATATATATATATATATATATATATATATATATATATATATATATATATATATATATATATAATATGGAACACAATAAGCTGTTTCTAGAAGATTAAGTGAATTTGCAACACACAAAATAAATATATATCTTATCTATCTAAATATATATATATATTCTATAGTCTAAATAAATAATTGGAACCCACATGAAATAAACGTGCCACGCGAAATAATGCTGTAAAGAGGGGCCAGACCCCATTTAAAATAAAAATGTCGCTACCAAAATAAAGAAGCACGTTTGTTTTTTTGGCATCAATAATTTAAAAATTGATTTAATTATTAATACAGTAAGTATTATTATATACAAACACAATGAAAGAAGTTAAATCTATGTCTATCATTAAAGGTAAAAGTGAGGTCAACCACTAACCTTACAAAGTTACAAATGCGTCGTATCCATTATCGGTTGGTGCTTATGAAGCAAATCAATCAACTTTTTCTTATCTTTTATTTGCTCTCTACATTATTATTATTTTACTCAAAAACAGAAATTAAATTATAATATATGATCCAGTAGAGTTATTGTTAGTGCATAAATATTAATCTCAAATTCTATATGTTTCGTATGTTTATTTCAGTCATTGGTTATCAAACATTATTGTAATTGTAGCGTACTTTGATGTTTGATTATTAGTTATTGTGTATTAACGTTTAATCAATAAGTTGTCGGACCGTCAGCTGAAAGGTTGGACCGTTAGCCGATGGTGGAAGACCATCGATCGAGGGTCCATGACCATCGATAGATGGTCAAAGCTGTACCTATATATATATATATGAGTTACAGGTTTCTTTGTGAGGTTACCCACCCTACACACGCCCTAGCCGTGTTTTGTCGTCCAAAAGTAGATCAAAACCATACCTAACCGAATAACAACTCTAGGTGTCGATCTAATCTCTTAGATGTTTAATATATCGATCCCGAAAGTCTATGTTGATTCGTTTCAGCTTGTTCTAGTGATTTTCGCCTCTAGATCGAGTTATCCGTTTGTTCTAAGATCCGTTTTAGTATCTATAGTTATAATTTGATTTAACCAGTATGACTGAAAGATCCCGTGATTTATTCGATACAAAGCATTGACCACTGACCACGACCCAAATAACCGATGCACGCTTAATAAACACGAAAAATACACGTGACATAGATACAAACTAACTAAACTTGCTTCATTATTATCTCCGAATTCGATAAAAAAGCAGAATGTATGCTTGCATTTGATGGAGACGACATGTGACAATCTGATCAAAACGGAACGAAACAAAATGAGGGAAGTATCTTATATGTAACCGAACCAACCAGCGAACTTACACACCGAACCACCAGCCGCTATCAAGCCTCCGACCAAAAAACGACGAAAACCCTAAATTCAACCAAACTAATCCAAAACCAACGACAACAACCACCGCAAACTGCAAGTTAAACCTAGACTAGGAACTCACTCAAACTGCAACCAATCCTACCTCCCAAGGCCATAACCACAACACAAAATACAATACAAGCAGAGAGTTTTGCCCAGCTGGGGACAAGCCAGGAAAGGACCATTGAAGGTGAGTTAACGAAAGAATCCAACGAAAGCAATATGCGAGAGAATTGAAGTGAAGACAACGACATCTGGAGCAACCAAGAGAGGAAAGTGGCGTCTAAACTCAATGAGGGTGGCAACACAAGGTAACGAAATCTAAACGGAGGGCAGACAACGAAGAAGATGCGTTATCCGGCACAAAGTGAAAACGAAATATCCAAAATGAATGGAAACACAAAATTGAGACCAGGAACACAATGAAATAGCAGTAGGAAGATCCCTACAAATATTCCGGCGAAGAATAACTTCATACCATCAGAGTGAAAATCCGCCCAAACTTCCTCATCACCGGCGAAACCAACCTAAAGTATGTCCTTAAAGAACTCTGATGAGTTCCAACAACAAAATCAATCAACCATACACCAGCAAAATGACTCCTTAGACATCCGACTAGTGACTTAAAATCGGCCACATTCATTTTCAGGTGATAACTAAAGAATTGATCCCCAGGGACCATTCAAGACTAAGAAGTAGAAAGAAACTAGAGCCTTGAAAATCACCACAAACAAAGCAAAAATCGATCAATGTATGTATATGTACATTTTATATGGTAATGAATATATCAATGGATGTAAATTGTCATGTATATCCTTTATACTAATCATCCAGATTAATATTCATATCGATTATTTATTTATTCAGATCAATTAGATCCTTCATTAAGCATGTGAATCGAGTGAATATCTAATGAACTGAATTATCATTCCCATCATTAGATGTGGGTGATGTGACAATGTAAACTTCACAAATTATC